>NC_080102.1:45148561-45448561 GCF_950005125.1 Chionomys nivalis | reverse complement strand
TGTTAGAGCCTCATGACGTCCAGATAAACTTTCATGACTTCGCTCCTTTGGAGAAACTGAAGCAAGAGGAAGTTAAATAAATTGCCACAAGAGATCAGGAAAGGGACTGTCTTGTCCTGTGCGGGGCTGCGGGACTGAAGGTCCACCCAGGGAAGGGCTCAGGATGCAAGAGGAGGGAACAGCAGTCTCTCCAAGGAGGGGTGGTGTTGATAGAGGTGACAGCATCCATGTTCTGAAAGGCCAGCTCTAGCTTCCTCTGGAAAAGCATCCGCGTGGAGACTTCCCTCTAGAGCCCAGCAGGCGGATCCCTCACCTCTTACTGTGGAGGAAAGGAAGAGATACACAGCCTCTCAGCTGTGTGTGTAATCGTGGATGTCACTGCCTGCACATGACCAAGTCTCATTGGGGAACATGGCATACAGATTGGTTGGATGTACATTGTTTCTGTCAGCATCCCCATGAGAGTATCTGTCCTGTGGGAAAGGCTCACTGGGACCATCATAGCAACAATACGGTTGATGTAACCATGAGAGAAGAGTTATGGAGGCTCACCTAGGGACAGATGGGAAGCAAGAACATGTTGGGGAGTGCTGGGGCCTCTCAGAGAGGTCTGTGGCCTTTCAGGCATAGCAGTTCTTGGACCAAGCTTCAAAGAAGAACTGGTCTCATTGTCTTCTCCATCCACAGCCCAAATTTAGTGGTGTGGAGGATGAATCTGGGTGGCTGGGCTTCCTGCAGCACCACCAGGTAGAGGGACCTGTTTGGCTGTAAACACAGCAGAGGCAAGCTTGGGGTGTGGGCACTTGTGGTTGGGTTGTATTCAAGGACTTGTCTATACAGAGGCCAGGGAGCTTTGGGATTTCCAGGGTCCTGCAACATCGTAAAAAAAAAAAAAAAAAAAAAAAAAACAAAACACACAAAAAACCTGTGTGTTAGGCTGTGGGGATGTGGGGATGTGTGTGTGTGTGGGGGGGGGGGTCTGGAACAAACCACAGTTGAAATCATTTCTGCTGTTCCTTGGACAACACAATGTCCTTATGGATCTGTCTGTGTTAGTCACTGTTGCCTCACCTAACAGGCTGGCATGCAGAGAGCCAAGAAACAAGCTCCAGTTTGCAGGTGAAATGCCCTTGCTGTTGCCACCTCACCCCCTCATCAGATCTCTTTGCTATATGGGCGACCTTGCTTTGGGCGGGGGATTTGTGGGTGGTGAGGTTTCTGTCAACATACACATTAAATCTCTCAGTGATACAGAGCCCTCAGCCATACCATCTCCATACCTCCAGTTCACCATGTTTCCTGCTGCTGGGAGCTTTCTGAGCTATCACCTCTCTAGACCCTTCTCACCTCACACTCTTGACTTCCTTGGTGCCTGCTGGAAGCCATCAGCCAAGTGTCTGAGTTGTGAAATCAGAAACATAGCTGTCTCAGTTAGGGTTTTTGTTGCTGTGCAGAGACGCCATGACCATGGCAGCTCTTGAAAAGAACACATTTAATTAGGGGTGGCTCACTTACAGTTTCAGAGGCTCAGTCCATTATCATGGCGGTGTGCAGGTAGATGTGGTGTTAACTACATCTTGGCTTGCAGGGACCAGGAAAATCGACCGAAACACTGAGCATAGGAAGCCTCCAAGGCTGCTCCATAGTGACACACTTCCTCCAACAAGGCCACACCCACTCCAACAAAGCCACACCTCCCAATAGTGGGGCCAATTACTTTCAAACGACCACAATAACTGTTCATCTACTTGTTAGCCTCACATGATGGTGACCCAAGTGAGGACTGGCAGGAATTTGGCTCTTAGGGACAGAATTGCAGAAATCCTCTTGGAGGGGTGATGGGGTTTCTGGCATGAACCTCTTGTGTATTCTAGGCATTGGCATTCCTGTGTTTCACTGTCAGATGCCCCATTTGAACTGTCTGGGTGCCCTTGTTGTTGTTCCTTCTATTTCCGTACGTAAGTGCGTGTAGTTGCTGTCTCTGCTCATGGGTCAGGTGTGATGTGTGGTTCCCTATACCCTTCCGTGGGTGGCACCTAAGTGTCTCGTGCCCTCACTGGGTTTTGTACTTGAGCCTGGTATCGGCAGCTTTCCTGCTGGTGGTGCCACTTGCTGGTGGACTGGGTTCAGGTGAAGGGGCTTGCTTCCTGTTTAAAACTGTGAGGGAATGTTCCTTGTTTCTATGCTGGAGAGGGCATACTTTCTGATTTTTGCTTTGGAGGACACACTTCCTGTTTCTGTCCTTTGGAGGATACATTTCCTGTTTCTGTGCTTTGGAGGGCACACTTCCTGTTTCCGGGTCTTAGAAGGCATACTTCCTGTTTCCTTGCTTCGGAAGATGTGGTTTCTGTTTTCCTGCTTTGTCCTTGTCAGGTCCCAAAGAAATCTGGGACAAATCTCACTAAGTACCTGTGACATCTCCCACAACTTCTCACCCCACCCCACCCTCAACCTTTCCAACTCAGGGGCTGGTCTTTCCCTCCTTCCCTCAGCTTCTGATTCTGTAGAACTCAGCCATTTTTACTGCATGCTGTCTTGGTTCCCATGTGCTCTCTCAGTCCTCTGGGCCTCTCTCTCCTCTCTCTTTCTCTTCCCCTCCTCTCTACCCACAACCCCTTCCCTCATGGCTCTGTTCAGTCTGGATGCTTCTAGATGCCTCTGACTGTGCTCTCCTTCGTATGTACCATAAAACCTTTCTCCTCAGCCATACCTAGGAGTAGGAATGTCTTCCTTTTCATTCAGTCCTGTTGTTTGCCCAATCAGACTTCCTTCATCCTCAGCCCCTTCCCCAGAATCTGTGCAGTTCCCTGAAATGTCCATGCATTCTCGGAGGTATGCAGGGTATCCTGAGAGTCCATGTGCCCACTTTACAGAACTTTCTGTTGTACATCAGCATTTTACCAAATTCCATGGTTTTCTTTCATAATTAAGTCTGTGTTATAGCTGCAGACTGCGAGGGAAATCAGCCTCATTTCCTTTGCTGTTGCATCTCAGAGGTTCTGAACATTCATGGACTCATCCAAAGATACAGGGTGTGGGGGGTAGAGTTAAGTTCTAGTTTCCCCTAATTAACCAGTGTGCTTTTCCTCCTGGATCCTGCTTCTCCTTGCAACTGTAGCAGATTGGGTCCTGAAGTCTCCTGTTTTTTCTTTCTTTCTTTCTTTCTTTCTTTCTTTCTTTCTTTCTTTCTTTCTTTCTTTCTTTCTTTCTTCCTTCCTTCCTTCCTTCCTTCCTTCCTTCCTCCTTCCTTCTTTCTTCTTTCCTTTTCTCCTCCTCCTCCTCCTCCTCCTCCTCCTCCTCCTCCTCCTCCTCCTCCTCCTCCTCCTCCTCCTTCTTTTTGAGACAGGGTTTTTCTTTGTGTAGTCCTGGCTGTCCTGGAACTCACTCTTTATAGACCAGGCTGGTCTTGAACTCAGAGATCCATCTGTGTCTACCTCCTGAGTTTAAAGGTGTGCACCACCGTTGCCTGGCCACTGACTTCCTCAGCTTTTCTTATTTGACAATGTGACGTTGAGACCTGGAACAGCCCTCAGTCCTGTCCTTCGTGTTTCACTCACAGTCCTTGTCTTCTGTTTTCCTGCCTAACATTTTGATTTTCTTTTTATTGACTTATTCATACACGTCGTTTTGAATTACACAAAACTGGATGTTTTAAATGTTATATTTTTTTTTGAACACAGACAGTAGGATACACAGTTCATCTCTTCTGAGTTTATTGTGCTTTTTACAATGCCAACTTGCTTGTGATTAATATTTGCAAATCCTTTGTTTATTTTGGAGGGGAAAGCATGTGCTATGTCTGTGTATATTTACTAATCAACCATATTAACTATGATTTATTTCTATAGTTTCTTCTTTTTTTCCATCTCAAGACTGAGTTGTGGGTAAATTCTTTCACCACATTTTTACTTACCTCCGTTAACTTGTGTCAGTTGTTACTCAGCACGTGTGGATTCACTGAAGGGGTTCAGTATTTGGGTGGCACCTTTAGTCCAGATGATGCGGTCTTCCCATCCCCCCACCGCTGTTTTTGCCCAAGTTGTGTCTCATGTCCTCTTCCGTGGTCACTCGTGTTAGTTACTTTTCTCATTGCTCGCCAGATAGCTGATGAGAAGCCACTTCAGAGTGGAAGGCCGTATCTTAGCTCACAGTTTGAGAGTGCAATCCCTCATGGTGGAGGAGATGCTGATGCAAACAACCGCTCTGACCTCAGTGGGAATCGGAGATTTTCCTGAGACAAATAAGAGTGCCCAGAGCACACAACCTGAATCATGAACACAGATTCAGGTTGTCTTGTACAACACGTTTCAGGGTGGAAGAGGTAACAGGGTTTTACAGTTACAGGATAAAAGAAAGTCATAAAGACAGGCATTTTTAGATACTGCTGGGAGCTGCACAGTGGGGCAGTCTCTTCTATAAGCCTCAGATACTTATCTGAAGGCATTTTTAGGCTTCTGGTTGGTGGAAGCCTATGGTTTGCTCAATTAATGTATCCTTAAAGGTAATACCCCAGCTCACGAGGATGACACAGAGGTGAACAATGAACAGTTATTAAGGGGGCTAAAGTGAGCTCGGGATAATTGGCTTTGACTTGCAACATTTGAATGTAGGAGTGTGCCTATCCCTGAAACCTGACCATGCACAGTTGGCTCTGCCCAAGGACACGTCTGGGATCTGAGTACGTGTTTTTGAGAAAGGATGCTCTCACAAATTACTTCTACATAATTCGTCAGTAATGAAAACACACGGGAATTAGTGTTCTTGGAGGTTCCCAGGCTCCAGTCATTCCGAAGCTCCCCACTGTCTAGGTGTGTAAAGTAATTTGTGTAGATGTGCTGTGCGGCTCCATCTGCTTTGTCTGATGTATTTGGGAAGCATCTGACCCAGGAAGCTGGACCTCAGTCTCCTATGAAGAGTGAGTCGGGCACTGTAAGGAGGGGTCATGATCCAAGTCTGCAGAGGGGGAGCTGAGATGGGTGCCACTTCCAGGGGACCTCAAAGGAGTAGGAGTAGCTTGTTAAGAGCTATGAGGAGAGCTTGGGTTCCACAACAGAATGACAACTGGACACTAGCACTCACTCTTGGACCCAGCCTGTCTGAGGGAAGCCACTAAGCCTCTCTAGGCTGAAGCAACCTTGCACCGGGACCTGCTGTGCCTGGGGTGTGCACGCTCACTCCCCCGCAGGGAGGAGGTTGCTCTAAGACGCAGGTACTCTGCCTGGGCTCTCTCACTCCCTATAAGGCTCCATATACCGGTTCTGTCCGACTGGCAGCTCTTCTTTTGCTCTCTCCCTTCCTTGCTTCACCTCCCTGTACTGCCTAGGATATGACCTTCTTGAGTCGACTTCCTGCACACTCAAATTCCTGTTCCAGGATGTATATAACCTCTTAAAGGGTCATGGCTGTCCTCCCTGTGAAAGTTGAAGAGAGTACCCACAGCCCTGGGATATGCAAGATAAAGGCAGGTCCCTGCATTTTGCTAACCCCTTGAAAAACACATGGACTGAAGCCCGTTCTGCCAATGTGAGAGGCTGTTCTGAGCCAGAGATACTGGTTTCCAGCTAGAAGGTCCAGCCAGGATCTGGGCAGAGGGAGGTGAGAGACTGGCGTGGGACTGGGTCAGAATGCACACAGGCCAGAGTCTTGATGGACATACATGGTAGAAAGAGTGAACCAACTCTAGCAAGTTGTCCCCTGACTTCCACACGTGCACTGAGGCACACATGTATGTGCATGCACACACTCAATAAAAAATGAAATAAAAAATTTACTGTCCAATTTATTTCTAAGAGGTCCTTCTCATTAGTAGCCAGGCACTTGTGAACATGTCCTGGCCCAGGCTGGATAAGTCTTCATTGTCTTTTTGGACACATCTGGGTGCAATTCAGAGCTTCAAGTCCTTGCCTTTTTGATGGGGTTCTTGTGATGTCAAACATTCCCTGTGTTTTGGCTAGTTGAATCTGGTTGCCCCTTGGAGGGCTGGTCTGCACATCTTTCTGGTGGCCTCATGATTTCTCCCACAAGAGTGAGGATATACTCTGTTTTGGGTGGCGTGAGGGTTTTCCCTCTAGGTTGTAGGTGCTCACCTCCGTTCTTCTGTTTTGACATGAGGCTGCTGTGGGGTGGGTACTGACTTGGCTCTGTCACTGACGATCACTACCTGTGCCTGCATGAGCACCCTACCCTGGCTGTGATGGTTGCAGCTCTCCTGGTTTCTGGTTTTGTATTAGCCTCATGTTGGTCTTCTTTTCTGACATTTCTAAACTACCATGGACAGGTGGCCCTGAGTCTTCTGGGATCCCCTGCATAGCTGCTGCTCTGCCTGAATTCCCCTGAGGCATCCAGGATGAGGACAAGAGTGGTAAGAGGAGTGGGAAGGTTGAACGACCGTTTTGTCCCTAGCCTGGCCGGCTGGGATGCCCTTGCCTTCCCGATAGTAGCTTGGAAAGTCGTTCAGCTGACAGAGGAGAGGATCTTTGAATTCAATAAATACAGACAAAGTAGAAAAACAAGAGATGCAAACATCCCAGAGGCTTAAGTGACCTGTTCACATAAAGCAGACAGATGGGGACTTTAAGAGAAAGGACACTCCAATTAATCAGGAGACAAACCAGCTTTAAGTGATTGTTTTTGGGAGAATTGACCTCCCTTTGTGGCTCTGTAGATTCCCTCCCCCGATGCAGAAAATACACATTAGGAGGGTATGAACTTGATTACACTGTCTGGGGCACACTCATATACTGACAAAAAAAATCACACTGCTTATCAAACACACACACACACTTTTGAGCAATACATGTGCACACACAGCTCATCACATGTGCACCCAAGAATTCATACACTACTCAATAAAACATACACTGCTCAATAACAGACTGTCCAGAACATATTCACACTCACACAGAGCTCAGTATATATTCACATAAATATGCAAAACCACATTAACGTTGCCCAGTAACAGGTTCATGCATGCTTACCACACATACACATTTGCACATTGCTCAGCACACACATAAATGCACAATTACACATGTGTGTACTCACACATCCAACCTACACAGACACCCCACTTTCCTGAAAGCCTCTTTACCCCTATTGTGGTTTCCTTTTTAATAAAGGAGCGTGTATTATTAGAACAAGCTTTCGCTGGCTTTCAGATGATTTCTGTGCCGACTCTAAGTTCTGGCACAGTGAGATAAATCCCCCTTGGAGTTGGGGGCAGAAGGGATGCTCACCAACGCATCTCAGCTGGTGCTGGAAACAAAACCACAACAACAGGAAGCAGAAGTTGGAGTTTTCACAAAGCTATTTCATTTTCTGACAAGAAACTTCAATTAGTGAGCACTCAACCACATCTAGTCACTCGGGTATTAGAGTTTTTGAACTTGCACTCAACACTGGTAATGAGATGGCAATCTCCAAACACGGAGTTTCCCACGGCGCTCGTGTCCTCCCGTTGAGGCTGCCGAGTAGATTCCAGGTAACAAGAATGGGGAGATAATTTTGATGACTTGGTGACTTCTCCCTGTATGTTTTGCTTCCCTTCTTTCTTCTCTGTTTTTTTTGATTTGTGTGTTTGTGTGTGTCTTTGTGTATGTACATGTGTATACATACAGAGGCCAAAGGATAATTTCAGGTGTCCTTTGATTGCTAACTTTTTAATATTATTTTTTCAAAAAGATTTAAAAATTATCTAAATTATATGTGTATGTGTGTGTGTCCATAAGCAGACACACGCCTGTGAGTAGGATGATAGAGAGGGTATATTGGATTCTCCGGATTTGGAGTTCCAGGAAGCTATGAGCCCCTTGACATGGGGTTCTCTGGAAGAGCAGGGCACACTGTTAACTCCGGAGCCACATCTCAAGCTTGTCATATATATATATATATATATATATATATATATATATATATATATTATTTATTTACTTATGGAGACAGTGTCTCTTACTGAACCTGGAGCGTGTTGATTCAGTTAGACTGGCTGGCCAGTTAGCTTCAGGAATACTCCAGTCTCTAATCCCCTAGTTCAGGCCTTACAAAAGTGTGCGGCCATATCTGGCTCTGACTGGGATGCGTGAGATCTAAGTGAAGACTCTCACGCATGTGTGGGAGGCGCTTTACTGACTGAACCATATTTTTTGTACTTCCTTTTGGCCCTGGTGACGGTTTGAAAGAAAACAGACCCAGAGGTAGTAGCACTAATGAGAGGTGTGGCCTTGTCGGAGTAGGTGTGGCCTTGTTGGAGGAAGTGTGTCAAGGTGGGGTTGGGCTTTGAGGTCTTCCACGGTCAAGTTATGCCCAGTGACACAGTTCACTTTCTGTCGCTTGCCGCTCGAGATGTAGAACTCTGAGCTCCTTCTCTAGGACTGTGTCTGCCTATGTGTGGCCATATTCCACCGCGATGAAAATGGACGGAACCTCTGAATCGCAAGTGAGCCACCCCAACTAAATGTTTTCCTTTAAAAGAGTTGCTCTGGTCATGGTGTCTCTTCACAGCAATAGAAGCCCTAACTAAGACAGTCTCTATGCCCTTTCTGAGTTCAGAAGGATCTCCCAAGGGTGCTGACTTTCCTATTTGCATTTATCTTGGGAAGCAAGGCAAAGCCATCTGAGAGCACAGGAACTCTCATTTAAATTTTATATCCCCACCCTCTTCTCTTTTCATATGACCTGGACAGCTACCTGTGCGAGTAGGCCTGGGGCAGACAACCAGACTGGCAGGGTGGATCCCACCCATCCTGGCCGAAAGGATGGAAGTACTCCTGGGTGGTGTTTTGGGTGAAGCTTTAGCTGTTTTGCACTCCTCAGGGGGAAGGCTCGTGACTCACTGGGCTGGGTAAGTCTTAGCCTCACTCCCTGGGAGGCTTTCACCTCATTTGTTTTGACAGCCCCGATCCTGCCGTATTAGAAAATGTGCCAATTTCCCACCCAGAGTTGCTGCCTTCACTCACTAGGCGAGTGGGTGTTCTCTGTGGTCCGTGTCAGTTACATGTGTAAGCACAGGGCCAGAGAGGCTGCCTTGGGATCAACACTATGGCTGTGATGGCTATGGGCACTGGGTGGCAGACGATGACTCACCTCTGTAATTTAGGGTTTTTGTGGCAGGACAGTGCCTCTTGCCCAGTTCCCCGTCCAACGAGTGTGACTTTCTGACACGATTCCCTTCCCAGCACCTGTACTCTGACCCTTTCTCCTTGAGACTGTCACTGTGTTTGAGGACACAATCTACTGCAGGATCCCTAGGAGTTAGAATGCAGTAGACCCAATAAAGCAGATTCTTAGTTCTGTGCCAGCCATGAGGGAGGCCAGCCTGCTTATGCCTAGAGATCCTTCATGCTCCAGTTCTCGGTCTCTCTTCTCCGAGTCACTGCATCCAGCTCATCAGAAAGGGACCCAGGCCATGGGCCAGGTCCCTTGTAAAGGAGAAGTCACATCTGCAAAGGATTGACAAAAATCACGGGCATACATTATTGCTTGGAGAAGGGAGCAGGGTTAGATGGCGTCCAGCACTCCAGATGAAAGAAAACGTCTGCCTTCTCATGCGGCTCCAGATCTTGAAAGTTCATGTCTGTCTGAAATGCCTTCTCCTCTATAGTGTTTTCTTATTCTTTCAAAGCAGTCTTCACACTCTGTGCTGCCGTGGTGTCCCTTTGACCCCTGGCTTCTCAGTAGGATTACTTGTTCGCCTTGGTGCTCATACCGAGCAGGAATGCATCTCCAAGAGCCTGAAAAGGCCCAGGAGGGTTAGTTGAATGGCCTTGGATGCTCCCACGGTGCAAAAGACACCGACCACTGACACTGGTGCAATTATCACCAACTGGGACATCACCTCTCGTGTCTGAAGCGGAAGTCTAGAACAGGAGGAGGAGCAGGGCTGATGATGTCCTTGCTGCTCCTTTACTGCCGGTGGCAGCAGTGTTCTTGGCTGGTAACTGCATCCATCTATGTGGCTGCACACGGCTTCCTGAATCTTCTCTCTTCCACAAGGACACCTGCCAGTCAAAGACCTAAAAAGTCCTGATTTCAAGTGTCTTAGTCAGTGTTCTATAGCTGCAAGGGGACAACATGACCAAGGCAACCCTAATGAAAGAAAAGATTTCACTGGGCGCTTGCTTACACACGCTCTTGGAGGTTTAGCCGTTGTCATCTTGGCTGGGAGCATGGCAACATACATGCAGGTGCTGGAGTAGATGAGAGCTACGTCCTGATCTGTAGGCAGAGAAGGGGGAGGGGAGCACATGGAAGGGGGAGAGGCTGGGCCTGTCTTTGGCTTTTGAAATCTCAAGGCCCATCCCTCCATCTAGGGTTTATCTTCCAAACATTCTAATCCTCATATAGTGCTGCTCCCTGATGACTAAGCATTCAAATGGATGAACCTATGGGGACCATTCTCATTTAAACCACACACCAAGTAGGTCTGTTTGGAGGTTCGAGTGTAATGGGGGCAGCCTCTGCCACATGTTGCAGCCGTGAACTCAGCTGCTCTGCCGTGCCTTCCCCACTGGGACCGTCTGACACTGAGGGTTCGTTAGTACAGTCAAATATTTAGAAAGCAGAGAGGTGGGAATCAGGGGTGCGAATAATGTTCAAAGTTCTGCTTTTAGCCACCTCCTGTCTCTAGCTAGGATTCATCTTGTGAGGGTTCTGAAGCATCTCAAAATATGTCACTAAACATTCAAAGCATAAACCAGTGGTGGTGGTGGGATGACGATGCTGACCACATGCATTTCAGTTTTAAACCATAGCGCCAGCCCGATACCATGTGCTTTCTTCTCCCAGGCTCACAATTGTATGCATGCTTCAAATACTTTGGAGGTGACTCCGCTTTTTGGAGACAGGGTCTTCAAATGCACTAAGTAGTGGAGGATAGCCTTGAACTTCTGATCTTCCTGCTTCTACTCAAGTTCTAGGATGACAGCTGTGTGCTCCCAGCTTCTGTAGTGTGGGGGGATTGAAGCCGAAGCTTTGTGCACGCTACCAACGGAGCCACATCTCCAGCCCATGGCGGGTTCTCATTTTTAAACATTGCAAACTCCATACATAAGTAGGAACAGTTGTAGTTCAGGAAATGTGTCCTCACGTATCTCTTTGGGTTTCGCACTGTGAGTCTGAGCCACTTCACAAACAGGCAATAATCCACTCGGACAGACACGGAGCACCGGGACTTCAGAATAATTAGCGGGGAGTGTTAACTAGCGGTGCTGCCAAAAGCTTTTGCTACAGGTCCAAGATGAGTGTCTGCGCACAGGAGGGGCCTGTTCCCGTGGTGAATTTCCATCACGATGCCTCTGATTTCCTGTCCAGCTAATAATCAGAAAGTGAGAGCTCAAGAACTGACAGGCTGCCCCTTGCTTCTCAGCCTGCCCAGGCTGCTGGTTTCAGGGGTAGTTTATCATGCCAGAATGCCTAATGATACCAGCTCCCAACACCTGTGGTCCTAGCAACCTCCAGAGCGGAACATTTTGAGGTGATGTGTTTCCAAAGAATTTAATAAGTACCCGGTGCTTGGGAAGTGGGTTAGCTAACTGGTAAAGCACCTGCCGTGGAGCGCAAGGACCTGAGTTTGATCCTCAGGACTCCAGTTGAAAAAGTCAGGTAGGTGGTATGAACTTTTAATCCCAGAGCCGGGGAGGATCCTGGTACTCACTGGACAGCTGACTGGTCTAACCTACTTTCTAAGTTCCAGGCCATTAAGAGACTACTAAAAACCAAGGTGGCTGGTACTTGAGGAATGACATCTGAGGTTGTCCTTGAGGTGACACTCCATCTAACAAGACCGCATCCACTCCAACAAAACAACACCCCCTAATAGTGCCACTTCCCATGAAATGATGGGGACCAATTGCATTCAAACTACCACAGCTGGGAAGGAAGGAAAGAGGACTCTCTATCATGGCCCCCAGGACTCTTGCTCTGAGCTGTAGGTAGTGTGTGAGTTCTCTGGGAGGGTACTTAGATTTCTGTCTGAGTGGTACCAGGCCTGGATTTCTTTCTCAAGGCTGCTTGGCCTGATGCTCTGTGCTCTCACCTCTTGACTCTGCTTTGGCACCTGGTCTGGAGGGCTGATTTGTCACTATCTCTACCTGCCACACCACCCAATGTGAGTCTCACTTCCTCAGGGCCTGCCAAGAGAGTGGAAGGGAGGATCTGATACCTAGATTGGGGGCGAAGTCAGTCTGCTTGCCCACTTTCTGCAGGATGGCTGTCCTCTTCATATCTCAGCCGTGTTCCTTCCTTCCCAGCTCTGCAGGCAATCGGTGTGGGAGCCACCTCCTAGTACCATGTGGATGGCCCGGTATGTGGTGGGGTGGCTTCACCATGGCCCTGCTCTGTGACACTGTCCCTTTGGGCCTTCGGGAAGTTTGTCCCCTTGTGAAGATCCTATTCTTGCCTGTTTCCTATTGTGTTTTAAAGCTTTTCTTTTTTATATAAAAATTGATTTGTGAGGCAATTTGTGCGATGTGGATATTGGTTTTCTTGGCTTGTTCAATGTTTTTGGGTGAACGTATGTTCTCAAGGTTTGGTAGTTGCATTCGTCAATAATTTCCCCATGTATGAAATCCTTTTCCCTCTGCCTCAGTAAAGAGACTTTTTTCTACACCATTCCTAGAAAATGTTAGCCACAGACTTTCTTTAATGTCTAGGTCTGTGGTTCATGAGTATATTTTTGCTGTGTGGCAGACTGTGATTGCCAGTGAGGTCTTGGGAGGGGGGCACAGCCTGCCTGCTTTCTGAATGTGGTTTTTGCATGTGGGCACAGTTGAATGTTGCTCCTGTCTGTGTTTTTCCAAAGTCTAAAGAAATTCACCATCTGACGTTTGCAAGGAGGTGAGTGAGGTCTGGGGTGTGGCTGGAGCCCGGGCGAGCTAGCCCTCCTCTGGATCTACCGTGCTGTGGACATCTGCAGATTCAGATTGTCCTGGCCACTTCATGCTCCTCCCTGAATCTGCCCATCTGTCTGAGTGGACACCGCCTTGCCCTTCTCCTTCGCTATTCAGACAACCACCGTCCTTAATGCCTTTCTCTCTCATGCAAGTTGGAGGCTCAGCCTTCCAGGTACTGCAAAAAATTAACCTTGCAGATCGGCTAGAGGAGAACTGACATCCTTCTGTTTTCTGGTTCATGGAAAAGGAGAGTCCCCCTGTCACGTTCTCGGTAATGCTTCTTAGGAAGTTTCAGAAATCTGTCCAGGGTCATCTGGCCTGGAGTAGATGTACTTCTAAATCTCATCTATGTTAAAATGTTATTGTAAGTGGTTTCTTTTAGAATGCTCATTTTGTAGCAGCTTATGTAGAAAGAATTGATTTTGTTGTATTGATTTTGTCTTCTGCAGTCTTGCTTAACTCTCTTATTAATTCCCGCACTTTATCTATAGATAATTTGATCTTATCATCTATGAATAGACAGTTTATCGTCTGTCTCCCCTTTTAATCCCTTTCGCCCTATTTGTAGTAGGCATCTAGCACAGTGGTTGGGGCTAATAGAAACCAGAGTTTGCCTTTCTCTTACTAACAAGGGCACTTTTTGTGTAACTCCGTCCCTCCTTCCCTTCCTCCCTCTCTCTCTTCATTTACTTTCTTCCATTCATCCAACCTTCTTTCCTTTCTTCCTCTCTTCCTCCTTCACATCCTTCCTTTCTCTCTCCCCCTCCCTCCCTTCCCTTCCTTTCCCTTTCTTCCACTCACCCTTCCATCTTTTTTCTTTCTTCCTTTTTTCCTCTTTCACATTCTTTCTTCCTTTCTCTCTCTACCCCCGCCTCTCCCCTTCCTCCCCTCCTTTCCTTTTCTTTGAGATGCTAAGGATGAAATTCAGCACCTCACACCTGCTGGGCAAGTGACCCACTCCAGCATGGCATCCGGAGCATTTCTGAAGTTCCCTTGGTATACTCTTCAGAAAGGCCCCCACACTCAAATCATAGCATGCCAATATTTCAGAATCCATTCTAGCAGCTAAGGCCTGGGATCTTGTTTTTGCCTCTACTTCCTGCTGGCTTTTCATGTAGCATCTGGTTCCCTTGAGTCTGGTCTACTTTTCTTTTTTTGTTGCTCATTTTTATTTGTTGGTCAAAACTAATTTGCACTTTGACAATTTCATAAATGCATGAAATATATTTTGATCATATTCACCCCATTATCCTCCCTTGTTGACCTTCTGCTCCCACTGAACACCGAGGAGGAAGGAGCAAAGAATGTAAAGAGTGGAGAAAGAGGGAGGAGTGCCGATCTGTCTGGGGCACATGTATCCATCTCTGCCACATCCCTGGGACTCGGCAGGCCAGGCACTCCAATGACTTTGGGTCTCTACCTGTACAGACTCTGGTCCTTGTTTCCCTCTCTCTCCTTCCCTTTCCCCAGTCTTGGGGTTTGGATATGAAGGTATATGTGTCAAAGGCTCCATCCTCAGCAGGTAGATCAAACACTGAGAAGTCCTAATCTACTGGTGGCTCCTCCATCTGTTGGCGCTATTGGGAGATGAAGCCCAGTTGGAGGGTATGACCCAGAAAGATGTACTTCACTCCCAGCTGCTTTATAGGTCTCTGCTTCCTGGCCACTGTGAAACTCGGTTCCACCATGTTCTTCAGCCATGCTGTAACTCATTATGGCCCAGAAACACAGAGCCTAGGGACCTTCAATGGTCCACCAGCCACAGCAAGCCCTTTCACAGTCACGAAAAGTAATGAAATGCACCCTTCCCCAAGACCCCTGTTGATTCTTCATCAGAGTGGGGGTGGTTTGGCCAATGCTGTCTTTGGGAAAGGAAGTTCATCACAGTGGTTTCCTAAAAAGACCTCCTTTGATGACACCTTTCGGTGTTTTTGATTTTTCAGTGTTCTTTAAGCTCAGGTGTGCTCTGAGTAGGCCTCCCACTGAGATCCAGAATGTGGTCATGGAGACCCTAACCCTGTTCTATCCCTTGAGAGGCTCAGGTTTCCATGTGTCCTAAAGGGCCCATGTGGAGACGACCACACTGCTTTCTCCTTTGTGGTCTCCCCACTTATTGAGCTCTGGTCACTCTGGGTTGGTTTCGGCAGCCAAACAACAGCAATGAGGGCCACTGGGCGACTTGAGAACTACTCGGCTGCAATGTGTGGAGAACTGGCCCTCCAGGTGTGGTGGGAGGATGCCAGGAGGAGATCTGCCTGAGCCATGGGGCTGGAAAGGCAGCTCCTGAGCTGGAACCATCTAGTCCATGGCCAAATGGGAGCCAGCCTTTAGAGTCTGAGAACACTGCATGGTTGCTGGCCACCTGTCAGTCACCACTCAAGCAGCAGGGAGCAGGAGAGGACCAAGTGAGTGTTAAGATTAGCCTTGTCAGCTTGGCACAACCTGGGAAAAGAGTCCCAAAGAGGAATTGTCCATGGACATATTTGGGGGAGAGTGTCATAATGAAGTAAGATAGGAAGACCTAATCCGTCATAGTTAGGGAAAGGCGCCACCCACAGCTAGCTTTAACTGTCAACACAATCTAGAATTATCTGGGAAGAGCTGCTCACTGAGGGGCACAGCCTATTCTGGGTGGCACCATTCCTTGGGCTTGGGTCCTGAACTGTGTAAGGGTAGAGAAATGAAGAGCACTAGACATCATGAGTGCACTTTTCTCTCTGCTCTTGATGGCGGATGTGATGTGAAGGGTGTCTCCTGCTACAGTGACTTCCGCACAGTGATGGGCTGTAACCACGAGTTGTGGGCTAAAATAAACCCTTGCTCCCTAAGCTGCTTTTCATCAGGATATTTAATCACAGCAGCAGAAATGAAAAAGAGCAGGGAGACTTGCAGAATGATGTCCAACAAGGCCCTGGCTCCTCTTCCTCCCGTTCCTGCTGCTCACTTGCTCGTTCACTCAGGGCTCAGCTAGTTATTCCTTTGAGATGACCTGAGCCTCAGCATCCCCTATAGCATCCCCACTCTGACCGCATGCTTTGGTGGCTTCTCTCAGCCTCACCTTCTTGTACCAGGGTCTCTGCATATAACTTAGTCATCTTGGCTGATCTTTCAGGCTCTGTGGAACCTGCAATCCTGCCCAGCTCCTGTGTGGCTCAGTGTAGGCTGGTCTGGTCCAGAGGTACATTCTAGAGCTCTAACCCATTCAGTTCTCTGCAGCCTTTGAGTGTAGGTGGCAGGCAGGCAGGGAGGGGAGCAGTTGTTATATGGACAAGGAGCACCTGGGACCACTCTGGGCTCTTCCTGGGATGGGTCTAATTCTGCAGGCTGGATTTCTTTGAGTCCCTTGAGTCAAGCAGGGGAGGCTAATGGCCCCCGGTACTCCTGTTTGATATTGTGCTAACTATGACACCATAGAGGGAACCAGAGGCCTTTGGGTTTCCACTGTCTTGTTAACGAAAATAGCCCTTCCGACTACAGAAGAACACAGATATCTCAGGGGCAGGACAAAGTGCGAGCTGAAGGACAGGGCCCTGTACTGTTACTGTGTCCCTTGTGACTGCTAATTGTACCATGATATTCACATCCAGCAAAGATGCCGGCAGCTTGTGCAGCCCAGCTACAGAGGAGTGTTATAAAGGGAGCAGCCTCCCCGGCCGTCCTCCTTTCTGGATCACTGGTTTCCTCATCACCAGTGCTAACAGGCTGGTGCTGCCACGTCAGGCTCAATACATCACGGTTTAATCAGACGTGGCAGCTGCCGGGCAGCCCAGCCCTGTGACAGCTTGCAGCCGAAAAGGCTCTGATCCGACCAAAACATCTTAATGCTGCAAATGAGCCTCGGGCTGAGTCCACCTCAAACAGAAACCTGATGGCAGGTTCCATCCTCCATGGACCCCTGATGGTGCCTCTCTGTGTTCCCGGAGACCACCATCTGGAGTCTCGATGCTTCTGAATAAGGCACAAAGAACAGATGTGTGTGATGATGAGGCCCACTTCTCCTCTGGAGATGGCGGAGAGGATGAGGACATTGTTGTTAGAGTTCTTGGCTATAGACAGAAGCACAGACACGGACTGTGGTGGTCAAGGACACCCATCCTGGCTTTGGTCCTGGTCCATTTTCTATGATAGCCTCTTTCCCAATGTTGGAGTCAGTTTCTAACCTCTTACTTACAGCACTGACCCCTTAACAGCAATCCTACTTATGACTTGGTTACTCCTGTAGTCTAGAAACATTCCTATTTGGCTTGACTCTTACAAGAGAGGGATCTTTGTGGGAAATTGCTGAACTGAGGATCCCCCGACCCGGGGTGAAGCCTCATTTGAGTCTGGAACAAGAATTTGTGGCAGCTTGAATTTGTCCTGTGAGATTTCTTCCTGGTGATTCTGGGGACCTTAGAGGTCTCATCGAAAGGCCTTCTGGTTTAGTAAAGGAGTAGCAAGGTCAGGCAAGAATATCTTGATTACATTCACCCAGTCTCTCCAGCTCCTGTAACGCACCATATTTTCCTTCCCAATTTTGTAGTCCCCTCTTTTTATAACCCACTGAGTATAATCAGTGCTCCTGTATGTGGTTGGGTGTGGTCATCCATTGGAGTATAGATAGCCTTCCAGCCAACACCCCTCCCAAAGAAAAGAGACCTCTGACGGTTTTCAGCTGTTCATCCTTCCTCAGTGAGGGGTGAGTCTTTTCATCCCTCCCCATCTGTGCCAGGACTTTGGCTGGTTTGCTCATGCGCAGGTCTCCGCAGTCCTGTGAGTTCTTGAGTACAAAGCCACATCGCATGCTGAGGACGATATTCTAAAGCCTCCCCACCCCTGTAATCCTCCTATAAATATATCCTATTGCCTCATCTTCCACACTCTTCCCTGCATCTTGCAGAGGAGGGAGGCTGTAGATGTCTGATCTATGGCTAAGTGCTCATTTTTTTTTTCTCAGCACGGTGAACAGTTACGAGTTTCTCTATTAGCCACTGCCCAGTGCATTAAGACGTTTCTCTGATCAAGGCTGAGAGCAGCATAAATCTACGGGTATAAAAATGAGGATTTAGAAGGAAGTTACACGGTATGGCCAATTAGCAGAGAAGCAGTGGCTGTGTGCTGCCCTGTGCACATTGAGGAGGCTCTGGGTGCCCAGCTGCTTTTGACAGGCCTTGGAGTTGGGAGCCTCCTCTATAGATAGTAGAGTAGCCAGTGTGGGGAAGCCACAAAGTAAAAATCACTCCTGCCACTGGTAGAGGAGACCAGACTTCCCTTCTTTCCTGACTCACTCGGGTCAATGCTCCCTAATGGCCTAGCCACCTGCTTGCGTAGCAGGAGACTCCCGCCTGCATACCTTGTCAGGTGTGGTTTCCTCCCACTGAGGCTGCCCAGGGATTTTGTCTGGGGTTTGCAGTGTTTGTCAAGTAGGTGTTGGCAGAGTGACCAGGCAATGTCATTGTACACAGGTCTAATGAGGGCTTCTGATCTTGTTTACTGTGTTCTGAAGAATTTTGCTTGAAACTCAGGGAACAAAATGTATTTGAAATATTGGATTGTACTTGAAATAAAAATGTCCTGATAATAGCAGCGTGTGTTTGAACAGACCCCTCTGGGACTTGAGGGCTGTGCCACTCAGCACTGTCTACTGGAGGGAGCTTTGCTAATGACAAACTATCCCTCGGAGGTAGATAGGCCAAGGCGTTGAGACCAGACCCAAGGGTCCCAAAATGTGATGGGGGCCTAGCACTATTAAACCTCTACTGGGTGGGCTTGGCCCCAGTTTTCCTCCCATAATCATGGGACTCCTGGCCCAAGAGGGACCACCTACATGTATTTTGGCTGTTCCTGGTTTATAGGTCACGCTCCAGCTAAGGTAAAGAATGCCTTGACCAGGCTGGGGTACAGCTTAACGCTAGAGTATTTGCCTTGTCCATGCCCGAGTTCTATCCCTAACATAGGTGGAGGTTTGAACGAGTAAGAAACTCTTTCCACTCAGGAGAGAAAGGTAAATGGCACTAGGCTCCAGGGGATCCTGAGGGTCCAGGCTGTGGTCCCCAGGTCACCACTCTGCAAGGCAATGAGAACATGGGCTCAGCTTGTCCCTCTTGTCTCACTGTGTCAATTGCAGGAAACCACAACATTGGGCTTGAAGGCTGTATTGTTCTCTGCAACACGGATGTCTGGGCTGAAGCTGGTACCAGGCAGCCCTTAGAGGCCAGGGATGTGGTACTAGTTAAGTCCCGGCTTTCTATCTCTCCCTATCGTGAGCTAGTTGGAGTGGGTTTTGAACTGCTTCTTGACTGTTCAATGTTTTAACTTCATACCAGCGGCCCAGCTCTTTGGGCTTTTCTCACCAGGCCTTTTGTGAATCTAAAGCCTGGGATGGGGCCAGCAGAGCCCTGTAGCAGGCCAGTGTAGACTGGCTGCTTGGTGCAAGAATGTCACCAGAGCAGGGTCTTTGAGAAGCCGCAACCGAGGCTCATGGTCTCGGTGGGTGGTGCTGCTTTTGAGACAGCTGTCCCAGTTGGGTGCAGACCCCAGGTCTCAGCACAGCCCCTTGGTGACCTATAGTGTTGACACTCAAGTGTAGGCTACACTAAGTCCCCTTGACTGAGACGAGGTGCCCACCACAGGTTGGGGACCAACTTGGAGCTGAGAGCGAGTAGGCAGAGGCCAGTGTCCAGTTTCACACGATACCTCTTCTGTCGCCTCTGCCCGGAGCACAGAATGCCTATTCTGGGGCCAGTCTAGGTTTCCCGTGGTCACACCTGGGCCATGCCACCTGGAGTGGGTCCCTGGGCAATTTTAGTCCTGGGATAACCTGTAGGATTGGGCCAGCCTCAGAGCTGGTGGACACTGACTTGTCCAACCTGAGCAATGCCAGGCTCAGAGAGTTCTTCTGTCTCCGTCTGAACTCAGATTCCTGAGTGTCCCCAACACTTGCCCAGACAGCTCCTGCAAACATCACCCATGTCACATACCATGAAGTGAACCTATAGGGGGAGACACCCCAGGATACGGGAGGTTGTGTGGCATGTCTCTTCTAAGGCCCCCAGTAAGGCCCGTGTGGAAGAAGAATCAGTGAGCTGTGGAAAGCCTGCTGTGGCCTCAGAGCTCAGACCTGTCTTGGGGCCTCATTGAGGGAAGCAGGCCCCAGTGCACAGGCTGTAGAGGTAGCTTAGGGTCATTACCACTCCTATCCTAAGGAAGCCAGTATTTCTCAAAAGGCCCCAAATGCTCTGCTTTCATGACCTCTTGACATTTAACCCCAAAGGTGAGAATGTCCGTGGCATTACCCCCACTCTCATGGTCTGTGGGTTGTTTGCACAGCCTGGGCATGGAGATGGTGGAAACCTGGCCCCCACCTCAACGTTCTAACTGTCACAGTGTGCACAGTAGACAGTGGGCAGTGAAGAGGATGGGGGAGGGATGGATATGTGAGATCCAGGGCCACATGCCTAGGTGCTGGAACCTGTCATCTAGTGGTGTGCTCCAGACTTGCTGCAGTTGTGTCCCTCCCTGGCAGCTCACTGTTCAAGTAAGGTGGCAAGGGCTCCCAGTGTCCACAGCTGCTGAGGCGGAACACTATGTAGGGCCATCCAGAGCAGCCCTGGCCAATGCCTCCTAGCTAATCACCGGACCACAGTCCACCTGTTAAGACTTTAGGAGCCCTCTGCCTAGAGTTCATGCTCCATTGTCCTTGGAAAAACTGTTAGGCACTTTCTGGGGTGTTAGCCTTGGGGGCTTTGAGGTAACCAACCGAAAGGACCTGGCTACAGCTTAGTGTCCCAGGGTGAGGAAGAGGCTCTTCTTTGTCATGGGGCCTAATTAAGTAATATTGCTTTTCCCGATCCTTCTAAAGTTCCCCACGCGTGCAAAGATCCTCAGCTCAGCATTCTCTCAGGATGGCAGCAATGGTTTCTGTCACGTCTGCTCCGGGGTTTTAAATTAAGCTGGCTGGGATAAGGGTGTCTGTTCATTTATCCAGCCTGGGCTCTTCCTGGGACCAGAGGTTCCTAATGAGTGCCGGAGCTGACTTGGCAATTTCTTCCTACCTGTGGCTTAAAAAATGACCTTATCACGCCGCCGCTGTCTTGGCAGTGCTCTGCTCATATACTTTGTCCTGCAGCCAGGACTTTGTGGCTGCCGGCTGGCGTTGTCCTCCCCCCCCCCCCCCCCGTCAAAGACCTGTCACAGTCCTTATAGACCTGAGAATGTGGTCTCACTGAAAATAGATGCAGGCGTCATCAAGCTAAGGATCTTAGAATGAGATCGTTCTGAATTAGGGGCACCCTAAATCCAATGCTTATCTTTAAGTAGGGAGGAGTGAGGGATATTGGGCACAGGAAGAGGCCACATGAAGCCAAAGAGCAAAAGCGGGTTGCCCAGGGCCCTCAGAAAGGGCATAGCTTTCCCCACATCTCCGCTTTAGTTTTCTGGTCTCCACACTAGGAGAATGAGTTTCTGTAACTTAAGACACTCAGCCAGTATGTCACTGTTTCTCCATAACTTGCTGTCAGACTGACTCTTCCCTTGAAGGTACACACTGAATCATGGCAGGAACACAGATTTTGGGGGCTCCCCCTTCCAGCCTCTGCCCGCTGCCATCCTCACCAACTTCCTGGCCACCAGAAGGAAGGGGAGGTGGGTTGACTGAACTCAGAGGGATGAACGGAACGCCCTGCAGAGGTCCTCAGCCAATGCCAGGAAGCCTGGGGAGACTGGCCAGGCTGGGCATCACATATGTTCCTCCACATAATTGGTGACTTGGCAAGTGTTAATCGCCCCCTCGTTTGCTCAAATGGCCGCAATTTTGGACATTTTTCTTATTTAGATCATCCCACTTAAAATACCAGGGCTTCTAATTTTTTTTTCCTTATGGGGAAGAAAATGTGTTTCTGAGAAGAGCGTGGACATGTCAGGCCTTGAAAATAGCTTTCAAGAGTTTGCTCTTTCCAGCACGCCCTTAGGGTTCAAGCCAGCAGGCACAGTATTATGGACACAGTGAGCCCTTTGCCATCATAATTACAATATGCCTTTGTTTCATTGTTAATTAAAAAATGAAAACTCGGAGAAACAGAACTGGCTAGATAGAAACTGTGTGCACTCAGCTCTGGTGTTTCCTTTCTGCTCTGTTTTAAAGAAACAAGCATTCAGACATGTCCCCCTGATCTCTTCCTCCTTCTCCTCTTCGTGACAGCTCAGGTTCTCAGCTCAGGAGTGACTGCATTGTCCGTATGTGTCAGTGCTGACCCGCCACCCTGGGGTGAATGCTGCTTTCCTATCTACAACACGTGGTAGGCTGCTTCAGGGTCTCCAAAGCCACCGGACACGGGTCTAGCTGGACATGATTTGTCACGACTCAACACAAACATGCCAGGTTAGCTCCTTTTCCATTGGGTAGTAGATGATTGTCCGTGTTTCTCAGTGGCACAAGAATTACACCAGTGGTTCTCAGCCTTCCTAATGCTATGACCTTTTCCTACTGTTACTCATGCTGTGGTGACCCACCCGTCACAACCATGAAATTATTTTCGTTGCTACTTAATAACTGTCATTTTGCTACTGTTAGGAATTGCAATGTAATTATCTGTGCTTTCTGATGGTTTTAGGTGACCCCTGTGAGAAGGTCATTTGACACACAGGTTGAGAAACATTGTTGAGACTGTCAGCTTCTTGGGACTCACCTGTTAGATCTCTGTGGATAGGGCCTTGGCTGTCCCAGTATCTATAGGCCCTGTAAAATGCAGGTTACTATGGAGCAGGGCTCCTGAGGGGTAGCGGATCTGCATTTTCCATGAGACCCTGCTGCTGTTGGCCCACCAACTCCACCTTGCCTTGAAAGCTCTGGGATGTCCAAGTGGGACGGAGTTCCCAGGCTGTAGTCTGTGTCTTGTGGTTGCCCCTGTCTTTGGTCAGCCTCTCCCCAAACGGGTCATGTGGTGATGCTAGATCTGTGTTGCTGCCCCCAGTCCCACTGTGAGAGTTTCCCTCGCTCTGCCTCTCTTGGCATTCTTCTGCGGTTTTCAGCCTCACAGCTAGGCTGAGCCCCTGTTTTAGGATGCTTGTTTTATTCATGAGCTACCTTCCTTTGTGACCTGCTCGTCTGTTCATGGGAACAGGTTTTATGGTAGTTCTACCAGGTCTTTTTTATGTTGTACGCATTGGAAAATTTTCACCATAACTGTCTTTCAAATTGATACAGATATTTTAATTAGAGAAATGTTCAAATATGGGTGTTACAGGTATTAAGTCTTATTCTCTCTGATTTTTTTCTGTGTTGTTCATTTAGAGCCTTTAATAAAATTTAAATTTATGGTTGCTTTGTGTATGAAGGGTTGGGCTGGGATCCACCTTTTTACTGTACTCTCTGAGGAGCTGAGTGCCTTAGATCTAGCTCCCACGTCTCCATGGAGCTGCTGTGTCTCCTCCTCTGCCTGGGGCTGTGCTCATCCTGGTTCCCTGACTTCCATGACCTCATCTGAGGCTGTCGTTTCTACTTGTCCAATACTTCTAATAATTTGAATTGTGTATTTAGATAATGATATCACATGATATTATAATAATATAATAGGTAGCATTATTTCTTTAATCACACACACACACACACACACACACGCACGCACGCGCACACACACACACTTGCCTCTCTTACTGGCTAACAGCTGTGCCCAGTAAACGCTGATGGTAGGGACAGTCAGCACTTTCGTCCTTGGCTGACATGGGTGAGAATTCTTATAAAATTTCTCCTAGTAAGTAATTTGTTGAGGTTTTAGGTGACTACCGTGTGTATTAACTACTTCTTGGCTGCTATGGTAAATGCTATGACCAAGGTAACTTTTAGAAGGAAGGGTTGTTTGGGCTTACAGTTCCAGAGCGCTAAGAGTTGCACCGTAGTGTGGAGGTGTAGCAGAGGGCAGGCATTGCCATTGGAGCGGGAAGCTGAGAGCTCATATCTTCAGCTGTGAGCATGGAGCAGAAAGCAAACTTGAAAGGTTGCAAGGAATTAAGCAGTGGTTCTCAGCCTTCCTAAAGCTGCGACCCTTCAATACAGTTGCTCATGTTTTGGTGACCCCAAACATAAAATTATTTTTGTGGCTACTTTAACTGTAATTTTGCTACTGTTATGAACTGTACTGTAAATATCTGCATTTTCTGATTGTTTTAGGTAACCCCTGTGAAAGGGTCTTTTGACCCCAAAGGGGTTGTAACCCACTGGTTGAGAATCACTGATTTAACCTCTCAATGCCTGCTTCCAGTGATGTACTTCCTCCAGTAGGGCTGTACCTCCTAAACTTACCTAAGTAATGCCATCAGCCAGGAACCAAGTGTTCAGATGCTTGAGCCTATGGGGGACATTTCCACCCAAACCAACTTAAGGTGGTTTCTTTCTAGACGATTCTCCCAATGAATGGGTGTGGAACTCTGTTTATGCCTTTTCCTGTTGAGAGGATGGTATTCCTTCTTCTTGAAACACAGCAAGCTGCGTTCCAGGTCTGATTGTGAGCTGTGCTGTGTTCCCTGGGACATGAGAGACTGTAAAAATGGAAAGACTGCCTTAAACATTGCAGTGGATTTGTGACTATTTAGATGTGCTAACAGTCAGCCTAGCTACCTTCCCAGCTCTTCATCATTGCCCAGCGTCTCTCAAAGCATCTTTCCCGATCTTTGTGTAGTTAACACCTTTTTCTCCTGCTTGTTTTAACATTGGTTTTTCATCTTCGATGTTGAAATGCTGCCCATGAAATACTCTGTATAGCTTTTAGTCTTAGTTACCTTGCCTGCGGTTGTTCAATTTCTTGCATCTGTATGTTAACATTTTCCAGCAAAATTTAGAGGCCTTTGGTCATCATACGTGCCTCTATCAGCTCTCTCTGGAGCCCCAGTATTTTACGTTAGATACCTGGACACCGCTTCATAGACTTCTCGGGCTCTGTTATTATTATTATTGTTTATTTTAGTCTTTCTTTTTCTTTATTTTCTGTTGATCTTGACTCAGGTCTACGATGCTCTTCCTTGGTCTCCTTCCAACGCTAGACATGCCATCTAGAATAGTTTGTCTAGTTCCCATGGCTACCAGTTCTAGATTTCCCATATGCTCTCATTTCTAGTCTTTTGTTATTTATCATATTTTCTGCTGAAATGCTTTCTTCCCCTTACCTATGTACATCTTATCTTTATTCTTTGCCTATATCCTATATTTGTTTTTGAATGTATCTGTAGTAGTTGCTTTGACATTATCCGCTGTGTCTAATATTTGAGTCTAGTTGGTGTGTCAGTTTATATCAGCTTCGCTTTCTCTTGCACATGGTCAAAATTTATTATTTCTTTGCAAACTTACCTTGCTTCTTAAGAACTGAACTTTGGACGTAGAATGCTGCAGGATCTCTGGAGTTCTTTTTGCTCTTCTGAAGACTTTCTTTACTGCATCTCTTTTTTTCCCCAGCATGCAGGCAAGACTTCTTCTTGCAGGTGCTCTCTTCCCACCTTGGCCTCCCGAGTTTAATTTTAGGATCAACCAGGGCTGGAGGCAGAGCTGAGCATCATTTAGGATCCATGACTCCTTTACTCCTAGAGATTTCCCCGCAGCCCTGGCTGTGGCTCTGACATTCCTCAGCTGACAGCTTCCTGGGGCTTAGTGTTCGCTCTGGGGAATGTATTCAGTCACAAACCACAGAAATTCTCAAGATTGGCCACATAGGGCTTCTCAAAGAGGGTTTTCTGGGGCCTCACCAGCCTCCGGCCAGCCCCTAAGCCTCTCCTGTGTGTGTGTGTGTGTGTGTGTGTGTGTGTGTGTGAGAGAGAGAGAGAGAGAGAGAGAGAGAGAGAGAGAGAGAGAGAGAAAGAGAGAGAGTTGTGGCCATGGGCAGGACAGCATGCATATCAGTGATTGCTTTTATTGGGGTTCTTATGCTGCCATAGGTCCCCTTCTATATCCCCAGCTGCTCGCCACCTTGGGTTCTAGTCTTGGTACTTTCAACCAGCAATACTATTCCTCCATCTCCTGCAGACAGAACCAGAGGTGGAGATGCTTGGGAAGCCACAGGTCTGAACTCACTCTTTCCAGCCATGGAAGAGTTGGAGTTTGAGGTTGATCCTCATGGATCCTCATGGCCTCTGTGTGCTGGCTACTGTTCTGAGTACTAAGTGTTCGATTGATTTCCCAGCCTTGTGATCTGTGGGCGGAGCCTTGCAGCCAGGTTGCCTCCTGCCATGATTTTGTACTGTCTCAGACTGGACATCCCATTTTGATCTTGGTGGGGCAAGTTCTGTATCAGTAACTTCTTTCTAAACACTCTTTGCTCTTGAGCTACATAGACTATTATTATTATTATTATTATTATTGTGATGATGATGATTCTGGTTCCTTGATGAGTGGAGCCACTCTAGGGCGGAAGTGCTGCATACGCTTGCTAGTGTGTGACTTGGGTATCAGAACTGTACGGTGTTTTTCCTTTGTGACCCATGGAACGCTGTTAACCTCTGAGGATTGGCTTCTCCAATAAGGTGCAATGCACGGTGTCAGTTGGGAGGAGACGGTCTGCGTTGAACTTGTTTAACTCCTCCTTGAGTTGAGCCTCCTAAGTACATTTCCCAGCACATTATCTGAGACGCTGCTGGGGAACCCGATTCTAGGATCACTTTTATCCTGCAGTGGCATCCACTTAACATCAGGAGCCCTGGGCTTTTAGTTGAATAAAGGTCAGACAATCAAAAGTCCGGACGGACAGCTCATTTATCAAGCAGAGACAAACGTGCCGAACTCGCGTCTCTGGAGCTTGGAGTGGGGGGGGGGATGCACGGTGAAAGGTTAGGGATGCGAAGAGCCAGATTTGTCTCAGCGGTGTGAGAAGATGCCTCAGAGCAGATGCTTCCATTTCCACTCAGTGCAGTGGGCGGGGGCTTGTGATTTTCAGTGCTAATTACTCCATTTAGGAGTCTTGCCTGGGAGACACTGTCAAAGGGGTCAAGGCTGCCCTTTGCAGGAAATCTTCTCTGACTGTCTGAAAGAGCACAGAAAATGTCCCTGATGAGGCAAGGACGGTAAATTAACAGATAACAGATCCCTTTCCAATAAACTCCGGTGAGTCCTGTGCATTTTAATTAGCCCTCCTCCAGGCTGGGGGCGGGGTAAGGCGATGTGTGGCGCCCCCTGGCTGTACCTGGAATAAATGTCTGCCACACTTGCTTTGTGCTACCCTTGACACTAAAGCCAAGGTTAGCATGATATCAATGATGGGGACAGCATACTGGGCAGGCGCCTTTCCTCTGGAGCCCGTGTATCCACGAGGGAAGCTTGGCGTCACAGCCAAGGTGCTTGGCGCCGTTCTTGAATTACCGCATCTTCAGGCGATGGATTGCTTTGCCTGGGAATGTGAGAAACTCGGACTTGATCGGGGTGAGGTGACACACTGGTACCCTCACATCTCCAGAGGGGGTTGGCTACTGTTTCTGAGATGAGTCCACACTCTCCAGTCACTGCTGTGGGGCTGATGGTCCCTGCACTGCCATGTGGGAAGTGAGCCTAGGGGACCCAGCTTGTTTCTGACCTCGGTCTGGCGCAGTCTTGTGGAGTCTGGGGGTCTCTGCAGGTCTGCAGAGGACTATGTGAGTGCTCACAGTGTGTCCTTCCTTTGAGGCCCTGATTTTCTGATGTATGAATGGCCATTCCGGCACGAGGGTCAATCAATCTCCCCTTGACACACCCATTAAGCAAGGGTCTATTCTTGACAGGGACCCTACCTGGGTTTATTTGGGGCTTTGTCCTTGTTGCTGGTAGCCCTCACCCAGAAACAAGATTCAGAAATACACCCCAGACACCACTGCATAGCAGGGCACCCTTCCCCACGCTGGCCAGCGTCTGGGGCGAACGTGGTAACTATGGTGAGTGGGCGAGACCCAGGGAGAGGGTCTGCAGTCTCTAGCGCCCACCTCCTGATGCTGGGATGGCAATCAAATCCTTTCCATTTCTCTAGTTTTTCTGTTTAAAAAGAAAGCCTAGATTAATTAAGAGTTTCACTGGATAGTGAATAAATGTCAAACAGCTGTTGGAAGCATGTGGAAGACAAACTGCTCTTGTAAGGAAAATAAATTTATTTCTCATTATCAGACTTTAAAAATAGCCCAAGAAGATGAACCTAATGCATGAGGTTTGTCTCCGAGGCTTTCTAGGAAGCCTCGCCAACTGCACCCCTGACTGAAGGGCAATGCCCTACCCTTCCTAATGGCAGGTCTCCCTCATGATCCTCCAGGGCAGACTTTTCTCTGTGGGTACCAGGAATTGACACCCCCAAGACAGGGTGCTCAAATGAACAGGGGCATCTAGACCCTCCTTACCCAAGCCCTGGGTTCTGCCATGTGTGAGCCTCAACACAGCCCTTAGCCCTGCTGCAGAGGCTGTGAGACCCCGAAAGAAGGGGATAGAGAGGTCTCTGTGAAGATAGACTCAGGCTGTGAGAATGTGAAGGGTGGGGGGCCAGCCCATCTGACCTTCCCAGAGACAGTGGGCATCTTTGCTTAGCTGACTCTGGGAGCTAATTGCCCTTCTGTGATCAAGACACTGGCCATCCATGAGAAGGGAGCTTTTTGCCCAGACTTCTGGAATGGTATCTAGTTCTGGCTTTCATTGGAAGTGTGGAGACGTAGCTTCATAGACCAGGGCAGTAACTTTTCTTCTGCCTAGTCTCTTTTGGGTTGACACCGCTGGGCGGGCATTGGGCCTAAGGAGTCATCCTCACACCAGCATCTACTGCTGAGAGTGCTTAGAGGCAGGGAGACCTGTGGAGGGTGCAGTGCAGTGAGGGACATAGTGCCTAGTTCCAACATCCCTTGTGGAGTTTGGGGCAATTCTATGTGGTTACATGTTTCCAACTGTGGTTGCGGAACCCATCTGGTGGGTATATCTGTCTCCTCACGGGGAAGTAATTCTTTGGGGCGGAGATGCCTTTCCTAGGACTCCATGGAGCCCTCTGAGGAGACTGTGAATGATTCATGGGCTGCCACAGACAGTCCCTTGACACTTGTCTCCAGAGTTCATCCTTACCCTGCCTCAGGAAGCATTTCACTGTGACCCTGACCTATCCCCAGCTCCTGACGAACCCCAAACCCCCACTAGGACCTAGAGGAATGGCCTCATTCTTTTTTTTTTTTTTTTTTTTTTTTTTTGCTTTTTCGAGACAGGGTTTCTCTGTGGTTTTGGAGCCTGTCCTGGAACTAGCTCTTGTAGACCAGGCTGGTCTCGAACTCACAGAGATCCGCCTGCCTCTGCCTCCCGAGTACTGGGATTAAAGGCGTGCGCCACCACCGCCCGGCTGAATGGCCTCATTCTTGTGACAGGATCTCTTTCCTCTACCCCTACTTATAGAACTCTCATGATGAACCAAAAGTACAAGTCTGACCTGAGGAATCACTGAGTTTTTTGTGTTTACCTACAGACCATGGGTGAGGGGCTACGTGCAGAAGTGTGGGTGACCCCCAAACACTGCAACACTGGAAAGTCTCATCCCCTGTAGAGATGACAACTTTCCCATAGAGGCACAGATAGAGACATTTCCTTCAGTTAACCCTCTGTGTTTGTGGTGGTTTGAATAAGAATGGCCCCTGTAGGCTCATATAGTTGAATGATTAGTCACAGGGGTGGGGTGGAACTGTTTGAAAGGATTATAAGGATTCGCAGGTGTGGCCTTGTTGGAGGAGCTGTACCCTTAGGAATGGGGTTTGAGGTTTCAAAGACGCAGTCCAGGCCCAGCTCTGCCTATGAATCGGGATATGGATATGGAACTCTCAGCTACTTCTGCAGCACCAGGTTTGCCTGCGTGGCGTCATGTTCCCCACCATGATGATTATGGTCTGACCTCTGAAACTGTAAGCAGACCCCCAATTAAATGCTTGCTTTTACGAGAGCTGCCTTGATCGTGGTGTCTCCTCACAGGAATAGAACAGTGGTTAAGACAACACTCTATATTCTAGCGCTTCCTAAGACCAAGAGACTAGCTGCAGTCATGACAGAATTAAATATAGATGGCCGGATCCAGGATGGAATCTCAAGTGAGGGTCCCATGACCCTTCCCATCTCTCCCTTCTCTGAGGAAATGGCAAGAGTCAATAGGCCCAATCTTGAGGGTTTCCTGCAAGTCATCAATGAAGACGGTGGCTGTTGCACTTGGAGGCTAGCACTGTACAGTGCCTCTCAACTCCTCTGTGCCTGCTAGAATTACGGCTGCCTCGCCCATCCTCCTTGCGCTGCCCCTCACCATGCCTTTGTTTAGCTTTCCCAATGCAGAGCACATCCACACCTGTTGCTTGTTTAGACTGATGCCATGACTGCCCCAAGCTGTGGCTTAAGGGAAGGTTTTCGTTGTAGATAGAGGGTAGAGAAGAGCCAGAGGCATCGGGAAGATTCCAGAGCAGAGGGAGAAAGCAGTAGACCGAGCATGGTCTAGATTGGGTTTGGCTGTGAGAGGAGAGAGAGAGAGAAGACCGAAGAGGGTGAGGAGGAGCTAAGAGAGATGGGTAAAATAGGGAGTATAGCTGAAACAGGAGGGTTACAGGGACGATGAGAAGCTGCCGGAAGGGAGACCCATGATCTAGAGAAGTTTAGGGTAAGGGATGTGGGGTGAGAAGAGCGAGGATGCCAGCATGGACTCTGACATGTAACAGGTACTTGTGACACCAAGAGAGCCTGGAGATCAGCCTGGGCTTTAGTGTGCTAATGGGCAACACAGGCAGCCATTTGTCCCTTCTGCCATTGACAAGAAAAAGACTCCTTTGGGGAGAGGGGACCTGGCATCCAGGTTCCTGAGCAATGATGCTTTTTGTCTAATCACTGCAATTTAGACCTGCCATTACTGAGTTGGGTGGTGACCACACCGGCTCTTACCCAGGTATGCCCAAGCAGCCTTGTCTCCCCGATGTGCCGACTCTGCTCCCAGCCACACTCTCCAAGGGTTGTGCCTGCTCCCTTCTTGCCTAAGGTCAGAGTCCCCTTCCCCCCGAAATGGTAACATTTATATTACACTAAATGAGATGAGTAATTAATGTGGATCTACCGTTCCATGAGCACTAGTTAAAAACCTACCAAGGTCATTTTACCCCACTAGTGTCTGTTTTTATGTGTCTCAGCCCGTGGGCTCAGGGCAGTACCTGCTCATAGATGTTTGCAGGAGAGAGAGGCTTTTGTTCTTTGAACAATTCATCATCAAACTCTGTTCACTGCCCTCGAGAGGAGCCTGGCAGCTTGTTCATTTCCCAGCCTGTGAGCGGTGTAGACCTGCGCTGAGCCCCACGAAGGCACGCTCTGACCCTTTTCTCCAAGGTATAAGGATCCCATCACATCAGTGACACCACTAGAAGATGGTGGGATATTGTCATTCCTTCTTTTCAGGATGAACCATGCAGGCCACTGGACTGTCAGCGGCGTGTGACGATGGGGTCTCTGGGCCACTGTTGATGAGGTAGCAGTGAAAGGCTCGCAGAGCAGGGATTTGGAGCAGGGCAGTGAGGACACATCGGTGCTGTGGGGCCATGTGGGGCCAGGAAGAGCTCCATCTCACTGTTCCTCGGATGAAACATGATTTGGCAAGGCCATCGCTTACTCCAAAGTGGACTATGGTCACCCAAGAAGCCACCAAGGCCTCCAAGACTGGGTTGTTGCTTCCTCTGGAAAGGATGTGAAGTTTGCGCCGAAACTGATTCTGGTGGGTGACAGACCTTGGGGGTTTGTGCAGAGGCACAGGGAAGCCACAAGGGGTCCGGGGCTGCCTCAGCACCCTTGCCCGCATTTCTACCCACACCTCCCATTTCTAGGTCCTTCTACTACCCCATACTTGCCCCATGGACTTTTCCTGCTTAGAATGCCTTAACACACAATGCCAGGGGTGAATCCATGGGAATCTATTAAACAATCAAAAGGAGATTTTGAATGAGGGCACAGAATGGACGGCTCAGCAAAGGATTTGGGCTCCTCAGGCCTTTGATTAGAGACTGAAATAAGGGCTCAGAGCCCACACCTGTCTGAAAAAATTATGAATGAAAGAACTGAACACAGAAAAAACACAATCCTATTAGAAGAAAGAGGGGCTCATTTGTGTGAGAGGGGTCTCTGTGCAAGACTTTGCTCAGGACCCCATAAGGAGAACAATAAATGCATTAAAATATATTAGACACAAAAGATGTCAGCAGGAAGTCTGCACAAACATCACCATCGACCAAGAGGAAAGGTTTGGAGTGGGGTGTCTCAGTGGTAGAATGATTGCCTAGCGTGCACAAGGCTGGGGTTCATTCCCCAGTACTGAATTTCATAACAGACAAGAAAGAAAGAAAGAAAGAAAGAAAGAAAGAAAGAAAGAAAGAAAGGGGGGATGTTTGCAGAATTTACAAGAAGTTAACCTCCCGAGTTTAGGAAGCTATCCTAATTTATAAAAGGATGATGCCATAGGAACAAGGGTAACCTGGCACTCTAATGCAAACCACACAAACACAAATGGTGGAAAATAGCAAGACAGGCCTCAGAAGAAACAGAAAGCAGGAGGGGTTTTCTCGTCTGTCGTATTGTCAGAAACGTTAAACATTTTGAAAAGCTCGTTTCTTTTGGTGTTGGCAAGGACTAGCATTGGAGTAGGGAGGGGTGATCTTGACAGGCTGGGAGCCCAGGGTACAGGCCAGCTGAAAGGCGAAGGAGAATATAGCTCACGTAACACATTAAAATAGAAGATACACAAACAAAAGGAGAACTTTTAGTCAAAAAATATCCACAAAACCTTGAGGATATAATATGTAGAAGTTAAGATCAAGTTCCTGAATACACATGTGTGAAATAGTTGCTGGTGTCTTGGGAGGCTCCTGTGTGTGTCTTTGTAAATCTGAATATATCAACAGACTATCTGCGGGGGCTCATGGCTCGCCTTGAGGACACCGGTCTGGAAAGAGATCGCCGTGCCTGCATGTCCATGTGTTCACCAGGAGAGGGCACTGTGCAGTTTGCAATTTACCCATGTGAGATTCATAGCCTTAAGGCAGGCCCACCATTCCCAGCATCTGGAGATGCAGGATTACAAATGAGACTCATTTGTACATGATACCGGGTGAGGCTGCAGCTGCAGCTGCAGCGTCCTGCTCAGTGTGGTGACATTTGCATGACATTTAAAAACATGCAAACTTAGCAAGTTTTCAGGAACAGACACGAGGTGGAATCTCTCTCTCTCTCTCTCTCTCTCTCTCTCTCTCTCTCTCTCTCTCTCTCTTTCTGTGTGTGTGTGCTTTTAAGTTTACTTGGTCCCCTGCACATCCATGGAATCCTTACAATCCCTGCCTTGGTCCTTACTAGCAGCCACTGTAAAAAAACTAAGTTCGATGAGCAAGCTCTTAGGCTCACAGATTTGCCACAATTGTTGCCATGGTGGTGTTTGCCTAAGACATCTCTCTAGAAGATCCTCATGGCTGCCTGGGTCCACAAGATTCTTAAGGTGTGGAACTCTACCAGGCTGGCACCCTAACTCCCTGGCCTGACTCTTGTGATGCTCAGACACTGCCTGTGATTTCCAGAGGTGCAAAGCTTCCTCTTAGATGTGCAGCGTCAGTATCCGACATGGAACCTCTCATGTAGCTGAGTCCACATCGCTGAGATGGTTTGGAATGGGTAGGGGTCTCAAGTACAATGGCTCATGGGTTGAATCTTGAGATTCCAGGTGAGGGGTGAGGTTACTTGTTTCCTTTGGTTTCAGAGAAGGGCATGTCCTGCCTCCACCATGGAAGGGCATACATATAATGTGTGTATACTGTGTTGTGGAGGAGACAATATTGCAATCCTCTCAAATCCCTCATTCTGCATGCTTCCATTAGTTCTGGGAGTAGGGACCCTCCAGACCTGGGGGACCAAGAACATGTAATTGCCATGGTGTTGGTCTTGGCAGCTGTCTCAACCCTTGATTCACACACTCCCAGTTTAAGTCTCTGGCTCGTCCATATCCACGGGCAGAAACCTGGGATCATAGCAGTGTATGGACCCCTCTTGTGATCCCAGACACTGCTGCTTCTGAATTCATCAGGATAAAATAGTTACACTGTTTCCCTCCTGAGTATCACCATGGACTTTTTGGTGTGTGTGTGCGTGTGGTGTGTGTGTGTGTGTGTGTGTGTGTTTACCAGAGGATAGTCATGCATTCAGGGAATCATGTAGTCCAGGTTAGCCCCCAACTTGCTATGTTTCTGAGGGTGACTTTGAACTCCTGATCCTTCTGTATCTACATCTGGAATGATGGACTACAGGCATGCCCCACCCCACTAGGATTTACTGTGAACTTCTTGAAGTCCAGGGTGGGGGTCAGTAGAGATGAAGGCTGCACACTAATGTTGATTGCTGCATCTGTTTATTGCTTACCTGTGTAACTGTACCCATCCACCTTCGCTCGTAGATTGCCACACCTGCCTGTGTCTTGCCTGTGGGATCTCTCACCTGCTTAGCCCTCAGCTGTGAGAATGGATGTATCCACCCCTCCATCTGTGGGATTCCTAAACCTGCCCACTCCCTCACCTGTGGGATGGACATACCTGTTCCATCACCCACCTTGGGACTGCCGCATCTACCAACACCTCACCTCTGGGGCTTCTGCTTCTTTCCTGCCTACACTGTGGAGCACTGGTACCCAAGGTGTCATCTGCCAGGACTTCAGGCCCCACCTCTGAATCAGGAAGATGGGTCAGTCGTAAGAGGATGCATCTCTTATCTGAAACCCGGTGAGTGTTCTTATATTCTTTCAATATTCTGCATTTTGAAGATGATCCAAGATGTCAGGTCCATGTTGGATATGAGTCCAAGTTTGGCTTCTGTTGCTTCCAGTGGGATGTGATCAAGTACAGAGTTGGGGCCAACTGAGGGACTCTGGGCTGTGTGTGGCACCTCTCAGGTCTACACCGAGGGTGGTGACACAGCCCCTAGAGACACTCCAACAGTGGTGGCATTGCATCTGTGGGCAGGCTCACAAACACCCAGCATCTTGGGCTGTGGGGTAGGCTGCGGATTCTTTTGAGTGTGTTGGACTTTATGTTGTCTGAGACAGAAGCCTCAAAGCCGTTCTTGAGGCAGTGGCAGAAGCATCTCTGCGTGTGGGCCTTTAGTCAGCTGTCTGTGTAGATGAGGGTGCATCTGCATGGAGGCTGGCTGGATGAGAAGCCCTCGTACCTCACAGTGTTACGGCAGCTCTGCTCATTTGGAGAAGCTGATACCCTGCTCCCCAACAGGCAACCTCTCCTTCCTGCTGTGGACACCCCAGGCTTGGGACATGGGTGACACTCTTATGTTGTCTCTGCCTGTGATTTCACTCACAGAAGAGACGGTCCCCTGGACCCATGAATACTGTTGTTGAAGGCGTGTATTTATTCCCCACATCAGACCGAGGAAGTGCCGTGTGTGTCTACCTCCCCCACCCGTCTTGGGATAAACATTGGCAATGCTTTTCTAACCAGAACCTTCCAGCGTACTGCAGAGTGAGGCTGCACTGGATTCATTACTGCTGCTTCCGATCTAGGCACCCCTCACACGCACACCTTGGCACCATGATTTATTTCTCATTGCTTTCATGTTTGTGTGTGTCACCCATTCCTGGGGTGTGATTCATATCCCTGCAGAGAGGGCCATCTGCTCCTTCCCAGGCAGGCACAGCAATCCCATCTACAGTGGGCAGTGCTGCAGGTCCCAACAATAACCAGGAAAACGTGTGCCACTGTCTCTTTCTCTCCCAACATGTTTTAAAAGCTTCTCACCATCTTGTCTTTTCTTCTAGGAAGATAGGTTCAAACCCTAGTAAGTCATGGTCTTCTAGGCCCTTGGTGACAAATGAGGGGAAGGTCGTGTCTTCCACATGCTGCTTTCTGGGTTCATCAGCGGCATGTTCTCCACTCTCTACTCATCTTGAGGACCACTGCCCACTACCCACCTCTTAGTCACCTGTCTCTATCCATCTGCCCACCGCCCATGCATTTGTCCCGCTGCTTCCCTGCCTACCCATCACCCATTGCCCATTTATCTACCCACATACCTGCCCATTCATCCCCAATCTACCCACGCACCTATCTATGCATCTCACAATGACCTAGGTTAGAAAAGTAGCCATTCCTGTAGTAAGGAGGACTAAGGAACTTGTTTCTGGTTTTTATTTGATGTGTATTTAGTAGGCTTTAATGAAAGAGTTTCCTGTTTGCTGGGAGTGTTTGAGAATGGCTACACCATGGCTCTGGTCAAGTAGATTATAGACTGGCTCTTAGGAAGCAGGTTTTTATTCCCCAGCCCTGGGAAAGTGAATGTTGGAGTGGATCCCAGGACAAGCTGTCCAGGGAGCCCTGGAGCAGGCTTTGCTCCTGACAGGCACAAGAGCATGGTCCCTTATGCAAAGATTCTAGAAGGTTCTTGGAGATGGTAAGTGGCCTGCAGGGTGGGGGGGATAGTAAATGCGGCATGGCAGCCCTGCAGGCTCCTCACCCTGACTCATGCAGGATCTAGCCAATCTAGCAGCATTGAACATTCCTGCATATTCTTGATCCAACACTTGAGTTTTCAAATGTCTCAGGGTCATGCTTTGGACAGCGTCAGCCCTTTAGTATTGTTGGGGAAAAGACATTGGCTTGGAGAGAGGGTCAGTAGGAGTCAGATTTCTGCATCACCGCCTGGCTCAAGTAGGGCAGACCTTGACACCCGTGGGTTTTTCATGGTGCTTTAACTTGCAAGTTTCCCTCAGGCCCCCCCTGGCAGAGCCTCTTGCAGGTTCCCACCTCTAAGTTCATGGTCAAATCCCACTTTTGAAGAGGGGGATGGATTAATATTTATAGGATATTTTATTTATGTTTTAATAAAACTTTCCTGAAGATCAGAGTGCAGAGCTAAGTCACTAGAGGCCAGGGAGTGGTGGCACACATCTTTAATCCCAGGACTTGGGAGACAGAGGCAGAGGGATCTCTGTTAGTTCAAGGCCACCCTGGGCTACACAAGATTGGATCTGTCTAAAAGAGAAACAGAGCTTACACAAAGGTGATCCCCGCACTTGGGATCACATTCTTTTAACCCCAGCACTAGGGAGGTGGAGACGGGAGGGATACAAGGCAGAAGGAGCTCAGTGCAGTCTGAGGTTTGGTGGAGACAGATGCAGTCTGAGGTCAGGATCACCCCTTTGGTCTGAGCATTGCTAGAAATAAAAGAACTCTCTAGTGGCTGGCCTCTCTGCTTCTCTGATCTTCAGCATTAACCCCTATATCTGACTCTGGGTTTTTATTAATAAGAACAGTTAGAATTCGTGCTACAGATACCCAGGGTGGAGTTACAGGATAGACTCAACATGGAGCGGCTTGGCCCTGACTACACCTTACATCACACCTCACTGTGAGCTGTCTCAGGGCAGTGGCTTCTCTTCAGAGAACCCTTTACCCGGGGAGGGGGGCTGCCCTCCATTGTCCAGGAGGCAAGAAGAGAATCTGAACAACATCTGGAGAGAGTCCAGGGCACAACAGATGACTAATTAATTACTTTTTCTTGTTTGTTTGGTTTTTCGAAACAGGGTTTCTCTATGTAACAGTTCTGGCTGTCCTGCAACTCACTTCGTAAACCAGGCTGGCCTCGAACTCAAAGATCCATTTCCCTCTGCCTCCTGAATTCTAGCTTTAAAGGAGGGGGGTGCCACCACTGCCCAGCAATTGCTTGTATTTTTGAAGCACACAATTTTTGTATGTGGTTTTGGGGTGCAGTGTCATGTTCTGACTCCTGTAGTCTCTGGGGTACGGTCAGGTCAAGTAACTGGCGGGTTAGGGTTAGGGTTAGGGTTAGCCACCCAAGCCTTTATCATTTCTCTGTGGTGACCACTTTTAAAAAAATTAGAGTTTATTTGTGTTCATGGTTCCAAAATGGTAAGAGTCTGTCATGGCAGGGAGGCAAGGTAGCAACGGACATGGTGGCAGGAAGCTGCAAGAGCATCTTTACTGCAAACAGGAAGCAGAGAGAGGATGGTGAACTGGCAGTGGGGTGAGTTTACAAACTCTCAAAGTCCTTCCTGTGTTGAACACATTTTAAAAACAAAAGGTGCCCGGTGCTGTAGTCCCAGTTACTCAGGAGTTTGAGACAGGAGTCCAGGATTTCTGGGCTGTAGGGAACTATGCTTATGGGGTGTCCACACTAAGTTCAGCATCAATATGGTGACCTCATGGGACTAGGGGACCACCAGGTTGCCTAAGGAGAGGTAACTGGCCCAGGTCAGAAATGGAGCAGATCAAAACAAAAGCGAAACTGGACGTGGTCTCACCTGCCTATATCCCAACACTCGGGAGGCTGAGACAGGAGGATTGAGATTCAAGGCAAGTCTGGGCTACAGAGTAAGATTCTCTCTAAAACAAACAAACAGACAGACAGACAAATAAACATTAAAAAGAAGCAGGGATACAGGGGTGCATGGCTCAGGCTGCCCTGCGTTGTGTGCTGTGCTGCTTGTTCAAGTGCTGGACACTGACACCCTTGGGTGAGACAATCCTGTGTGGTCTGCCAGAGCGTGGGGCTTGGACAAGGAAACTAGACAGCCTTAGGGGTTAAGGAGGGGGCAGAGAATGTCTTTCCTTGAACTGTGAGGCCCTAGGAGAACAACTGGCTTGCCTGGTCTGGGTTACCTAGCAGGCCGACAAGGCAATATAAGATTCATCAGGATTTATGCTTCATGGGATTTGGTGTGGGTGCTGGCCGCTCTTGGGCTCAGGTGGCTCATGCAGAGGCTTGGAGCATGTGATACCATGAGTCAACTTTTCTTTAGGTTTCTTACAACTTTTAGTGGTTGGTTTTTCTGTCACCAAGGACGGGCACCTCTAAAGTCAGGGTACAGAGTTCTGAGCACCATGTCCCCAGTGCTGGCCTCCATGCGGCCTCCTGGCATTGTTCCCTTTGGTGGTGGGTGGCTCATGGGGGCAGGAAGGTGAGGGGATTTGAGCTCTGACACTTACCTTGTGGCTCCAGGCTGGCACCCATGCAGCCGCAGAACTCCAATTTTCTGTGCCCCCACCTGATGAATGGGTCTTCTGTTGTTCAGGCTCCATGTCTCCAGGGTCCCCTCCTTACCTAGCACCTGCCAGTACCCTCTTACCCTCACCCAGAGCCCTGGTGGTGACAGAAGCTATGGAGGTGAGTCAGAATGTTCCCTGCATGGCCACATACAACATCTCATTTAGCTGGGAATCAGCTCAATTTGAGCAAAACCATTGGCGAGGAATTCATATTTTCCCCATAAAGCATGGGCCCTGGCAGATGTCAATACGGCTGGGATTGAGGTGCCATTCAGACGTCTGGATGGCTTAGATGAAAATGTCTAATCAGAAAAACATTGGGGCTTAGCAGAGATGGCCTGAGCAATTTCAAAACAATTTATCTTAGAAATTAATTCCCAGGAAAAGTTACCCAGGGGGCTGGGGCTTAAAGTTTTGTTTTTCGATTTATTAAAACTCTGAAGCCTTGTTTTGTGTCTGAGCCTCAGATCAGTTTTTCCTGCTCCAGCTCAGATCTGGCAGCCCCAGTCAAGTCCTGTACCTGAGGCCATTTGGGCACATTCCAGAGCAGTGGTTCTCAACCTACAGGTTACAACCCCTGGGTGGGGTGAGGGGTCAAACAACCCTTTTACAGGGGTCACCTAAGGCCATCAGAAAACATAACTGCTTACACTATGATTCACAACAGTAGCAAAATTAAAGTTATGGAGTAGCAACGGATATAGTTTTATGGTTGGGAGGTCAGCACAGCATGAGGGACTGTATTAAAGGGTCACGGTGCTAGGAAGGTAGAGAACTCCTGTCCTAGAGGCTGGCATCACCCCACATCGCCTTTGTCTTTGACTCGAGCCCTGCCACTTTTTTGTGGCCGACAGAGACGAGTCTGGTTTCCTCCTGGCTCCCGTAGGAAAAACAAGCACTGTTCTTTGTGTCCATGCCAAGCTCTGTCTTTTACAGGCTGAGTCAGCTCCTGTGGCCACTCCATCCACAGTCCCCACTCAGGCACCTGTGGTGGACTTGGCCCCTGAGACCGCTGTAGACAGGCCCATTGCTCTTGACCCTCATCTCAGATGTGGTAGTTTGGGTAGTACCCCAAAGGCAGTGGCACTTTTAGGGGGTATGGCTTTGTTGAAGAAAGCGTGGCCATGTTGGAGGAAGTGTGGCACCGTGGGGGTGGGCTTTGAGGTCTCTTTTGCTCAAACTTCGCTCAGTGTGAGTCTCAGTCTACTTCCTGTTGCCTACATATAAACAGGTTGCAACTTCCTCTCCAGCACCGTGCCTGACTCCACACCGCCAGGCTTCCTGCCTTGATGCTAGAAGACTGAACCTCTGAACTGTAAGCAAGTCACCACAATTAAACACTTTCTTTGTAAGAGTTGCTGTGGTCAAGGTGTCTCTTTGCAGCAATAGAAACCCTAACTAAGACTTCATATCTAGCCTGGCTCTCTTGGAGCAGGTGGTCCTGGACATAGGTCATCACTAAAGAGCTATGTGGACTTTGGCAATGCCTGAAGCTTCTCTGTGCTTTCTGTGTGTTAGCTGCTTAGTGGGGTGGCAGCAGCTGTGCTGCCTGGCACAGCTGTGGTGCACATCAGATGTGGTAGGGTGTGAATTAAACTGCTCAGCTGGAAAGAAACTCAGGGTTGATGGTATTACACCCACAGACTCAGTAAGGCATGCTCCTGCAGTAGGAACAGGCAGCCCTATAGCTCTGGCTGGAAGCTCATTTGGGGTGAGGTCCTGGGAAGGGGGAGATCCATCACATCTGACACCATCTTCAGATGGGAAGGGGAATACAGTACTTGTTCTGATCATTGTTCATCCACAGAGACACCTGATGGTGGGTATCCTGGGAGTCTGGGGCTCCTCACCCTGAGTCTTCCTCTCCCTGGGCCTCCCTTGAACTGGGTCTTCCCTCTCTAGGTTTCCCTTGCCTTGGATCTTCCATCCTTGGGTTTTCTCCACCTTGAGTTTTCCCTGCCCCAAACTTCCCCCTCTTTGCATCTCCTCTGCCTTGAGTCTTTGCTGTCAAGAGTCTCCCCAACCTTGGCTCTCTCCTGACTTGGGCTTCCTCTGCCCTGGCTCTCCCTACCCAGACTTCTGTAGTCCCAGCTGTGAGTTACAGAGAAAATCCACTCTTGCCCCAATTGTGTAGCGATGAACTGCTCTAGTTAGGAATTGAGTTTCTTCATAAAGAAGAAAATGAAAGAAAAAGTTTTGAACCACTAGAGAGTCAAATGAATTCTCAGCAGGTAATAAATGGAGCCATTTGGAAGCAGGGAGAGAACCTGCCCCCTCCCCCATCTGCCAACCGCCTACACTTCCACAAATCAAGAGCTGCTATTCTCTTCCAGTTCCTTCTGCTCAGTACCGTATCCGAGGGGAGTTAGACTGGGGAGGTCATCCTCGCTGAGACTGGGGGTGTCATACTGGATATAGGGCCCGGGAAGGAGAGGGAGAAGGTGAGGGTGAGGGAGAATGAGAGGAGGAGGGGGCATGGAGAGGGAGAGAAGGAGGGAGAGGAGGAGGGATGAAGAGGGACAGGGAGAGGTGCTTAACGTTGAAAGTTCCCCTAGCACCAGGAAGACTAGACTTGACTGCTGTCTGGCTGGGCACATGTCCCTGAAGCCTGTGGTGGCAGCAGAAGGCCACATGAGTGAAGATGGAAGGTGGGAATCCCCAGCCATCTGTCCTATTTTAGGACACCTCATGGGTATCCCGAGCTGTCCTAAATTTTACTCCATGAGGCATCTCTGGTAGGACAGGGCCTAGAGTCCTCAGAACAGAGACAGAAGGACCCCAAACATTGTTGGGTATATTCAGAAACAAGTGGCACATTTAGTGCAGGAAACAAAACCCTGAGAGGAAGAAGGCTGAGCCCCATGATTAACTCAGTTCCTATGAAGGCCCCTGTGGCTCAGGTGTCCACGTTGGGTGATGAGGATGGTGGCAGAGTTCTGCTTACTCCAAAGTCCTGTGACTCAGAGAGGAGGACCCGAGAGGAGAGAATGGAGCAAGATGTGCTAAGCCGTGCTTCTGGCATCTCTAGCCCGTCTCCTTACTCTTTGTGCACAGTACCCAAGGATTGTGCCCTGTGGCAAAGCCCTATAGGCCTAGACTGCTCTTTTATTGAAGAATTCAAGGCATCTTGGGTGTCCAGAAAGGTACGTAGGCTATCTGCTGCTTTTCCTTGTATCTACCTCAGAACCGGGCATCCATGAGGGACCCTACCAATTTTCCTCAAGACCTGGCTCCTGTGGTTGAGATGGATGCAATGCTTGCTGGAACGCGTTACCCCATGATTACGTGTCCCTTGGTGGGCAGCAGGGAGGGGCTGATCCACACCAGCTCCTCTGTCTCGACAGCTTTTTATTTGATCCAGGCTGAGCACAGGCATATAGCCCAGAGGAGATGGGTGTCTTAATTTCTTTTCTGTTGTGATAAAAAAATACCTGGGACAAAAACAATGTAGAGGAAGGTTGCACTTTTGTCTACAGTTCCTGGTTATAGTCTATGGTGGTTTGAATGAGAATGACCCCCGTAGGCTCATATATTTGAGTGCTCTGTCCTCTGCTTATGGACCTGTTTGGGAAGTATGAGGAGGTGTGGCCTTGTTGGAGGAGGTGTGTCACTGAGGGCGGTCTTTGAGGTTTCAAAAGCCCACATCATTCTCAGGGTCTATCTCATACTCAATTTGCTGCTCTCTCTGTCTGGTGCTGTGGATCAGCATGTAAACCTCTCAGCTCCAGCGCCAGGCATGCCTGCCTGCCTCCATGCTCCCTGCCATGGTGGTCATGGACCCTAACCCTTTAAAGTGTAAGCAAGCCCCCAATAAACAACTCTTTTTCAATAAGTTGCCTTGGTCATGGTGTCTCATCATGGAGATGTAATTAAGATATAGTCCCTTACTATAGAAAGTCACAGGTGGCAGAGGGTCAAGACAGCTGGTAATGCTGTATCTATAGTCAAGAGACAGAGACTGATAAGTGCTGTGTTCAGCTGTCCCTTGCTCCTTTTCATTCATTCTGGGGCTTAACCCATGAAATGGTGCCACCTCTATTTAGGGTGGCTCTTTCTACCTCAATTTACCCTCAGAGGCACGCCCACCTGCAGGCAGCCTAATCTAGACAATCCTTTGTTGTACTGCCTTTCCAGGGGATCCTGGATTCTGTTCAGTCGATAATTAATGGTAGCCATTACAATGAGACAAGTTCCCCTGGCGTGAAGTGGGGCAGAGGGCCAGCGGGGACAGGGAGAGTTGGGACAGAGAAACATCTTTCTCCACTCCTCTCCTTTCTCCCCCTTCCCTTCTACCCTCTCTTGTGACCCCCATCTTCCCAATTTACTCAGGAGATCTTGTTTTTTTTCCCTTCCTATGTAGATCCATGTATGTCTCTCTTAGAGTCCTCTTTGTTGTCTAGGTTGCCTGAGGTTGTGGATTGTAGATTGGTTTTTTCTTTGCGTTATGTCTAGAAGACCCTTAAGAGTGAGTACATATTATATTTGTCTTTTTGGGTCTGGGTTACCTCACTCAATATGTTTTTTTCTAGATCCATCCATTTGCATGCAAATTTCAAGATGTCAATTTTTTCCACTGTGTAGTACTCTATTGTATAAATGTACCACATTTTCTTTATCTGTTGAAGGGCATCTAGGTTGTTTCCAGGTTCTGGCTATTACAAATAATGCTGCTATGAACATAGTTGAGCACATGTCATTGTGGTATGATTGAGCTTCCTTTGGGTATATACCCAACAGCGGTATTGCTGGGTCTTGAGGTAGATTGTTTCCTAATTTTCTGAGAAATTGTTATACTGATTTCCAAAACAGCTGTACAAGTACCCCCACCAGCTACGGAGGAGTGCTCTGCTTATCCCACATCCTCTCCAGCATAAGCTGTCATCAACTGGAAAAATTCAAACAGGGGAGACTAAAAAAACTCCAAAAATCTTAACAAACAAACAAAAACCCCAAAAAATAAAAAATCAGTACTATTTTTATTTTTGTAACAAGGAAATATTTGTGACACATATATATTTATATATACATGTATATATGAAGAACATATCTATATATATTAATAATAAATATTTCCTATATATACATAGGCATACACACAGACATATATAATATATGTATATATTTGGTTTTTTGAGACAGGGTTTCTCTGTGTAGCCCTGGCTGTCCTGGAACTTGCTCTGTAGACCAGGCTGGCTGTAAACTCAGAAATCCACCTGTCTCTGCCCCCTGAGTGCTGTGACTAAAGGCATGCGCCACCACCGCCTGGCTGTGAAGGGTATGTTTAAGAGCACAGCTGGGTGATCTCACACGCACAGACTCTGCTGTGTCACCATCGCCACTGTCACTCCCAGAGCCTTAACTAAAATTGTCCTCTACTCCTATGACTTCCAATCTGCCACCTGCCTCTCTGAATTTGATGCTTAGCTTTTATATAAGTTTTGGGGACCTGAACTTGGTCCCCATGCTTGTGTGGCAAGCACCTTACTGGGTGAACCATAGCCTCAGCCCCCTCCTTCCTTTTAAAGACAGAGATTAAAATATCCAGTGGTCAACACAACATTCCTCTGTAGATGGACACTAGGGTTGCAAGCATTTGGCTCTTGTGACAATTTTGATTCTTTTTAGTGTAAGTCCAGAATTGGAAGTATCGAATCAGAGTTGTTCTATTTTTAACTTTCAGAGGCCACCATGCTGTTTCCACAGCCGCCATGCCATTTGTCACTCTTCCAGCAGTGTCGGGTTTTAATTTCTCCACAGCTTCCCTAGAATTTGCTGTGTTCTGGTTTATTTATTTTCTTAGGAAAACAGCAGCTGCCCAATGGATCGTGGATGCTGCCTTGCCGTGGTTTGGGACTGCCTGTTGTCTGCAGCTCCTGTGCTTGGTAGCTATTAATGTATCTTTCTGGGAGGAATTCTTGCTTGGGACTGCCGAAGTCGTCTTCTGCCACTGTATCAGAGTACCATGGACAGGGTTAAACTATGGCTAGTCATTTTCTCATGGCTCCAGAAATTGAAGTCTGAGATCAGCCACTGATGAACCATGCTGCTTGACTATAGAGCAGGGGTTCTCAGCCATCCGAATGCTGCGACCCTTTAATACAGTTCCTCGTGTTGTGCTGACCCCCAACCATTCAATTATTTTCACTGCCACTTCATAACTAATTTTGCTACTGTTATGAATTGTAATGCCAATATCTGTGTTTTCTGATGGTCTTAGGTGATCCCTGTGAAAGGGTCTTTTGGTCTCTGAAGGGATCATGACTCATAGATTGAGAACCGCTACTGTGGATGATTGCCGTCACACAGAGCCTTCATGTGACCGAGGGACAGGGGAGCAAACACCTGGGCATCCCTTTTCCAAGGGCGCGAGTCCTATCTTGAGAGCCTGGCTCTTATGAGTTTGTCACACCTGAGTCACCTTCCAAACGCCTATCTCCAAATATTGTTCCATGGGGAGCTGTGGCTTGGGGGATTGAATCTCAACCCTTTTCTGAATCTGGATGTCTGTCACTTGACTGTCAAGTTCTCTGTACTCGGGACGTGAACCTCACGACAGCCTTTCACCCTGCGTGCTGTGTTCTTTGATGTACAAGCGCTGTTAAATTTTGGTGATGTCTCATTTAACTAATTTTCCTTTTGCTTTTGGATGTTTGGTGTTTCAACCTGGAAACCACGACCTGTTTGGTGGTTATAGAGCTGTTTTGCCCATTTAGTCCTGAATTTTGAGCTGTGGTCCTTCGAGTTTGGGTCATTTATCACTCAGAGTTAATTTTGGCATGATACCAGTAAAGGGGATTTTGAAGAAATTGAGGAAGACTAAGAATCTTTTGCCAAGGCATTTCATCCCAGAAATGTAGCCAGGGCAAAGCTGTGGCTGCTTTTATCAGAGATCCAGGGGTAATTGAGGGTGAAGGATGCAGGGAGCCAGACTTCCGTGAGAATAACTGTTTCCCTTAAAACCGGGTACCCTACAGATCACAAATGTCTAATATTCTCACCCCAACCCAGACTGCTCCAGGGTGGCCAACCACCTTAGAGTCCAGCTAGAGCCAGGTGGTGTTTGGGCCTGGATTCTGCCCAGGCCCTTCAGTGAAGTAGGACTCAGTAGCTCTTGGTGAGCATCCCCCCCCCTCCCCCAGAAGTGATTGTTGTCACTGGAGACCAGCGGTATAATTGCTCTCAAGCAGGGCTTGAGGGGCACAGGCCACTGTGCCAGACCAAAGCTCTACTAGCAGGAAGCCCTGGGACAGGTGACTGGTTCTCCAAGGCTAGTCAGTGAGTTTCATGTCCCCCACTTCCAGTATCCCCTCTTCCAGTAATCACCACCCAGATTCCAGATCTCAGCTCAGGCATTGGTGCAAGTGATTGACTGACAATTGATTGGTTCATAGAACCTATGAACTGACGTCTGGATGCTAGAGTTGCTCAGAGGGAAAGACTCCTCTCCTCCTACTCTTGACACAGAAAATGGTCAGAGAAAGTTTTAAGACTGAATCTGTAGCCAGGTATGATGTCTCACTAGTCCCAGGATTTGGCAGAGTGAGGTAGGAGGATTATTGCGAGTCCAGGGTCAGCCTGGAGTACATTCTTGGCTGTTTCTTTGTTTTGAGACAAAGTATCCCTGTGTTTCTCAGGTGGGCCTTCAACTCTTTGTTCAAACCACCCTCTGCTTGAGAGTGACTTTGTCTGCATGTATGCCTGCAGGCCCGAAGAATGTACCATATCTCATTACAGGTGATTGTGAGCCACCATGTGGTTGCTGGGAATTGAACTCAGGACCACTGGAAGAACAGCCAGTGCTCTTAACTGCTGAAGCATCTCTCCAGCCCTAGGAGTGAATTTGTAAACAGATTTCCAGCAGGTGAATCCTCTCTTATGAGGAAGTCAGCAGGTTTGCCTGAGGGCTGGCATAGACCTTGAGCTCAGAGGGGTTTTCACAACAAACTCTTGTACCTGAAATGAGGTCATAGTCACTGTGTACTGGTCTCAGGTTGCTACAGAGATGTACAAGGAGAAATCTGAGCTGACCTTTAGGGAGGAGACTGGGCTATATGAGGCCCCTAGGTCTCAGGTCTTCAGTTATTAGACCTGAGTTATTAGTGGAGAAGGGTGTCTTAGTTAGGGTTTCCATTGCTGTGAAGAGACACCATGACCACGACAACTCTTATAAAGGTAAGCATTTAATTGGGGCTGGCTTACAGTTTCAGAGGTTTAGTCCATTATCTTCATGGCAGCCTGCAGGCAGACATGGTGCTGGAGAAGGAGCTGAGAGTTCTACATCTTGATCCACCTGCAGCAGAAGCAACTGGGCGTGGCTTGAGCATAGGACCTCAAAACCCACCCCTGAGGTGACACATATCATCCTATCTCATCAGAAAAGGCTGCAGCTTCTGCTTAGGGAAGGCATGTTAGAACTCACCTTCCGTGCTACCCCTTTGAACACAGGCAGCGGCTCTCGGTCTTGCAGGGCCTCTCTGTCCTCCACAGCTACTCGGACTGGATTCTTCTAAACAGAGAAGCAGCCATTCTCAGAGGAGTTTCTCACTGATAAGTCCTATCAATTCGTCCTTTTTGGGTGAGAACTCCAGGGACAGCGTGGCCCTGTCCAGTTCTTTGTGCTCCACGTGGTGATCCCGGCTGGTGACTCAGGTGCTGCACTTGCAGCCATAGCCCTGCAGGTGGCGCTGAACCATTGCCTTTCTCACAGGCTTCTCCCTGACCTGTGTGCGCTCAGGCTTTGATTTTCCTCTTAGAGGAGGATTCACAGACACCACTGTTGATTTAGGGATCTGGAAAGCCTAACTTAAAATTAAGTAAATACACAAACTCGGGAGTCATTGTCTTTCAAATACGAGTTGTTCTCTGTGACAAGTGGCTTGGTAGTATCTGGATTTTAGCTGCTGCTTAGTGTCAGTTTTTAAATGTTTCATCTCACTTAGGAAGAGCAGGGTCCCTCCTGTTCATGATCTGGGCTAGGGCACACAGACTGGGCAGCCAGCAGCCAGCTCTCCCCCGATTGTCCCCAGTGTGTCCTGTAACTGGACAAGCCGCCTGGGGCTCCAGAACACACATCTTATGACTTTTGGGAGCTGGGTTTGTAGAATATGTGAAAGCCCTGCTGTTTGTAGAGCCTGGTGTATTGGGGGCACATGAGACAATCGTGCAGGGTCTTGGCTGTGCATTTGACTGGGGATTGCTGCTCTGACCTACGGTCCCCATGTAACAGCTAGGGATAAAGTGTGTTCTCATACTGTGCCCCCAGATTTGCACTGACCACTGGGACACATGACTTTGACACGGTGCTAAGCTTCTGGGAGAATTTCTCTGGGCACACATGCCAGCTCTCAATATAAAAGCAGGCTTGAGGTCTGACGTAGAGCACCATTTAACTTACTTATGTTCTAGAACGGCTAACTGCAAGGGTGTTTCGGCATGAGAAGTATTTGTTTATATTTTGAAGTTAGCAGGCCCTGGAGACCCCACATCCTCATCATGACAGTAGGTCTGAAGCTAGGCTAGGAGAGGTGATAGTCACACTGGGCACTGTTCAGACCCATGGCAAGGCCACAGCCCATAGAATAGGAACAGCATGGTGCACCTCAAGCACAGTCACCCTACAGGGTTCAGAGCGGGGAGGAGGATGACCCTTGGAGGTCACTGAGCTAAGGGATGCAGATCCTGGCCTAGTCCTGCTTCCTCCCCAGGGCTGTGCCAGGACATAGAGGGGCCTCTTATCCCATCTTTCTGGAGAGCTCTGGTAAGGAAAAAAGGTAGGGTTGAGGCCCACCTAGCTTCTCCCAGAGAAAGAGCCTACAGATTGAGACTCACAGTCCCCCAACATGGGACTGAGGGAATGCCAGGCAGTTGGGCAATGCCATACTGTGGCTCTTCTTTGACAATCATCTTCAGGATCCTGGAACATGATGCTCTGGGAAGGGTTCAGAACCCTATCCGAGGAAGCGTGGAGTAGTCAGGACCCCTCTCATTAACCTTTGCCAGTCTCTGATGTCATCTCTTCACCCCTGTTTTTCCTCTAAGCCAGTATCTTGAGTTTTGAGTGTGCCTCTTTCCAAGAATCTCCACGGTTCTAGCTGCATGCCATGGCTAGTTCTTGGTCTTGCTCTCATATTAGGTCTGAAATCTACCCAGGGAAACCCTAGGACTTGTATCTTGCAAGATGGGAAGACTGTGCTTTCTGCAAGCAGGACAGACACCAGGGCATCTAGACGGTGATATTGTCAACCTTTCCTGACTTGAGGATCTGGGTCCCATCCTTCCTGACCAGACAGGTATAGGAGACAGGTCTCTGCGGCTCTGCTATGCTGGACATGACCTTGCCAAGCTGAGGTCATCTGTTATCAGGTTGAAGGGGAGGAAGGAAAAGTATGGCTATCATTAATGTTGGGACCATTGTCTTGGGCATGGCTGCCCCCAGGGGGACCTGACCTGGACAGATGGCTCTCCAAGCCGAGGACAGTTCTGTGTGAGGGTTTCGGTTAAGACTGTCTCCAGGATACCCAGTACTGGTGCTATAGGGGAAGGCCATTCTGTGGTGTGTGCCCTTCATGGGTCCAGCTAACCTCACCACAGCCATGTTTATTGCTATGGAGGACCTATCATGTTCTCTTTCTTTTGGATTGATCGTTGGATTGATAGTTTTGGATTTTTGGATTGATAGTTGCAGTTTGGGCCACAGTGATTGTCACAGACCTGGATAAGCCACCAGGTCCAGGTTGAAGGGAATCTGCACAGACAAGCAGCTTCTCCACAATGGGGCAGGTCACCTCCTGAAGATGCCCAGGTCTTCCTTTGCCCCTTAAGGGTGGAGAAATCCATGCATTCTTGGCTCTCAAAGCCTTTGTGATCTGTCAGATGGGAATGAAGAAGCAATTACTTATTTATGAATGAAATTAAAAAAGGCACATTAATAAATTATGCGAATCCATTTTTCTAAAAATACGATGGCAAAATTAGTTGACATATTAGAAATGCTGTGGTTTTTATATTGTGATTGCTTGTTCTTTTAAAGCAGAATGCATTTTAAATAGCCCAATGGATTGTCTAATTAACCACTTTGTTTACATAGAGATCATGCCTTGGAGAGTGGGGAGGGCCTCTCCACAATCAATGGGAAAGTTCTTGGTGTCTGCGGAGGTGATTCCTGGCAATGGGAGCCTCGGGTTACAACTGGGTTGTAATGGATGACTGCCGTTGGACTCACGGCAGGAGCTCCAGGGTCTGGGACAGTGACCAGACTTTGGGGGTGTTTTCACTCTCCTTTGGGAAAAATGGTAGATCAGTGCTGCCAGCCACCGCTACAGCTCCTGTGGACAGGAGCTTTCATTGGCTAGTCCTTCAACTCTTATGCGTCTATCTATCTATCTATCTATCTATCTATCTATCTATCTATCTTCTATCTATCTATCTATCTATCTATCTATCTATCTAATCTCTATCTATCTATCTATCTATCTATCTATCTATCTATCTATCTAATCTCTATCTATCTATTTATCTATATCTAATATCTATCTATCTATCTATCTATCTATCTATCTCTATCTATTTATCTATCTATGTATCTATCTATTGATCTATCGATCTGTCTATCAACCTACCTGTCTATGTGAGCTGCCCACTCTACATTGAAATCTGCATGCTGCATGGGACTGCTCTTAATTCTCCCAACACAACCTGTAAGGACCTGAGAGGCCACTTTTTAGAGAAACTGAGCTAAGTGTCAACATGTCATAGCACCAAGAAATCCCTAGGAAGCCAGCTGGCTTGTCTGCAGATGGATGAAGGAAACACGCCATATATGCACAGTGGAATACTACACAACACCCCCAAAGAAGGAGATCTTGCTGGAGGTGGCCATGTGTGTGGGTGAAGCTGGAGGCTTTTGAGCCTGTGAATCAAGCTGGCAGGGAAAGATGAACCCAACACAATCTTGCTTATCCAAGGAAGCTGAACAGCCAGATATGCATATGCAGAGAGCAGAAGGATGACTCTCATAGCTGGGGAGGAGCCGAGTGATGCTGGCTAAAGGTACAGGGATTGGTCACAGGAGATGAGTACCAGGGACGAGCCCTGTAGCATGCTGACCGCAGCTTGGACTTCACTGCAAGAGTAGTTCTCATTACACACAGAGTACAACCCTGAGACACTGGGTATGTTAATTACGTCATTGTGCCCATTTAACAGTTACAGATGTAAAAGCCCCAGACATGTACCCCTTGAACAGAAACAATTTCATTTTGCTAATCACGCCCTAAAAACTTGGGGGAAATAAGAAAAACAACAACAACAACAAAACCAACCTGGGTGAAACCTGTCCCACCACTGTTTACTTGGAGGAAGGTGACCCTAAGGGTCTTTCTACTTGGCTCTCTCTTGCTGTCCGAGGAGGACCCAGACAGGCTGTGAAGGCCTATGCAGGGCCTGCCTTCCATCTATCCCTCCTCCTGACTACATGGTCATTCACTCCTCACATACCTCTCCTTGGTTGCACTCTACATCGAGGGGGTGTGTGCACCAGGAGGGGCCTTCATCCCTCCAGCTGTCAGATAGGGGAGAGGCCACTTGTTATGTGCCCGTACGTTTGCCATTGCTATGGAGCCACACCTGAGACTCGGGCCCAGCCTCCTTAGGGCCTGGGTGGTTCCTGCGACACAGCAAGCAGTAGTTGTGTGCTTTGCACCTGCTCAAATTCCAAATGAGTGCCCAGGGTGCCAGGCAGAGAGACATCTGCCTTTGACAGGCCCTGAAAGATGTGCAGGAGATAACGCACGGCACAGAGCATTTCAATGAACGGACTTCAACTGTGACGTAGTCTCTAATTTAAAATGTGGCTTTATTATAAAGCAAAGCCTCGTCCATTATAGAGGACTTGCAAAAGGCAGAATTGAAACACACCAAGAAGAAAACCAAATCCAAGCCATCCATCATGACTGTCCAGAGACAATCCTGTTAATTTCTTTGATGGATTTCCTTCCTGAATTTCTACCTTCTTGGGATTGGCAAACACAGGACTCACATCCGGGCCCACTCCAGATCTGGAAATAGAACAGTCGACTCCCAATTAAAGGTTTGCTCATCATGAGAAGCAATAAATTTGAAGCGGGTTGCACATGTGGGTTGTCTGTTCTCTTCTCTCCTTACTGAATTATTGATGTCACGAATACAAATGCACCTCTCGCTCCTCCATTGTCCCCTAATTAAAACAGAACACAAAGCGGGCCCAATGTGCTGAGCGGTGGAACTTGTAAATTGAACTTTTGAAGGATGAGAGGGAGGAGCCAAGGAGCCCCTGGGGAAGGTGGGATGCTGCAGTGAGTGCTTAATATGAAGCTTCCATACTCTGAGAGATGCTGGCGGTTGCTGGGAAGCCTCTTGGAAGAGGCGCATTAATTATTTACGTGCAGGCCCAGAGCTACAGGGCCATCTTAGCAGGAGGGCAATTAGTGAGGCCTGGCTCTCAAGGCCCATTTCAGATCCCTCTGGCTCCTCCTTTCCAGTAAGGCCACCTACCAGGGGAAAGTCCAGCTCTGGTTGCTGGGGTGAATCCTCACTCTTGGCTATATATTCCCAGCGGGCAGATTGAGAGCACTTTCACCTGGAACTGGCTTGGGACCTGAGGCTCCATCTGCTCTGAGGTCTACCAGCTCCCCCACCCCTTTTCCCAGCTGTGAAAGTCACCTCTCCTCAGCTGTCCACAGAGCACTCACCTGGAGGAGAGTCGCTGCATCCACATCTGGTCCTGGCTGACTCTAGGCAGTCACACCTCTATGGCCAAGCATGATGTTGAGATACTGAAACACTCTGGGTCAATTGGATGGTGACGTGCTCATAGCTGGAGAGATGGTCAGCATTTATCACTGAATGCTGACTTCACCATTCACCGTGACGGAATCATCACACAAAGCTAACGTGACCTTACTTAAGCTAATTAGAGGTGTGACAATGACCTTGGTAAATGGGACATTTCATGATGCAAAACTGCATTAATTCTAACTCCGGAAGACTCCATTGTCTTTTCAAACTCAACACTGAGACTTGAGGCAGATTCTCAATTAGAGCCCCTATAAAATAAAAACAAATTACTTATTTCTAACATATAATGGCACTGAACAAGCATTCCCATTCAAAAGGTGAAAAAACAGGACATCACAATGAAGGATCAGACTCAAGCAAGACCCAGCTCCATGTACAGCATCGAAGACTCACGATGTAATCGTCTGGACTCCATAAGCACAGGTAGCCCCACTGCAGCTCTGTTGCCTGCAGCACACGTAGCCTTCTCTTAGGCTGGCTCCATTCTATGCTTGTAGTCTTCCTCAGTGGACATTCCCATGGTCCTGGCATCTTCAATATTCTAGAATCTCCACTGCAGCTTGGGCTTCTTTACCTTTATAGCTCCTCATGTTAGCGTCTCAGGACCCTCTGTAGGGACTCCAATCCTGCTACATGCCACATGGACTCAACTGCTGTTTGGAAACTACGGAGCAGGTCTCCATGACCCCCACAGCCTTGTATCTTTCATGCCCTCAAAACCAGAACCACAGGAATGCTGCTGCTAGGTTCTGTTGACAGCTCAAGATGCATCCTAATCCCCTTGTTCCTTGGCTACATCAACTTCTGCGTGCTGGCCCTAGAGAAACACTTGCCTGAGCAGTTGCTGTGGTGGAGCAGGGCCCCGCCCCACCCCAGCTTATGTTCTCAGCTGATGATCTCTTCTTTCAAGTAAATTTGGATTCTCACAAAATCTGGGTAAGAGTTGGAGTTTTGCCCTCAAGATAACATTCCTATTGTTCCAGTCCAGCACAGGAGGTTTCTCTTCAGTGGTGCTGGCTTCTCTTACAATTACAATGTCTTTCTCAGCACCAACCTAATTGGTCTTCTGTCTTAAAATTTCCCCCACCAAACAAATTAGTCCACTATTTAAAAATTTAACTTCACAGAAGTTCTTAGGATATATGGGCAGAACGAAGTTAGATTCTCAGCCAAAATGTCACATGAATGTCCCCTGTTCTAATTCCCGATAGTCTTACTATTCTTTGACACTGTATGGGTCAGGCTTTCATTGTCCACATTTCTGCCATGATTCTTGTTTCGCAAGCTCTCACCAGATTTGCCCATTAAGGTCTGATTGAAGCATACTTGGGGGTCTCGAGACCCAAATACCAAACACTTTCACATCCAGTCGTAAAACTCTTTCAAAGGACTAAGAAGCGGCTGGTGAGGGGTGTGCCTGTGGTGACAGCAGCAGCCCCACTTCTGATACCAGTTTTTCTGTCCAACTTCTCTTTCTTACTGCTGACAAAGGCCACCGAGGGAGAAAAAGTATATTTTGGCTCACAGCTTAAGGACACAATCCATTATATCAGGGAAGTAATAATGGCAGGAGCTTGAAGCTGCTGGTCACATTATATCCATGATCAGGAGGCGGATGGTGATGAGTGAATGCGCTCAGCTCACTTTCTTCTCTTTACACTGTCTAGGATTCCAGCCCAGGGAACGGTGCCACTTACTATGGGGTTCTCCCACCTTAACTAACCTAATCAATATCATCTCTCATAAGTATGTCCAGAGGCCCATTTTCCTGGCTTCTTCTAGATTTCATTAAGTTGACAATTGGGATTAAGCATCACACAGTGAAATCTGTAGAAAGAAAGACAACATGGCATTGGTGTAGGGAAAGACAGACAGACTGAAGAAACAGACAGAAAATTTACAAAAATTAGGCCTAAAAAACTGTGTGGAGAGAAAATAAAATCCAATTTTATTTCATATTCTATACAAACATTTGTCTGAGAATAGATCATAGCTCTAGATGGAAAAAATAAAGGGATAAACATCCTAAAAAGAAGGCATTTATATAAAAAATACCATGACCTTAGGGAAAACAAAAACTTCCTAAGACAAAATACATGAAAAAATGTTTAACAATTTGCATTCGACCAAAAAGTCAGTTTGTCTGTGCAGTGGTGGTCGTTTACATCTTTAATCCCAAAACTCAGGAGGCAGAGGCAGGCAGAGGTCTAGTCCATCCTGGTCTACAAAGCAAGTTTCAGGACAGTCAGGGCTGTTATACAGAGAAATCCTGTCTTGAATCTAGGCACGTGGGAGATGCCAGTAAGATGCTGAATAATTTGGGCATAGAAACTGAAGATAGGTAACTGAGCCACGTGGCGGAATGTGGATTAATACAGATGAGTTAATGTATAAGAGCTAGTTGTGAACAAGCCCAAGCTAAGACCAAGCTTTCATAATTGATAATAAATCTCCATGTCATTATTTGTGAGCTGGTTGCCCAAAGGAAAGCCTGTCTGGTATGGTAACTGGTGTTATATATTGTTGATGGAATAGAGATTATCATGACTTTGGAAAACAGCTTACTTTTCTTGTGAAGATAAGCATACACTCAAGATATGGCCCCAACATACATTCCAGCAGAAAGCAGTAAAAGAGCACTTGCTAATATGAGTTCAGTTCCCAGCATCAACGTGAGCCAATGCACAAATGCCTGTAACTTCAGTTCTAGGAGATCTGATGCCCTCTCTGGCCAGGGGCACACATACTCACAAATATGTAAATAAAAATAAAAATAATTAAAATGTTAAAAGAAGAAAAAAGACACACGCCCACAAAGACTCTGTCTCAATCAGGGTTTTATTGTTACCATGATCACGGCAATTCTTTTAAAACAAAGCATTTAATTGGGGCTGGCTTACAGTTCAGAGGCTTAGTCTGTTATCAGCATGGCAAGAAGTACGGAGGCATGCAGGCAGACAGGGTGCTGGAGAAGGAACTGTGAGCTCTACAGCTTGGTCCTCAGGCAGCAGGAAGTGAACTGACTTGAGCTTCTGGGACCTCAAAGCCTGCTTTCACAGTGACGCACTTCCTCCATCAAGGCCACACTCCTAATAGTGCCACTCCCTATGAGGCTATGGGGACCATTTTTCAATCAAACCTCCACATTTTACTTATAAGAGCTGAATATTGCAAACAACTAACACAGCCATACACTGATGAATAAGGCCACCTTGGCATCGAAGAAGCAGAGTTCTAGGAGCTCCACACAGGGAGATTTGTGCTTAATGTCAAAACTCTCCTAGGAGGGACTGGAAGGACCAGACCACACAGGTTTTGCTTGGGAATAAATGACTTCCACATTATCCTGTGATTTTTCTTCTTATGTAGTGGATAGAAACATCTATTCTTTCTGTAAAATCAGAACTGCCGTGTGAAAGTCTCCGATTCTGGTTTGAGTCTTCCCAAACAATCAGCATTACTCTTGGAGACTTCCCCATCTAGGCACCTGTTCACACACAGATGCGGGGACCACACACAGTGCTGGCCCGTCCAGCAAGGAGAGGCTGTGTGTGGGCAGACAAGACCCACCAAACCCTAGGCCGACTGGCTGGTGAAGTGGACCATCTACCAGCTGGAGGGAAACTTCATGGCTCCATGCTGTGCATCCAGGGGCTGGGCATCACACCCAGAAGAGAGAGAATCACCTTTCCAGCCCCAGCCTCAGCTGCTCCTGCTCTGGAGCTTTTCAGCTGTCTGCAAGGGCAGTTGGCGGTAGAGGTCTCAGCCCTTGGAGCTGTGCGCAGAAATGTCATGGAACACTGGCTAAGCTGAGTCACACCACAGAAATAACATCTAATGGATAAACCAGACAGGGTCACCTGTGCAGCACTAGAGACTGCTAATGTTTAATGTGATTATAAGCGAAAGAAAAGTGTGTGTGTGTGGTCCCTTTGTGCTTGTCAGATGTCCCTCTGTGATATAAATAAAAATAGCTGCAAGCACCTTAAGCTATGGCATGGATGTGTAGGAATCGTCTTGCTGGCTCCACCACTCTCTTGCTTGCTCCGTTCTCACCACTTTTCAGGATGTTGCTGCAAACAACTCGGTGTGGAGATCTTTGCGTTTGTTCCGCTTCCTAAAATGAACTTTTAGGAATGTGGTTGACACTTAAAGCCCTCTAAGGATTTGGATAAACAATCATGTACTTGTGGAAAATCACTGCAAGAAAAATAGAATTGTTGAGTCAAATGGATAAGAAAATCTGGAAGGTCATGGGGGCCGGGACCTCATGCATGAGTGCTGGTCACAAGGGCCATTGCGGGAATGCTGGTGGATCATAGTCTTCACAGAGCCAGCTGAGACCTTCCTCAGCACACAGGGCACCTGCCCAGGAACTAATTGTCTCCTTCTGGACAGACGCTATCCTGTTTTTATTCTGTTGCTGTGATAAAACATTCTGACCAATGGCAGCTTGAGGAAGGAAAGGTTTGTTTGGCTTATACTTTCAGGTCGCAGTTCGTACTGAGGGAAGTCAGGACAGGAGCTCGATCAGGAATGCAGAGCAGAAATGCAGAGCAGAACGGTTGGCCGAAGGTTGTTTTCTGACCGACTCACAGGCTCGTGCACCGCTAGCTTTCGTACTGCCTGGTGCAGCTGCCCAGGGAGGGTGCTGTCCACAGTGGTCTAGACCCGCCCACATCAATCGCCAATCAAGACAGTTCTCCGGAGACATGGCTACAGGCCAGTTCGATCTGGGCAATCCTTCAGTTCAGACTCCCTTAGATGACTCTAGGCTGTGTCAGGCTGGCAGCTGAAGCTAAACAGGACAGACACCTCTCTTTTGCCCATCCTTGTAACTGGGGCCTGCTTCTGGAAATACCTAATCTAATCCTCTTCCCTGACCTTCAGAACCTCCACATTGTTTCAGTTTCTTTTTTTTCTTTTTTTTAATTCTTCTTTAATTAATATTTCCACCTGCTCCCCGTTTCCCATTTCCCTCCCCTCCTCCCAAATATTGCCCCCTCCCCCCACTCCCCTCCCCCTATCCCCACTCCTCTTCTCCACCCCCCACACCATTCCCCCTCCCTCTCGATACTGAAGAGCAGTCCATGTTTCAGTTTCTTTAAACATCCCTTAGAGTGCATGGCGTGAGTGCTTCCATCACAAGCAAGCTTGTTCTTTTTTTTTTTTTTGGTTTTTCGAGACAGGGTTTCTCTGTAACTTTGGAGCTTGTCCTGGAACTAGCTCTTGTAGACCAGGCTGGCCTTGAACTCACAGGGATCTGCCTGCCTCTGCCTCCCTAGTACTGGGATTAAAGGTGTGCACTACCACCGCCTGGCTAAGCTTGCTCATCTTTGAAGACAGTCTCTGTTGCTTAGCTGCATCTCATCACTTTGAATACGTGTTTTCTCCATGTGATGCAATCTTCCTAAGCCTGGACAGTGGTGCTTTAAGCGACCTTCCAGGATGGTGTTAATGCCCTTTTTCTAAGAGCTGAGGGTTTCTCCAGGGATGTCTCTATGTCCATATGATTGATTGTCTGTCCATGCTACCTGCCCATATCTGTGGACTAAGAACACTAAGAACCCTGCAAAACTATGGCTGCTGCATCTCAACCCTACTCTTTTCTTTTTTCTTGTGTTTGCATTTTAACTTTTGTTTAGAAGGGATGATGACTATTTCTCTACATAAAATCCGCTACCTTTAATGTTTTCCCATTATTTTCTTTTCTGCATTTATTTTTACCTGCAAAGGACACGTGGTGGCAGATTGAGAAAAATAAAAACAGCAACCGTCCTCATGGGATTAGAGGAGTGTTCAGTTGCATGAGGAACTGGTTTTGGAGGTGAGGAGCATCTAGAGAAATCTGCTGTCAAACCAAGACTGGCCGGGGCATGGCCATCCTTTCTCCCAAAGCCCCCATGCATCACGGAACAAGTGCTTGCACATCTGTCCACCTGATATCAGCTTCCCATTCTATTTGTTCCTTCTATAGTCCACCCCCCCCCGCAACAAAAAAACATTCTAGCTTGAGATTTGTTTGGTAGCACAACTGTCTTCATTTATTATTCTAAGTTTTGCCTCTTCTTTCCTTTTAAGTCTCAGAAATGAAAATGAGGATCATTTTGGTGTATGAGCTTGGGTATGTGTGGAATGGTATGGCCTTTGACTATTTTAGGTTAGCTCTCCCTAGATTCCACTGCCGATGTCACAGGAGCTGCAAGTGATTTCTAGATGAACAAAGAGCCGTCGTGCCAAGTCTTTAGGCAGAATTGGGGTGAGTGGAGACTGGCGGGCAGAGCCTGGGGCATCACCTCAGCTGAAGGATAGTCAAGGACCTCCAGGCTCTTCCCCACACAGCTGGATAACATCCCTCTACTAATGTATTCACATTTTTGTTGGATTAGCAAGTGGAGTCTTTCTGTGCATCTTTTGCCAGCTTCTTCTGCCTGCTCTTGGCGGGTGACAGAAAGCTGGCTGTGTGCTTTGCAACAGTGTCGTGTCTGTTCTGATGGGATCAGTGGACTCAGCAATGACAGCCTCTGTGACGAGCAACGTCTTTATTTATTTACTCTTTTTAGCATCGTTATGCTTTTTGCAGATCTGTTATCATGTGGAAACTCTTCATGGCTGCAATGAGGGCATCTGGTATCCCCAGTGTACCAGGTATCAGGTGTAGGGGCGGCTGAGGATAGCATTGGGTAAGAGTTTCACCAGACCCTGGGGACCCAGGACCATCTGCTCTTTCCCAAGTTCCCAGATAGCAAAGCCATGAGAGAAAGAAAAAGCAGTCGGAGGGCGGGGGGAGGGAGAAGAGAGAGAGAGAGAGAGAGAGAGAGAGAGAGAGAGAGAGAGAGAGAGAGAGAGAGAGAGAGAAGGTCCTGGCCGCTGCGACCATGGGCACTGGAGAGTTGGAGCTTGCAATCCCTACAGTGTTAGGAGCTGTGAGACCCCAGATTCTGAATTTCTTGTAATCCCTTGATCTGAGTGCCTACAGCTGCTCTGAGCACGAGATCTTCAGGAGTTCCTGATGGCAGGAGAGTGGTTTCTGGTGGGTTTGGCTGGGGCGTGGCTATCTCTACATAATCTGCCACTGAATACAATAAAGGAGCATTCTTGGGGCTTTGGCATCAGTGTTAGAAGGTCTGTGTGTCAGTCTGTCTCTGTGTCTGTGTTCTCAATCTCCAGCCCCTTTCCCGAAGCTCGCGAACTGGGGTCTAGCGCATAGAGCACTGACTGGGGCTGCGGTGCGTGGCACTACGGGGCAGTTGAAGCTGCTCATGTGGAGGGGACGGCTCCACACTTGGTTTCTCCTCGCGTGCTAATGGCATTGCTGCTTACTCCACCCCCACTCTGTTCACAGGCCCCTCCTCGGAACCCGTACTGAACAATTCCTACTTGGATTCTCCACGGAAACACTGCAGCAGGGAGAATGTTTTCTCTGCGGGGTGGTCAAGAGGCTGGGGTGGGCTGTGCTGCGCCAAATACCTCCCCAGGGAGCACAGGGAAAATTGTGGGCATTTGACATGTGGTAAGAAGACCAGCACAGGTCCTGGTGGTAATGTGAACGCTGGCGAATGGTGGATTTTGGGTAGTGGGCTGAGCAGAGCACTTGAGAGGACACGTCTCTTTTAACACGTCCATCAGCCTTTCATCCTCCAGGTCAGAATGTTCAGGACTGAGTGTCCGTGACACCACAGGTGGACATGGCTGGTGAGCTCTTAGTGGTCCTGGCCTATATGCCTGGGAGGTCAGGTCAAGGATGGAGAGGCTCAGAGTGGACCTACCTTGTATTCCTGAGCCCAGTGTCAGCTTGGAAGTTGTGGGGACTCACTGTGCCGATGTTTGCTTCCACTGCCTGTCTGGTCTGACCACCGACTTCCTCTGAGAGTTGCATGCATTCCCCATACCCGAGTCTGCCTTGTCTTGATGCCCTTAGAAGCAGATGCCTGGCTCCCCTTGGCCTTCGTAGATGACTCTCACTTTAGGCCGCCACTTTCAGGCTGCAGGTCCCAGCATGGAGCACAGAGTCCTTACCTCCTCTTTCCTTAGAGGCCACCGTGGCGGAGTCACGAGTCGGTGCTTCCATTGCTGACTCTTTCATACTCAGGCTCTGCAAGGTGGGGCACCCGAGGAGCTACGGAGGCTGGGGGATAGGCAGCCAGGAGACAGATGCCAATGTCCTGCCTCGGGATGCCTGTTCTTGATTGGCTGACGGTCGTGTTGGAATTTAGGGAGCTGGGGACGTGCTGCTCACTGGCCACTTCGACTCAATAAATCTCTTTAATTTAACCTGCTCCTTCTGAGGGGAGTTCAAGTGAAATTTCAGTTTGTGAGCCTGGGATCAATGCACAAGTCTGAGATCAATTAGCTAGCCAGGGACTAACTAGTCAATATAGGATCAATGTTACAGCCTGAGATCAATGTGCCATGCAGGACGAGGGTGGAGGCAGATGGACAATTGCTGGGAGTCAGCATCAGGCTGTGTCCCTGAGGCAGGGCTGGCGTGTCCGGATGTCTCACCTGAGTGTCTCATCTATGCCACCTTGAAGTGTTTTTGAAACCAACTTCATGTTCCCGCCACAAGCCTCTGTGCTCTGGGACTTGGTTGGCACAGAAGATCACTGGTAGCCTTTAAGGAGAGGGATGGAAATCAGCCACAGGCCACAGAGACAAGTCAGGACTGATGAGGGGGTTTGATGGGAGACAAGGATTTGCCATGGAAACCAGTTGTCAAGTCAGGGAAAGTTCCCTGGAGAGGAGGCACTGGGCCGCGCCACAATCACTCAGCAAGGGAGTGGGCAGGTGTGAACAGATGTGTACAGGTGGGAGCTGCACACCTGAAGTACAGTAGGAAAGGCTGGGACTCATTGTCATTCACTGAGAACGTATTTAACTTCTAAGTAATTCCCACAATGAGGAACTTATGATACATTTTTTTAAAAATAAGAAGCAAGAAGCTCTATGGGCAGCTGGCATGAAACCAGCTCTAGGGGCTGATTTTGTGTGTGTGTGTGTGTGTGTGTGTGTGTGTGTGAGTGTGTGAGTATATGCATGTATTCAGGCCTATGTGTGTATGTATACTTCTGTATGCATATATACGTAAGTGTGAACACATGTTTGTTTATAGAAGCATGTGTGTGCATGCTTATGCGTACATGTTTATGCATGTATGTGGGAGTGTATACTCATACATGTTTCTTTGAGTATGTGCATGTGTGTGCGCTTGTGTGTATGTGTGCATGTGTGCGCTGCTGAGAAAATTCCTGTTCTCTTTTGGGCCAGGGAAGGTAGGATCTGAGATGGTCTGGTGCCAGCATTAGCCTGGCACCCGGGGTGGCTGTCTCTATCACATCTTCCGTGTGTCTCTGGGGACTTGTATAGCTGGCTGTGTTGTCCCACGTATTTTCATGAAGATACAAGTACAGATGAGGAGAAAGGATCTGCTGGTCACCATGGGGACTACCAAGGCCTCCCAACCAGGTCCTTCTAGGTTTCATATTCTTTGTGGTTGTGGTCTGCTTCTCATGCAGATCACCCAAAAGGGCAATTTACATCAGAGAAATCTGAGGGCAAGACTCATGGATGCTTCTGGAATGATGATGTTCCAATGATGACCTGACACTTTGGCCTAACTTTGACGGGGACAATGGGCTTGGATGGGTCCACCTCAGACCATAGTTGTACCCATTTGCACAGAATGGGTAAATTATCTTCCCTGGGGCCAGACTCTCCCCGTCAGCCTCCTCCATTGGGGAGGTGGGTCACTGAAACACAGAGGCTCCGAGGTCAAGGGCCCCAAACAAGGCAGGGACCTTGCCCTTGGCTCCTTGCAGGGATGAGGGGCTGGAGGAAGCACCACAGCTTTTCAGAACTCCTGTTCCAGAAAGAGTGAGGACCCAATCCCGCCTTCCACAGCAGTTCTGAGAACGGGGTCAGGTTGTCTACAGACATGTCTCTTCAATGGTGAGTGGAGAGCTGCAGCCCTCCCCGCCTCCCCTGCACAGGAGACAGAAACAGGGACGGGCACAAAGGAGTAGCAGAGGGGCAGGGAGCCCCTTTTTGTCTCTGTAGCTTTCAGAATTGGGCCCCCCACACTGAGAACTCCCCAACCATTTCCTGACCAAAGAGAAGAGTGGTGTTACATCAGCAGCACTGATCACCGGTCACATCTGTCCTCCATGGGCTTGAGTCTTTGACTTGGCATCTCTGGAAGCAGATGCGTGGGAACACAGCCTGGGGTCCCACCTATCTCCCACAGCAGAGTTTTCCTTGGGACTCACTGAAGCCACCACAGGGTCTCTAGGCTGGCAAACTCTGAGAGAAGGCTGAGGTCACTGGGGCAACTCTGATGCCTGGGGTGGGGGGACCCCCTGGGTTGTAAGAGGGCAAGGCCAGGTGCTCAGATAAGGTAATGATGATGCCAAGTTTGCAGTAGGCTCCCTGTTGCCCTGGAGACTCAGGCCTGCTGAGACAGCCTGTCTCACGGAGCACGGTTCTGGTCAGGCCCGTACGCAATGCTGGCAACACCCAGAGCCCTCACCTACCTCTTCCTTTCTTTGCCTAAGAGGGTGGGTGTTTTTGTTCCATTTCCCAAGCAAGGACCCTGAGTCAATAGTGTGGGGACAGTGGCTCTGCTGGGGGTCCTTCTGGGTAGCCACAAACCTGAGCCCCTCTCTGCATGGGCAAGATAGAGCAGGAAACATATGTTTTAGATTCTTACTGAAGTTTCCTTGTGAAAACATGGTCCCCTTTCTTACATGTTGGGAAGTGATCTCATTCACTTAGGAATAAGGAGAGGTGAGTTTTGTCCATCCGTAGGTGGAAACTTGGTGATAGTGCTCACTTGAGGGGCAGGTACCCCAACTGTGATGTTGAAGGTAGCCTGTTCCTATGGACCGAGACATCAGCTGACCTGTTTAGCACATGATGCTGGCTCTCCATGTATTTGCTGCTCACAAAGATGGCTTGACTTAGCAGCACCTGTAAGAAACTCAGTCTAAAGATCTTACCTCCCAGCAAAGCAGTTCAGGGGCCACCCCAGCCCTCTCCATGGAGGTCTGTCCCCACAGGGACGTTCTAAATAGACTTAGTAGGTGTCTGGAATGAAGTACATCAGGCATCAGGGCACCTCCTGAGCACTTGTTGGCTCAGTCTTCCAGACTTATGTACTTCTTGTTTAGAGGGAAACAGCCATGCAGGATCTCATGGAGTCTCATGGCAATCCTGAAACTGGAACCCACGAACAATCAGCAATGTGCGTGGGAGCCGGACATTGTGCTGTTCTTGAGGGGTGACAAATCCTCCATGGGGTCACAGGATATGTGCACTCCATGCATGCCCCCTCCCCCCGGGTGATTGTCATTGTTGACAACTCTTTAGTTAGGGCATCTCTTCATCCACCCAGGACAGGAGAGATATCCATATCCACTGAAATCTGGTGCCCAAAGCCCTAGATTTGGAAACACCAGCCAGGCGCGTAATTGCACTTGGAGCGAACCAGGGGCGATAAGCTTGCTTCTATCTCCCCAAATCAAAGACAGACACGGATTTCCCCAGCATGTTATTATAAAATATGCATTTAATTATGCTGGGGAGAGTTTCTTTTGCAGACATCTTGTGATGTGTTATTTACACTTTGCTCTCACTTATGCAGAGGTGGCAGCAGGCCTGCCCCTGGGGGACCTGGAGATATTAACGGAACCACATCCTCTGTCAGTGTTATTTGTTAACACATCATCCGTCTGCCAGCGCATGGCCAGGAGAATGGCTGGACAGACTGCACTGCTTTCCGCGTTGCTGTCGCTGCCTTGGTTCTACAAGTCTGTGGCACACCCGATGGTCGCCACGGTGTTTCATGACTTTCTTGTGAGACCTGGCTGTGCATTGTCCTTGGGGTGAACCCCCAAAGAAGGTGGTGATTCCCATTATTGTGCTAGATTTGGTCTTTGCAATCGGCCAGAAGGAAACCAGTTTGCTGTTGGTGTGCTTCTGTTAGTGCGCAGCGCTGATGCACGAGTCAGACAGAGTACAGCGTGCTGTATAGCTAGGGTCAGAACACCTTTCTGTAAAGGAAGACACGTAGAGGCCAAACCCAAACCCTGTCAACCTTGGGCACCAGGGTGACTGTCACAGTGAATGGACAGAATTGGGCAGCTGATGGCAGAGGACAGTTCGCTTGTTTTTTTGCTCATAGTCTTGACTGTGTCTTCTTCCCTCCTTTGCTATGTCTGGGTCAGACCCACCCTAAGTGATCAGTCCCCTTGTACCCACAGACCCATTGCCATACTCTGATATCATCTCTGCCTGTCCCGGGATCTTTAGGAATCCCAAGACTCAAGTGTCTTTCAGACCCCCCCCCCCCTTATTACCCCGTAGGTCTAACGTCCCTGAAATACCTCCCTTCTCACCATGGCATGTCTGTGTCCAGTAAGCCACCCATCTGTGGGATGGAGAAGAGCAAAATGACTCAGACCCAAGACTGTTTCTGATAAGCCCCTGAGTGTGAGCCATTCTGCATTCACCAATTGGAAGACGTGTGTGAGAACTATATGCAGGCTGGTGATGGTATGGGTGGAGTCTTGAGTCTGTCAAGGATATGGGTCCCCTGGGCTTTCATTATATTCTCATTTACTGATGGAAGCAGATTTTAATTCCAATACTTTCTTCTCTTTGCAGTTTTTATGACATACAAGCCTCCAACTGGTAAAAAGATAGGAAGGGCCAGTAGGGAGGTTATGTGTGATTGACACATTAACACCTTTTACTCATCACCCATTCAAAGTTAAGGTTTACAGTGTTTCAGGAGCAGGAGCAGATCTGAGTGCAGAGCAAGCAGGCACTATATTAATCTGCTCTCTCTCAGACTCTTTGTCCTACAAGATCACACTATCTCCGAATAATATTTGTGCTTTGTCTTCACTTAACTGTTTTTTTTAAAAGATTTATTTATTTATGTGTCTTATGCATATGGATGTTTTGACTGTACATACACCTGCACATCAGAAGAGGGCATTGGATTCCATGAGACTACAGGTATGGATGGTTGTGAGCCCCCATGTGGGTGCTGGGAATTGGACTCAGGACCTCTGGAAAAACATTTGGTGCTCTTAACTGCTGAGCCATCTCTCCAACCACTTGACTTTCTGTCTGATTTCCCTCCGCCCTGGTGTGAAGATGCTGACGTGTGATTTCTGGGCTTACAGACACCACGGTACAGACAAGGCCATGCATGTGTACACGTGAGCCACACACACTGCTACCGGGAACCCCGTGTATTAAGACAGCAGAGACGGGTGGGTATTTTTGAGGACCTGCTCTCAGGTTCTGCACTCTGACCGTGGTGCACACGCCAGTTGCTGCTCATGTGAATTGTATAACTTTACTTTTTATTTTTAGGCAAGGTTTTGTGTCAGCAAGGCTGTTGTCAACTTGCCATACAACCAAGGATGACCTTGAATTTCTGATCCTCGTTGCCTCTTCCTTCCAGGAGCTGGGAGGACAGGCATGCCAGGTTTGTGCAGTGCTAGGCCAGATGAGCGGCTTGCTAGGGGAGCATGCTGGGCCAACGCTCTACCGCTGTCCAGAGCTTGTGTAACTTTTGTTGTATTTTTTCTCCCATGAAGTTTGACTTAATATCCTGGAAGTTGCTTGTTATAAACATTATTATTATTATTATTATTATTTTTGCTACTGAGATATAAGAAGAGAAATATACTTGACCAGAATTGATTTTTTTAAATCACAATAAAGAAACTTACTAACTCTAGCAATTTTTAAGTAATTCAGGTCCTTGTATAATCTGTAATGACCACCTTTTTTCTTCCTTTGTAATCCTTATATTTGTTAATTCCCCTCTCAACCTACAGACTGAATACTGAACTTGTGAAAGAAGAGCCCCTGCTTTGTTTATGATTTTGAAGAAAAGCTCAGCAAACACAATCCATCTGCATATGAAAAGATACACCCATACCCTCTGCCCACGTCCCCAGGGCTGGGATGCAGGATGCCTCTGCACTCAACCACCCGGCACACACCCGATGGAGCCGGGCTGCATCACCAAGGCTCAGCACCCTTCACATCTCACCAGGACAGGCACACTGGGTCTAGCTGTGGCTTAGCCTGCCTGCAGGTTCCCATCTCTCTCATTTCCACAGTGGGTGACATCAAGCACACTCTCAACGTGATCACCTCTGTCTATCTCCTAGAGAGACACACTGTCCTCATCAGCGCTCAAGTCCTCTTTCCTCCTCTCTAGCCAGCAGCTCCTGCTGCTGTAGAGTTGGGTTAAGGTTATTTTTTTGTGCTTGTGGTGTATGTGTGTAGTAACGGGACTTCACACAGGTGTGCACATCTGTTTGTGCAGATGCTGGAGGAGGACATCGGCTGTCCTGCTCTGTTGCTGTCTATCTTATTCCCTTGAGCCAGTCTCTCACTGGACCTGGAGCTAGGCTGTCATCTATCAGGTCACAGAAATTCTGCTTCTGCCCCTCGAAACACTGGGATCACAGGCGGCATGGCCATACCTGGCTTTCTACGCTAGTGCTTGGGATTTAGCATGCGTATCTAAGTCATCTTCCGAGCCGTGCATTTCCGAAACACTGTGTGTTCCAAATAATTTGTCTGCTGTGGCAGTTGTCATTGATGTGCATTTTTTTGTGTTATTGATTTCTTATTTATTGATTGCTTTATGGAGGTGAGCATCAATCACAGGGCCTCTGTATGCCAGGCAAGTGTTTTACTGCTGAGTTACAGCCCAACTCTTTAAATTCATCCTCCACTCTGTGAATTTTGTATTTTCTTGCACTCCATTCTTCTCCCTGCTTTGTTTCCTTTGCTAGATGTAAGGGTGCTTACTTTTCACACTGCCTGGGGTCCTAAGCATCCAAGGCTGCAGCCACCCCATGAGATGGTACAAGTAGTGCACTTGTGTCTGTGTGTGCACCTGATCACAGGTCAGCTGAAGTATGCTTACATTTCCCTTCTATTTGTGAAGATCTAGATTTAGCTCCAAGGCCTGTTTCTAGCAACTGCCTCTGTCCTGAGGCCTGTTGGACGGTAGCTGCCCACTATTCCATTTTTGTTTTTGATGCTATTTTTCTTTCTTTCTTTCTTTTTTCTTTTCTTTTTTTTGAGACAGGATCTCATTATGTAGCCCTGGTTGTCTTGGATCTCACTATATAGACTGGACTAGCCTCAAACTCACAGTCTCTCTTTCTACGAAGACACTGTAGATACAGTGCTCTGTGTAACTCCCCACCAGAGTTGACTGGGCTCTGCACTAAACACAGGGAACCACACCACACTGCAGCCAGGACCTGCTTGGGGCAACGGCCTGGATGGCACAGCTGGATCCTGAGAGTGATCTGAGAAGAGAGTGGATGCCATGGCCATAGGGACAACAGGGTTTTCCACCCCAACATCCTGTGGGTTTTTTTTTTTTGCAGAGCTTGAAGAATGAAATTATTTGAAAACTGCCATATTATAAAGTATTTAAATAACTGTAGCATTCCTCATATTTTATTTTTTTCCTCTTGGAGCTTTTGACAAATAACTCAGATTTTATGAAATATATATTTTAAATGTCTTTCCTCACCAAAAGAGCAATTCTCCGGCATGTTAATTAGACTGGAGAGATGGAACTTGATGCACACGAGAGTATTTATAATGTGCTGTATTAATCATCGACGGTTTCCAAGAAAATAATTATGTTGGACAAATGATAATATTTTGCTCTTGTAACTGTGTCTCCACATTTATTCAAAACTCTTGGTGCTTCCCATGTGGCAACGATTAATTATTCTTCTTGGAGAGACGGATTGTTGTGCACTTCTGTTGTTGACAGTTTTTATTGGTTTGTCTCCCTGAAATCCAGTGAAGGGAGTGGATTGTACGGAGGCAGCAAGGGCCATTTGACATGGTACATGGTTTCCACGAAGACAGACGCATGGTCAGTTACATGGGAACATAGGGTCTCAGGGTTTCTCTTGCCACCTCTGATGATGCTATAGCAGCACCTGCTTCTTGGGGTTCCCGGAGGTAAGAATCTGCAGAAAGTGGGTCTGGTGGAGTTAGTTCCCTTGTACCCAGCTTCTTCTGGCTCTGGTCCCTTGGTGCTGGCACTTCAGAAAGCCATTAGTGCCTAGATCTGCTGTTATTCACCAATCTGTGGCCATGCCCCTGAGCTAGTGCTGTGTGACTCTCCTGGAAGATGAACAAACAATCACTTCACCCCAGATAAGGCATCAACAATATAGATAAAAGTAAAGAGGCATGTTGTTTTTGAGGGGGGTTATCTTGGTTATTACTTGAGGTAGGGAAGCCCATCCCACTGGCACCATTCCCATGGCAGGTGGTCCTGGACTTACAACCCAGCAGGGCATGAGCCCATGAGCAATCAAGAAAGCAATGTTCCTTCACGGTTTCTGTTTCAAGTTCCTGCCCTGACCCCCTCAGTGATAGACTATGACCATCATAAGCCCAATGAACCCTCTTTGCTCCTAGCTGTTCTTGGTTAGAGTGTTTATTACAGTATCAGAAAAAGAACGGAGTTGGGACCCACTGGGTTTAACTAGGATTACTCACAGTAACATAACTTATTAGGGGTGTCACCATCGAAGAAAGTGACTCTCACTCTCTCAGAAGCGGTTGACCCCCTCTCAAACCCCAGGAGGGGTGGGCCTTATGAGCTCCCCCTCTGCTCCTTGATGGCTCATGAATGGGCCCAGTCTTGTACAGTTGTGTGGGTCATCACAGCTGCCGGGAGGGAATAACCGTTTTATGCTCAGAGGACAGCATTCCACGATAGGGCATTCCCAGGTCTGCACCCGCTATTCCCCCACCCTCCTGCTCCCTGAGCATCAGCCAAGTCTTTTGTCTGCAGGAAGTGTCCTCTTTCCTGACCCTCTCCTTTGTCTCAGTTTCTGCAGCCAATGTGGATTCCCCCAGGGTTCTTCTGCTATGGGTTGGGTGGGAAGGGGTCCCTCAGGACTTTCTGGTCCCCAAATTTCCATACTTGGGCAGCTCTCCCATTACTGATGGGGCCGGATAACCACCATCCACAACAGCCTGTCTAGGGAGTGGAAGACTCTGGCCATCAAACCGAGTTGGATGACTGGTACCCAGTCCTGGAGACTGGTTGACACTCGAGACTGCAGAGGTGGGGATTGGAACAGTTTTGATCTCTCTAACTAAGGCCACAGGAGATGTGGCCGTCCCTAGGGGTGAGAGCTCATGAAGAGGGGAGTAAATGCTGATTCCAGTATGGCGGGTGGGCCTTCTATCTCTCAGAGTGGGGATGGCTGCCGTCTCTGACGGGCCCCTTGGGATGTTTGTCACTGAGCTGAAATACACGTGGAGCTAGCAGACCTTCCCCGTCCTGCTGAGCGACTCCCTTAGGATCTGTGTTCCTGGAAACAGCAACCCCTTACACCCAGTGAATCATAACCCTGGTCTGGGTATTGGCTGGATTGCCTTGGTCTCTTGCCCCACCTGCCCCACTTCCTCTTTATTGGGTAGGATCTCAACATGCTCAGTAGAGCTCATGGGCCTCTCAGAAGGGTTGAAGGCTTCTGGTACCCTCTTGATGAGCTGTACTCCCATAGTGACTTTCTGGGGGAGATTCCTGAGCATGATTGGGGCTTGAGATGGGAGCCCCAGAACCATCCCTGAGGTGGTGGCACAGGGCCATCCCCTCGTCTCTTTGTCAGCTCAGCTTGGACTGGGTCCAGTGGAGTGGCCTTCAGTGGCCTCATGTCACCCGAGTAGACACAGTCACTTGCTGCTGTTCTACAGATGCACTTTCTGTTTGTACAGTGGAGACAGTAACTACACAGAGCCATGCTGACAGAGATCACAGGAGCCTTAGTGCTTCCAAAGTCTGTGCACTAATCCCCGAGCAAATACAGAGTAATAACACGGTCTGCTGTGCGCTTTGACATGAGAACTTCCCCGAATAGAGAGGCTGCTGTCTCTGCCTGCCATGGCTGGCAGTCAGCATGCTGCTTGCCTGGCTGGGCCTCAGCCAAGCCTGGCTGATGGAAGCCATGGAGATGGGAAGAGCTTTGCTAAGGAGAGCCTGCTCATTTATTCTGACACCTCACTCTGGTGGGATGGCTCAGTGGGTAGAAGTACCTGGGTGCAGGCCTGATAATTGATGCTTGGTCCCCAGATCTCACATGGTGGCAGGGAAGAGCCGACTCCCAGGGACTGTCCTCTGACCTCCACACATGTACCAGGGCACCTGTTTGATACTATATAAAAGAAACAGGGAAATAAATAAGTAGGTATTACTGGGTATTCCTGAGGACCTTAGATGACTGGAGGTCCAGAGAGGCGATACACACAGAGCCTTGGCCCACTTCCAGACTTCATAGTCCTGGGATCAAGATAGTCTCAAAGGAGGAACTTTGAGGGTGACAGGAGCTTGCTGGTCCTTGGCCACTGTCAGGATTCATTTCCTTGCTTGCTCTGCAGTCACCTGCACTGAAAAGTCCCCTTGCTGACAACTGGCTGGTTGTCACTGCTCATCTGGTCAGTGGGAGATGCCCAGTCACTCTGGACCTGGCTGATGTCCCTGATACTGTGAGGTGGCCTTATGAGGATCACACTTGGGAGCTGGCAGCCTTTTCTCAGAGATGCTCACACAGGCTGTTCCTCCAACCCTGTGGCCCATGTACCACCCTCCTGAATTCCCTGATTCCTGCCAGAGGCTGGAAAACACCTTGAACCTGAGGGCCCTGTCTATCACTCCTTACACAGCTCAAAGGAGCTCCAGACATGAGAAAGAGTGGGGGAAGAGTCTGCATGAGGCCCCATGAAGTCTGCCTTGGCGTGTGCACTGACAACAGAAGGCACCTGTCTTGCTCCATCCACCTGAGAGCTAGGAGGGCCCTAGGCAAGGATGCTTCCTCTACCCCAAAGGGATGAGAGTCTGTTTTCCCAGCCTTGCAGAAGAGGCGCTCTACAGACTTCTGTCCCTGCTCCTTTCTCCCAAGAATCTTTGGAAACATGCCACCTTTTGACCTGCACTGTCCTTTTCCTTTTTTTTTTTTGTCATTCTGGCTGGAGACACTTTGCCACGCTGGTCCCACTATGGTGGTCACCATTCTCTAAGCACCCATCTTGGGCAACTCACAACCACCTGCAGCCGTAGCTCCAGGAGACACGATGCCTTCTTCTGGCCTCCGCAGATACTGCAGCCACATGTGCACTCCCCTCACGTTCACATAAATTAAAACTTGAGTAAGACTGTCCACAGATAAGACTTCAATGTGAGATTTTACCTCCTGGCTTCACCGAGCAGAGCTTGGGCTTGGTTTTGTGTGAGAGAGCATTCCACTGCTCATCCAGTACTCCCCAGGTTCCCAAGTGGCGGAGAGCTGGTGTGACTCCAGGAGGGTGGCGGAGGCATGACTAGGTCATAACCCTCAAGCCATTGACTGTGGGTCAGTAGATCTCGGAGTCCCACAGAGCTTACTGTGAAGGGTCTCTGGAGCTGAGGGTGGTGTGGGATGTTACAGAAAGAAAACAGACAGTTGTGAAGTTACAGGAAACCTTTAGGAAAGTTTGCTGGTTATCCATAGACATTGTGGACAGGAGCATTGTGCCATTCTCTTGTACGGGATCGGTGGGATGGTTTTATATTTCCTACACAGTCTAGACTAGACCATATAACTGTAAGAAAATAGAGAAACAGTGCTATATTTTGATCCAAAATTAGTGTAGGTTTCACCAGTGTAGTGTAGTATAGTTTTATGTTTCAAAATTTTCTTTAAAACTTGACATAGTTTCTAGAAGGCTATTGAAACAAAACGAATCATCGTTTGATTAACATGATAGAATAATTTGATGGAAAAGAAGGAAGGATGGAAAGAAGGGAGAGAGGAAGGAATGAAAGGAAGAGAGGAAGGAAGAAGGGAGGGAGGAAGAGAGAATTTCTTTGGAGGTGGTCTCAGTAAGTAGCCCTGACTGGCTTTGAACTCATAGAGATTCACGTGCTTCTGGCTCGGGTCACCACCATTGGTTAAGGGCATTTAAAAGGGGATCACATAGCTGCTGTTGAGGGTGCGAGCAAAGATATAGTCCTCCTCTTCCTCGTCTTGTTCCTAGCACTCTGCACACAGAAGACTCCCAAATCCTGAGGCTTCCAGCTTCAGAACCCCTAGCCCTGCTGAGAAAAGAATGGCAAAATTAGTCATAACAGAAGGCTTCACCAGGTTCAGGTAAATGTCGATGGTTTGCAGTGTTTTCTGTGCTCCAAATGACTGAAAACAGAGGTTGGGGATATATCTCAGTGGTAGAGTTGTTTGCCCAGCACGCTAGAATGTACGAGAGGAACTCAACACAAATTCAAACTTAAAATGAACAACGTAGATGCTGGGAAGCAAGAGATAGTCCAGAAGGAAGAAAATAACTAACTTATGGTCAATGAGACATTTACATTTATTTCCAGAACACAGGCATTGCTCAAAACCCTTTACTAAGCATCAAGTATATATATTGACCCCATCATGAGGTAGCATGCTTCCTCTTGGGATTATGGTGTATTGACAACAGTGTCAAGCAGGGCAGATGCCTGTGTGACTCATTCTTTTTGAACTTGTGTAATTCCTAAGTAGGGGCTCTAACCACTGTGTGGTTGGATGAGGGATTGTATGCTGCTACCCTCACACAGAGTCTGTGTGGAATTCAGGTCCACCTGCCCATTGCTGCTCCCTCTGCCCAAGGAGGGAGGTGTCTGAATAGATTTAGGTACTCCGTTAGCACCCTTGCACTAGGCTTCAGAGAGCATTTCTTGGTGTATAATCTCACGATACCTAAACCTCACTCTATTAGTCAGGGCTTCCTAAAGGAGCAGAACTGACAGAATGAATAAATGGCAAAAGGGACTTTATTATTACAGGATACAGTCTGGGAAGCTCAACCATGTCTGTCTTATACTGGAGAAGCAGAGAATCTTCTCTGTAGTTGTATCTGGTAGTTGTTCAGTCTGTGAAGATGTCTGTTTCAATAGTCCCAATCCGACAATGCAGTGCCAGAGGATTGATTCCTGGAGAGCTGCTGGCCTTCAAGGAATCCTCAGCCAATGGATATATAAACTTGTCAGAAAGAGTGAGGATAGGTGGGCACAAAGTAAAGCTTCCTTCAACAAGGACCCTTATCTGGCCTGAAACCAGAAGTTCCATCCAGATTTAGAGTGGATCTTCCTGCTTTAAATTATATGATCAGGGAAAAATCCCTTGCAAGACTGCTCCGCAGCTCATGGTTTAGTTGATTCCAGATTCAGTCAAGTTGGCAACCAAAATTAGGCATCATACTACCTAAACAAGTATCTAGAGCAGTGTTTTCTCAATCTGTGGGTCGTGACCCTTGTGGGGGGGTCATATATCAGATATCCTGCATATCAGATATTTACATTACAATTAATAACTAACAAAATTATAGTTATGAAGTAGCAACAAAAATAATTTTATGGTTGGGGATCACCACAGCATGAGGAACTGTATTAAAGGGTCACAGCATTAGGAAGGTTGAGAACCGCTGCTCTAGAGGTATTTATTGACGTATTTCTTTTTGTTTCATGGATATTAGAAATCCTTTCACAGCTGGGCAGTGGTGGCACATGCCTTTAATCCCAGCACTTGGAAGGCAGAGGCAGGTGGAGCTCTGAGATTGAGGTCTACAGAGTGAGTTCCAGGACAGCCAGGGCTACACAGAGAAACTTTGTCTTGGGGAAAAAAAAGAAAAGCTTTCCTATGTTTCAAGGATTTCAGAGAGCTGAGTTAAAAGTGTGACCTTAGGGAAGTAGGCATGTGTAGCCCTTAACACGTTGTTGGTTCTCCCTGAGGATCAGTTGGAGCACACAGGGACCCACCCTACAGATGTGTTGACTGTGGGTGTCTGGGGACAAGCTGGGGTGTTAACCTTGCCAGCAAGGTGGAGGGAAGTCTACCTCAGCAACCATGACACACTCACCAGTTAGTGCATATATGTGTGTGTGTAGGGTGTGACAGACAAAGAGTGACCGTGTGTGTCACAGAGGCAGATCCTTCCAGAGTGTCCTTGATGCTTCTATGATGTAGGAAGTCCTTCTGTATATGTGTTGCTTTTATTGGTTAATGAATAAAGAAGCTTCTTTGGCCTGTGATAGGGAAAACTAAACTGAATGCTGGGAGAAAGTAGGCACAGTCAGGGAGAAGCTGACAGAGGAGACAATGCTTCTGCTGGAGCCTGCTGAAGCTTTACCAGTAAGTCACAACCTTGTGGTGGTGCACACAGATGGGTTAGTTTAGGATATAAGAGCTAGCTAGAAACATGCTTAAGCTATTGGCCAAACTGTACTGCAAATAATATAGTTTCTGTGTGATTATTTTGAGTCAGGGAGGTCAGGAAATGAACTATTGGCCTCTGCCAACACTTCTAGGCTAGGAACATCCCCTTGTGGGTTACTGTAGATTCTCATCTGCCTTTCTGCAGAGAGAGATACCAGTACAAACTCTACATGAGCACAGTCAGTCACAGACACGTCTGAGACACTGGAGGCTCCAAACTTCTGAAAGGACTAGGGCAATTTTAAGGTGATCTCCCTGATAGCTATGGGACAATGGTCCTTTTCATCACTGTGGTGTATGGAGTGTGTGCAAGATATGGTGTGTGCATGCATGCATGTGTGTAGGATATGAATGCGTGTTCTTTTTACAAATAAAAGTTTATTATACAAAATTAAGGCTTCAGATTTCACAGTTCATCAAAACTAAAAAAAAAAATTAGGTGACTTTATCTCCCAAACTTCAATTTCACTTCCAACCATTAAAATGATTTGACCGAATGTAATCCAAACAAACACTATAAATAATACCAAGTCCTTTCAAACCGGCCATTCCAAAGATTATTTCTTGGCATAGGTAATCTTCATTGCATGAGATGGTGTGATCTTAAACCCTTGCAAAGCATCTTTGGCAGCTCCAGCCTGCCATCATTTTTAAATTCTACAAATGCAATATCATGCCTCCCAGGTACCAAGCGAACTTCTTTGAAACCAGGGAACTGATTGAACAGCATGGATAACATCATCTCATTCGTCTCTTCTGGCAAATTATTAAGGAATAGGATATGGTTTGGAGGGTAATCGGGGACCTGAGGATTTGGTGCTGCGTTTCCTTGAGTATTAGCTGAATTTGGTGTTCCCTGGCCAGGCTTTTTGTTTGCAGCTGCTGCAGCCTGTTCCATGGTTTTAGCTTTCTTCTTTTCCTTTTTCTTTTCTTTGTCAGCGAAAGTCCCACGCATTTTAGATATTATATCAGAATCTGTTTTTGCATACTGAATTCACATTGGTTTACCATAAAAAGGAAATCCTTGTATCTGTCTCAAAGCATTTGTGGATGAGCCCAGTTCCTTAAATATAACAAAAGCCTGCCCCCTCATCTTCATGGTCTTTAAAGCCACAATATCTACCACGTGTCCAAACTGAGAAAACAGTGCATACAGGGATCTCTTCAATTCTTCTTTTTTAATTTTATCATTCATATTGTTGATATAAATTGTGTGATTTGGCCTGATATCGATGTCTGGAAAAAACCCTTCAAATAGCCTAAAGCCTGCGCCGTCCCGCTTGAAGACCAAACCGGAAAAGCTGCCTGGTGCCGGAAGAGTACGGCCACACTCCTCCCGTGGTGTGTTTAAGTATAGAGGATGATGCCCAAGTACAGTGGAGGGCTCATCTGGAATTCAAGATTGGCTCCAGATGACATCATTAGCTAAGGTAACTGGTCACACATGACCATCTCAACTGATACTGAAAAAGCGTTTGATAAATTTCAAACTTCATATAATTAGAGCATGTATAAATTTTATATAAGTAAAACAAAACAAAAATCCCCAACTAAAACAAATAAACAAAACTTCAGCAACACAGGAATAAACTGATAAAGGCCATTGCCTTCTTCAGCTCTGCCCACAATGACAAAGGTACCATATACTCAGAACTTGACAGCCCTGATTTCTCACAGTCTGGAGGCTGAAGGTTCACAACCAGGGTGCCAGCAGGGCAGTTTCCTGGAGAGGCCTGCTCCTGGCTTGGAGATTCCTGTCTTTATGCCACAGCCTCTCATGGCCTCTCCTCTGTGTGTGAATGAGACAGGAAAGCTCTTGCTTTAACATTTCCTGTCCTACCTGTCCCCGCACTCCCCACCCTCTTGATCCTTATGACCTCATTGGACTTATATCACCTCCTCAAAAGATTCATTTTAAACAGCCATATTGGGACTAAGGGCTTCAGTGTGTGGATTGGGGGTACCATTCAGCCCTCAGCTGGTACTTATGGGAAAATCTCCAGTGATCATCACAACTGAGACTCAAGAAAAAGGCTGCTCAACAGCCTCCCAGAAACACAGCTAGCACAATAGGGGAGGAGGGACTGAAAATGGGCCGTCTGGAAAGGAAGGAATGAAATGGTCTCGATTCTGAGAGGTGATTGGCTTTGGACTAATATGACAGTTAAGGCAAACTGCAGCGTACAAAGTCAATTTTCAAAGACCACCTGTACTTTGGTGTATGAGCAATACATAATTGCAAATCAGAAATTAAAAAGAAGAAGAAGAAAAACCCTAACCATGCTGCTATAAATAGATGCCTACAAATCTAGCAGAGCACATGCAGAGCCTGAAGGGTGAGTGGTACAGACACTCCCAGGAAAACACAAGAGGGCCTAGGCAGGGAAGGACTGGCTAAAGGGTCAGAGATATGTGCCTGCCGGGGTGCATTTTTGTTGTGCACAACTTGGTGACACTTCGTGTCATCAGGTGATGGAAACTACTAAAAAATTAACTTTTTGGTTCAAACTCTGTGAGGAAATCACTATAAAAACACAACTATATGTGAGGCTAACTGTACTCTGCCTCCCATTCAGAGCTGATGGTAGCTGTGCTCCCTGTATGGGTGGGGTAAGCCTGCAGCAAGGCAGGATGGGGTCCCATTCTGCCGCTCCCCTTGGAGTGTGGAGTCACTGATGCTCCTGGCAGTTCAGCCTTACGGCAAGGTGATAAGTCAGGGACAGGGGCAATGTAGGCACAGGGGAGCATAGCTGGAGCACCAGGCTGTTTGTGAGAGCAAAGGATGAGAAAGGCTTGCAATGGCCTCCAAAGGGCAAGTTGCACTGTGCAGATCTTTTAACCTGGGAATGACAATTATACTAGGGTAATGCAGTATTCTAGGAGCCTCTCTCTCCTCCTGCTGGCTGCGCTCCACACAGGAGAGGTGTCAGTCAACTCTTGAACTTGAGTTGTCAGATGACCTTAGGGCTGGAGGGGATGGTGTCCAGGCTACTGGGCATCTCCTGGAATGTCCTAGAATGGCTTCTTCCATCTTCTATGTCCCTTTGGAGTGGGAGTGAATGGTTCTCAAATGTGGCAGCTCAGCCTGAGTCTCAGAGGCCACTGGCAGCTGATCCTAGTGTCAGCTTAGCCATGCATGCATGTACGCATGTACGCATGTATGTATGTATCTACGTGCATGTATGCACGTATGTATGTATATGTGTGTATGTATGCATGTATGTGCATGTATGCATGCATGCATGTATGTGTGCATGTGTGTATGTATGTATGTATGTATGCATGTATGTATGTATGTATGCATGTAGTTTTGCAGTACTGGGAACCGAATCCATTGCATGCTGGATAAGTATTCTATCACTGAGCTCTATCCCCAGCCCATTTTTATTTCTTACTAAGCTTCCCAGGCTGGCCTTGAACTCACGCTTTAGTGCAGGCAGGCCTTGCACTTGTGATATCCCCACTAACCCCGCCCCCCAGCCCAGCCTCCTGAGGTGGTCATTCTTTTATACTGTAATCGTGTGATAAGCCTCAGCACGTGTCTGCAGTGTTGGCTAGAGAGCAGTATCCGCTGTGAGTAGGCCCTTGTCACTTGTCTGCTAATTTCCACGGGGTATCCTGGTCTCTGGGCCCAGGCCACCACTATCTAGAGTGAAAGGCAATGAATAGAAGGGACTTAGAGACAGTTTCATGTCCTCGGTTTGCCCCAAACAGAAGCAGATGCAGTCGGGCAGCCTGTCACTTTCTGTGGCCTGTAAAGATACATCTCCAGGCGTTGCAAGGCTGCCGGGCCAGGGAGGGGCCGCCCACAGCCTCCCCTCTGTCACAGCCACAATCACCTTGCCTGGGTCTGCTGTTCCGGCTTCCAAATACCACCGCCCTGGCACTAATTATAGCCCAGATTGTGCAGGGAATTCTCAGCCCGCACCGTGGCAGTCCAGATTAAGCAATTAACCTTGGTGTCACTGCAATTATCGAGACACGCTAGCAAAACGAGCTAATTTCCCCCCAGGATGTTGAACTGAAATCAACTTCCACTCTCTTTAAGATGCCAAAATAGGAAATGTTAATGGAAAATTATGTTTGGATGTTTAATAAATCTCTTGGGCCGGTGGGTCCTCGTCAGTCTGGGCAGTGGCACGTCATGGAGGCACTCATTGGTAGACAGAGGAGGAATGGTCCAGAACCGGCACCCTGTTGACTGGGCACACAGTTTGAGCGACACTCAGGCTGCAGTCAGAGAACCTATCAAAGTCTCGGAGAAGGCTCGGCCTGGCTCCGACGTTTCCACAGGGCTTGGCAGGTGTATTTCTGTAAAACAGCAACATTTTCCAGGAGGGCAGCTGCTGCTGATGTCCCCTATCCTGTGTCTCTTCTGGCTTCCCACAGTCTAGGGTTTAGAGGCCCAGCAGTGTTGCCTCAATGCTTCTCAGGGCACCCTCAGCCCCATTCTTTGAAGTGCAGGCTCTGAGCTTGCATCTGGGGAGTCACAGGTCACCTGGAACCCTGGCTACACACACTTCGCATTGTAGACATGCCAAATCTGACCTCAGTGGGACTTCCTCTTTCACCTACATGGAACTGAGTGCTTGGTGTGCCCTCCTTATATGAAAGAAAGGTCAGGGATCTTTCAGAAACACATAGGTTGATTCCAAGGTATGGTCCAGTCTCCTTCCATCTCAACAATCATTCTGACTTCAGGGAAGAAGGCCCTACCCTGCAGTCAGAATATTCTGTAAGGTCTGATGGATAGACTCTGAGAGGGCTGGGCAGTGAGCAAGGCATGGCTCCTAGGCTGGGTTGTTCTCTAAGGGTCAGGCTTCAACCATAGACCTGCTGCTGGTTCTGCTCCTGGGGTCAGCATCCTCCCTACCCAGAACTACAGTTTCCATCAAGATGTCATTTCAGCACCAACTCCTGGACCAGGACTCTAAGGTAAGGAGACAAACTTGCAATCTTGTCTTTCCTTTTCAGCCACAAGGTCGCCTCTGATTTGGCAATTGCCCCTAGAGCTCAGGTCCCTTTCCTGTATGTAACTTGAACTCCTGGACAGCCACACCAGCTTCAATGGCCTCTGCCTGATTTCCAGAAACGTCCTGGGTCTTTTCCTTTGCCAAGACTTTACCTTGAAATTCCCCGCAGTAGGGATTTTTGTGGAAAACCACAAAGTGAGAAAAGCATTTCATTGAATTCAGAAGGGAAATATTTCATTTCATTAAATTCAGAAGGGAAATATTTCATTTCAACTTGCGGTATCAAAACAACTTTCATAGATTAAAAAAATCATGGATCAAGCATCAAATGTTTGTATACGTAGTAGTCAGTGATGTGGAGTGAATCAAGACACAGACAGATGAAAGATTCAGAGAAGCTGGAGGCTCATGGCCTGCTCCCTCCCTGGTCATCTTCCCAGGTTTGCTCGCTATAGGTCTCTCAGTAGCACCGTGTTCGGCACCACCCAGAAACAAAGCTTCAGAGGAGTTGGAAAACATGCCAGCAGTTGGCCCACGACACACTGTCCAGGGAGATGCTGAGGTTTCAGGCCCTGCTGGTCACCTTGGTGTCACAGAATTTAGATTTTGTGACAGATGGCAAGAACCTGGCCAGGAGTGGGCCATGATGGCCCATCTGGCTCTCTCAGATGAAGGAGACTCCTAGGGCAGGGGAGGAGCCAGGCAGCTGGTGGAGGTGCCTGGCAAGGGCCTCCTAGGAGTATGTGGACCCCATGATCTGGAGCTCCCATCGCTAGAGGTGAACCTCGTATAGACTGCACTCTCCCTGCCTCCGTTTCCCCTTTGAGCCATATAGGAGTTCCTGCCATCCTGGAGTTAAAAAGATCCACGTAATCACGGACGTTAGACCATTAACTGTCACACAGTCACAATAAAACACATCTAGTTAGCACTTCACCCTAGTTCCTGAATTCACCATTTGGACACTTCTCCATGTATGGGGGTTTGTTCTCTGGACGAAATGCTGTGTTAACCAGGTTTCATTTACTCCTGAGGCACCGTTTAGGACAGTCCTGGGCCAGATGGTGTCCTAGCTTGCTTTTCATTGCCATGACAAACATCGTGACTGCAAGCAACTTGGTGAGGAAAGGGTTTATTTAACTTATTGGTCCCCATCACAGCCCATCACGGAGGGATACTGAGGCAGGAGCTGAAGCAGAGGCCACAGAGAATGGATGTTCATGGACTTGCTCTTGTGGCTTGCTTAACTTACTTTCTTATATCTCCCAGAATCACTTAGAGATGACACCACCCACAGTGGGCTGGGCCCTTCCACATCAATGATCAATTAATAAAATGCCCACAGGCTAGCCCGGGGGCACATCTTCTCTGTTGAGAGTTCCTCTTCCCTCAAGTTTGACTCTACTGTGGGTCAAGTTGACAAAAACTGACAGGTACAGGCATCAGGGAACACGGCCACCCCAGATGAAGGGCCCAGACAGAGTGGCTTGCTGTGAACTCGTTTAGGCCTGGGGCCTCTGCTCACAACCGACCCACAGTGGTACTTTGGGGAATGTCCTGCAAGACATAGGTTCTCCCTCGATGCTGCCCACATTGAATTCCTATGTATGTGCTATAGGTGGGTGGCCAGGCGGCGCTGAGGGCCGGGTGGGAGCTCTGAGCCTCCAGAGGGCCCTCTCTGCTTGTGTTAAAGTCATAGAGGCCCAGAGAACAGAACATGTAGGATATGTGAATGGGCAGCTGGGCCACACCCACCTGCCTGTTCTATGTTTGGGTGTTTGAAGGAATGATAGTGGCGAGTCCAGCATTTTCGGGACAGGCAGCATACTGAAGAGTTGTGTTGGCACCCCCGAATCTCTGTTGAAATAGTTCTGCCCATTCTGTCTACTCTCCATTGCCTATATGAGGCCCAATAGCCCCACGGAGGACCACTGGCTTTGAGGAAACACCAGATATGAATGCTAATTTCAGCCAGAAATATGCACTCACAGAAACAGTTAGAATCATGTTTGACTCAATATCTGGGCACACGGCCCAGCTGGGTTGACTCATGATTCATCCATCAAACTGCCCACAAGGCAATAACCTTCCTCCAAAAGCCAGTGACCCACCACGGGAGAATCTAGAAGGTTGCTCCCTCTTGAGGCATTTCTTCCTTTTGCAGGTGGTCTTAACACAGCCAATGATTAAATGAGAATCAGCTCAAGGAATCAATTCAACCAACGAAGTGGACTCTTAGAACATACAGATTTGATTACAGTTCTTCAGCTGTGAGAACTGCTGTGGTCTCCCCACCTTGGTAGTCCCTTGCTTGTCTTCTTCGTTTTGTAGCCTAAGCAGGTGGTCATTTCAGTTTTGATTGGTAACAACACCATTAGTTATGAAAGAACTTCTAATATTTCAAGATTACATTCATTCCTCAAATTAAACTGTATCCTACAGAATATCCAGAAGTGGATATTTTTAGAAATTTGCCGTACTCTTCCAGTTGTGCTGGAATTCAGTCCCAGGAGGCCAGTCTGTTGTCTTCACAATGAGACTTTAGTTGGCCAATGGTCACCAGAGCCAGCCTCTAGTATCCTTGAAGTAGGATGGACCAGGGTGGGTCCACTGGTTTCCTTTTGGCTGACATGTTAGGGAACTCTTCCCAGAGCCCTCAAGGCCTCTGTTTCTTCCTCCCTCGAGGAGCAGACCTAACACACAGAACTGGAGAATGTGACCTTCATGGGAAAAAGGAGCTTTGGGAGGTAATTATGTTAAGGGACTCGAGATGAGATCATTATGGATGTGGGTGAGGCCTAAATCAATGACAAATGACTTTATTTACATGAGCTGCAGAGAGAAGGCCACGTGAAGGCAGACACATAGATTGGAGTGCCCTGGCTAGAAGCCAAGGGACCATAAGCAGAGGAGAGAGGTAGGGAAAGAGTGGACCAGCTCCTCCAGCCTCCAGGAGGAAATGACTTTCCCACATCTCTTCATGGGCTTCCAGCTTCTGGGATGGATGGTGGGAACAGAGACCTCTGATGTGGATTGCTAAAGACGCTGAGCAGAAGCTCAGGGTTGGGTGGGCAATCCTTCTGGTGCAGAAACAGTGTCACCATGCCCTCAGTGTTGGGGACAGCACCAGGCTAGGGTATGGCCTTCCCTGAGATCATTCAAACATGGATGGTGGTTCTTAGGAAGGCTGGGTCTGGGTTCACCTGCCTTTTTCCTATTGCTTTGTGGAAAATGCCTAGTGTGGTTGTTGAAATGAAATGGCCTCCATAGAATCTTATGTTTGAATATGTGGTCCCCAGTTGATGGAACTGTTCTGGAAGGATTGGGAGGTGTGGCCTTCTTGGAGGAGGTGTGTCATTTGAGGTGGGTTTTGAAGTTTCAAAAGACTTCTGACTTTCTTAGTGTACTCTCTGTCTCCTCCCTGTGGTTCAATATGTGAGCTCCCAGCTGTTCTTGCAGCCACGTCTTTGCTCTGCCATTATGTACTAGAACCATTTGAAACCATACGCCACAAATTAAATGTGGCCAAGGATGACCTAGAACCCAATTAACATGACCAATTAAAATTAAACTCCCCATCCTAACACGGGGTTTCCCCCTTTGATTTTGTAAACTTCCATTTGACTATGGACCATGTCTGTCTCCTCTCTATCCAGAGACAGTCCTTCGTCCCCTGAGACAAATACCCCTTTCCCTTACCCCCTCCCCCTTCTCTCTCATTCCTTACCTCCTTAACCACCACACCCTAGTCCATTCTAACACACACCTCCCCTTTTCCTCCTCTTAAAAACTACACCTGCAAGGCCATGTGCTGCTGTTTTTCTGCCTGAGTCAGAAAGCAGCCACTTTAACTTTTCTTCCCCACTTAATAAAGGATCTCTCCGTGAAAATAGATGTTTGGGTGTTGTTCGTGCCTAATCCTGGGCTGAGAGAAAGTCCCCACTATTCGGGGATCTCCTTCATGCCCCACCATACCTGGTATAGGAGTTTCTGGGGGTCCAACCCAGGACTTCATAAATGCGATACAGGTACTCTACCAGCTGAACTATATCTCTGGGGCCCCCTCCCATTTCTATTTTACAAACTGGTTCCCAACCAGGAAGTGTGGATGCTGAGTCACTCCTTGAGGGGGGCCTGGCCTCTGGGTGATGCTGTACACCCCGTGTTGTGGCCCTATGATCCGAGCCTGCACTTCTTTCTGCTGTTCCCCAGTTTCTGTCTCACCCCAGCACACGCTCAAGTTTCCAGGTGGTAGCAGGTGTTAGAAGTCAAGGCTGGGTGTTCTCCTCATGTCGACTCCTTCTATGTGTGTCTTCTAGGTGCACTTAGAGTCTTCTAGATTGATAACATTAACCATCATCTAACCCTGTCTGTGTCTCTTGTGCTCGCTGGAGAGGAGCGCAGGTATGAGTGTTGCCTCCACCTGGCTCTGAGGACCCAGCCATCCCATAGTCACAGCTAACCTTCATTATTAGCTGAGGTTATCCGTGAATCTCTTTGTATTCCTTGGTGGTTGCCTCCCTTCCCATGGTTCTGTCATGGCCCCAGTGTGTCCCTGGAGGCCTGTGACCCTGGAGATGTGCATTCCTGGCTACCAGTGCTCTGGGAAGCCTGTATTTGTATACTTTTATTTATGCAAGTTTCCCTGAGATCTCAGCACAGGAATGGCCAGAAAAAGCTAAATTTTGTGATCGACCTGTTCTTCTTGTCATCGAGGTGGGATGATGTCACCCTAGTCTGCGTTTATCCCAGGTGGAGGGAGAACTGAGAGTGACCTTTAGCTCAGAGCTCCCCGAGCCTCCTGGATGACACTAAATCCAAGCAGCCAGCGTCGCTCGGCAGAGCTCCTTGGTTCTTGCTGCCATCTTTAAGCCCCCAACCCTCAGGACAGGCTGTGCAGTGTAGAGGAGACAGGAAAATGGCATCAAACCCCAGCCACAGCTCAAGGCTGTCACACAGTCAGACTGAAGGGTGGGGATGATGTGTTGGGGTAACGGGGCCCTTCATCAGCAAGAAGCCCCTGTTGATGTGCGGTGACTTCTTTGTGAATAATAAGTTAATGAAAACAGCAGCAGCAGCAACAGCAACAACAGGAAAGAAATAAGATGAACACAGCACAAACATCCACTTTTCTTCTGTTTTGTACAAGCTTGTTGACAACAGAACCAACTTATAAGTTTGTCTGAGAACCTGATCTCTGGCATGCGTCCACACTGGTGTGCCTGAAGCATCGTGGGGTGCCCATTCCCACCAGCCTCTGTGGAAGTGGGAACTGATGTAATCACCCCTGGGGATAAGGAAAGCAGCTGATGGGGTGATAGTCACCCCGTGGTCTCCTGGCTCCCAGGTGGAATGGCTTGTGACCCGCCCTGAGTTCTATCAGGCTGTGACCCCACAGTGACCTCTGAACTACACCACCTGTTAGTATGGCCAGAACCAGGCTCCCCCCACACCCGCAGCCCCCATGACTACATCTCCAGGGTTTGAAAATGCACAGCTGTAGGCTTGCATTTTTCTTCTGAAAGCTCACTTTATTTGCTTGTATACTTCCCAGACAACTGGCTGAGAGTCGAGGGGAGCCATTGCTGCCTTGTCCTGTATTTGGCACACATGGGGACTTAAGTTTTATCTTCAGCAGTGGGATCAGAAAGCTCCCTATGGGGCTGGGTCTGCACCAAAGGGGTTGGCATGAGAGCGGAGGCCTGTGTGTGCAAGGCTCACACGAGCAGTGTATCACAGGGCAGCTGTGTATGAATGGCTGCATCTCGAGCCTCTGCAAGTGGTTTTCCAGGTGTGGTGTCTTTGTGAGCAGATCGAGGCCTCCATTAAAGGTGACCTTTATGTCTCACTCAGCATCTGTCCGCAGTGGGCACCATGTGAAGGCCTTGGGGACACACATGTGAACAAACCTTGTTCAGGCTCAGGGTTGAGAGCCACACGCTGCACAAGCTGACCTGGTTCTCCTGGTTCTGGGATACTGCCTGATGTTGATGGTGGTAAGGCTGGTGATGAGGATGCTGGCATCAGCGAGGTTAATGTCAGTGATAAGGATGCTGTGACGGCGATGACATAAAAGAAAGCAGATTTCTTTGAGAAAACTGGGAACTTGGAAGGCCACAGAGAGTCATCTATAGTTCCCCAAATTATCAGTAATAATGGACTCGTGATGCCAAACTCTCAGGACTCATTAAGGGCAAAAGTATACTTGTGATCTCATTAAAGTCACCCATATCTCTTACGGGGTATTAAGAAGGTGTCTTGGTTCCTCTTATTGGATGCCTGATGCCCTCTGTCACCATCCTCTTTTCTGATGTGCTCCTGTCTCCCCAGACTCCTGTCTTCCTGAGTTCAGTTCAGAGCTGGTGTTGGCAGCGGCACAGAAGTACTGCACAGTGATTAAGCCCCCTTGCTCTGACTCAGCAGTGACCTGGCACCCACTGCCTGTGTCCTGATTCCTCACGGTTTATCTTCTACAGCTAAAAATGTGAAAATTTGCATGGGAACCTGCTTCATGAGACACATAAACATTTATTTAAAGAGAAATGAAAATAGCAGCTTAGGGAACAGCTTCTTCCCGACTCTAAGATGCCCTCGCCGTGAGACTGGGGTTGTGCAATTATGCTTGCACCAATCTGGGGGCTACCGTCAAGCGCTTCTATGGAGATGCCATTTTAAAGACTTTATAAAGCAGCAATAAAATTTCTGCTCCAAGCTAACCTACTATAGAAGATATTATCCCAGGAGCAACTGTGAAAGCTTTTACTTAGTGTCCCTAGGCCTGAGCTGTGAGTAGAGAGTTAATCCAAGAGAAGACGTCCACAAGCTGTGGCTAATCCCTCCCCAAATTTGGTGTTATATCAATTAAGACATTTCAAAGTGTGCCAGAAGCCTCTTTCACCCGGGCATGCCATTTCCTTTTGCTGACTATGTGCCCGTTTCTGTCTCCTATCATGACTTCTGCTAACCTTAAAGTCACTGGGGATTGCCCTCCCCTCTTGCTTACCCCACCCAACCGTGATGATCTCCTTCTGCCCTCTCCCTCTCGGGACTCTGCACAAACCTGCCATGACAGGTCACAGTCCGCATGTCCCACCCCAAGGAGCCCTTCCTATACCACACTCGACTCTCCCACTACTCTGTCAGTCATACCCGAATCACTGTAGGAAGTCCCGCCCCTGGTGGCGCTTTCTTTCCTTACCTGGATTTGTACTGTCTTCTTCATGTTAACGCTACCCACCTTAGTCTGTTGTGTGCCGCTATTGTAAAACACCTTACCAAGGTAATGTGTAGAAAGGAAGCATTTACTTCACACAGTTTTGAGGATGGGAGTTCAAGGTCAAGGTGCTAGCAGATTCAGGGTACCGTGAAGAGTTCTTTTTGCTTCCAAGATTGTGTCTTTTTGCTGTGTTCTGTAGAAAGGATATCACAGCCTCAGGTGACAGAAGGAAGAAGGGTTCCTCTATGTGTAAAAACACAACAACAGCCAGGCGGTGGTGGCGCATGCCTTTAATCCCAGCACTTGGGAGGCAGAGACAGGCGGACCTCTGTGAGTTCGAGACCAGCCTGGTCTACAAGAGCTAGTTCCAGAACAGGCTCCAAAACCACAGAGAAACCCTGTCTAAATATTTCAAATACAAGAAAACAAAAATAGAATAAGGGGAGAAGTAGAAAAGTTTAAAGTCAAAGTTGGAGATTGTAGGGCCCTCTTTAAACAGTTTATAGAGCATGCGGATACAGCAGAGACACAGTGAGTGCCGACCCTACAATAGGCCCTGAGAAGTGCTGTACAGCTGAAGCAAAAGACAAGGACCTAAAATAGCTATTGCGAATATGTTCAGGGCCTCAAAGAGCAACTGAACACATCTGTTAATGATATCTATGAAAACACAAGCAGAGGGACGAGAGGAGGAAAATACTTCAAGACCTGAGAGTAGAGTTAAATCATTAGAGAAAACCCAAACTGAGGGAAAATTAGAAATGGAAGATTTAGGAAGTCAAACAAAAACCTCACAGGTAAGTCTCATGAACAGAATACTCCAGAGCCAAGTCTGCCTGCATGGTGCCATGCTCCCTGTCATGATGATAATGGACTGAACCTCTGAAACTGTAAGTTATCCACTCCATTTAAATGTTTTACTTTATAAGAGTTGCTGTGGCCATGGTGTCTCTTCACAGCAATAGAAACCCTAACTTAGACAATAAATAATCCCAGAACAATAGATAAAAAGAAGAAAAAATAAACCCACATCACCACAACAAAACAGCAGGAATTAACAAACATTGCTCATTGATAACCTTCAACATCAATGATCTCAATTCTCCAGCAAGATACAGATTAACAGCTCGGATTAAAAAACAGAATCTATGCTTTGACTGTATCCAAGAAACACACCTTAACATCAAGGATAACCATAACCTCAAAGTAAAAGAATGGAAAAGTTATTCCAAGCAAATGGACCCAAGAAACAAGCCAGTGTATTCACTTAAATATGACAAAAAAAGACTTCAAACCAAAACTAAACAGAAGAAATAGGGAAGGATATTATGTACCCATTAAAGGAAAAATCCACCAACAAGATATTGCAATTCTAAATATGCATGCACCAAACACAAGGACAGCTAAGTTTACAGAAGAAACACTTTTACAGTTAAAAATCATATATTGAATCTCACACACTTCAGTACCCAACTCTTGCTAATAGAAAGGTCATCCAGACAGAAAGTAAACAAATTCTGGAGCTAACTGATGTCATAAACCAAATGAACCTAACAGATATTTACAGAACATTTCACTCAAGTAAAAAAAAAAATATACCTTCTTCCCAGCACCTCATGGATTTTTTTTTCCCAAAGTTGACTTCATTCCTGAACACAAAGCAAGTCTCAACAGATACAAGAAAATTAAAATAACTTCCTGCACTCTATCTGACTGCCAGAGATTAAAGGTGGATATCAACAACAGTGGGAAATAAATCAGAAAGCTTACAAACTCATGGAAACAGAACAACTCACTATTGAATAAAAACTATGTCAAGACAGAATTAAAAAGGAAATAAAAAACTTTTTAGAATTGAATGAAAATGAAAATGAAACATGCTCAAACTTATGGGACACAAAAGAGGCAAATTCATAACACTAAGTGCCTACACAAAAAAATCAGAGAGCTTTCTCTTTAATGACACAATTGGACACTTGAGAACAAAAAGAAGAAACGATACCAAAAAGAAGCAGACAACAAGAAATAATCAAGTTCAGGGTTAAAAATCAATAAAATAGGAAAAAACAAAAATATGAAGAATCAATGAAACATTGAAAAAAAAATAAAAGAGTAGTTTCTTTGAGAAAATTAGTAAGTTTGGCAAAACCTTATCCAAATTAATAAAACAAGGAGAGAGAAGATTTAAATCAACAGAAGTAGAGCTGCAAAGGGGACATAACAACAGACTCCAAGAAAATGCAGAGAATCATACAAATATACTCGAAAAAGACCTGTACTGCACCAAATTGGAAAACTCTAGAAGAAACGGATACTATTTTTCAGAGGAGTTTGCTTCTGCCAGAGATGGGAGCAAAACAGAGACCCACAATATGACAATACTGCAGAGAGTGAGAGAACTTTCTATCCCATCCCTTCCCAGGGTTAAGGAAACCTTTAGGAAGAGGAGGCAGAAAGATTGCAAGAGCCAGTGGAGAAGGAGAACATGAAGAAACAAGGCCTTCCGACACAGGAAGACTGAAGAACTTATAACCTCATAGAGACTGTGCACAGGGCCTGCACAGGTCTAAGCCAGATGAGGTCCCAGCACTGAGAGGGGAAGTGGACACAAGCTCCCATCCCTGAGCCAGAAGCTGTCTCCAAGTGATAACTGCTTGCAAAGGAAAAATTAGTTTTCAGTGGAGTCTCATTAGGTATACAAAGTATCCTTAAAAACAGATTCCTGTGCCCAGCAGTGGATAGCCAACACAAACGAACACAATGGCATTTCTGGAGGTTCCTTGTCTCATAATGCCTTGCCTGGACATTCTTTTTCTTTTTTTTCTTTATAGGTCTTTTGCATATATTACGGTTTTTAACATTGCGTTTTTATGGAATTTCTCTCTGCGTGTGAACGTGTGTGTCTGCATCTATGTGTGCTTCTTATGCTCTTTCTTCTGGTAGTTTGTGTGCCGCATCCTGTTCCGGTTTGTTTTTATTTATCTTATTTTATTGTTGTTATTATTTTAGATGCCATTTTGCATGATGAGAGTTGAAATGAGCGAGAGAAAGAAAGGGTCCAGGTTTGGGTGGGTGGAGAGTTGGGCAGGATCTGAGAGGCATCGGGGAAAGGGAAATCATAGTCAATATATTGTATGATAAAAGCTATTTTCAATAATAAATAAAAATTATAGTAAAAAAATGGAAAGAGGGCTGCAGTTAAAGATTAGTGGTAAAGATTAAAGGTAGAGTGTTTGCCTAGCGTGTGGGAGGTCCAAGTTTAAAACAAATAAATGAATGTATAAATAATTCTTAAACATATGAGGTCCATCTTTTATGTCCTGTTTGAAAGTTCCATAAAAATTGTAAAAAAATCCTCATAAACATAAAGCAAAAATAAATAAATCTAAAGAAGAGATTCACATAGTATGTAAATTACTGGTAAACTGGACAAAGGGGTAAAAAAAGAGAAAACAAGAACTCCAGCCAGTGATGAATCCCCTCAATAAAATGCACCAGGAGCAATTTCTCCTATTGAATCCTAAGACTGAGCTGTGATAGGCAGTCTTTTGAAAATACATATTATTCAAATCTTCACAAGGCAAAAGGAGAAAATTTAAATAGTGCCGTTTTGATGAAAGAAATTGAATGCCTAAAAATAACAATATATATATATATATTTATATTTATAAAGGAAAAATCAGTCCCAGGAGGCTGTTAGAAAATTCTATCTTATATTTAAAGAGGAAATAATGCCAACACTACACAATGTCTTTCAGAAGACAAGGTGGGGCGCCCACTCTCTCTTTAAGGCCAGTAGAACATCAGTAACAACACAGGAGAAGGGCATTCAAGATGGCAAAGACTGGCATCTTCAGTTGGTGCAGATGGGCTCAACAGAATTCTAACCAATCAGTCCCTCTCATGACAATATGTTATAAACAAGTGGGGCTTATCTCAGGAAGTAAACTCGCTTTGTCTTTCAAAATCAGTGTCATTTGTCACCACAAGGAAATTAAGTAGAAAGAGTCCTCACGTTACCCCGTACACACAGAAAGGGAATCTCACAGGATTTGACACCAGGTGGAGATAAAGATGCTTAGGAAACTGGGACAGTCAGGATTCTCTATGAAGACCTGCAGCCAACATCCAGCGCAAATCACCAAGCACACACTGCTGAGGTGGGGGTTTGAGCCAGGATTTCTGCTTTTGATAACTGTTCCACTCCAGTGTGTGATGTCCAGGGAGTCAAGGTGCCTCCCTGAAATGTTTGATTCAGTCTCCACAGGGGGAACTGTTCTGGTTGCACAGGACTCTATTGAGGGAAGGGTTGATTGTGCCATTGACTTTTCCATGGTTTTTATGTGCTGGGGATTAAACCTAGGGCCTCAAACGTCAGAGGTGAGTGCTCTACCATGGAGCTGCATCTCCAGTTCTGGCTTTTTTTTTTTTTTTTTTTTTTTTTTTTGTAAGCTGTGTATTACCACAATCCATGGGCTGAGGACTGATGGAAATGAGAGATGTGATGGGTGACTGGTACCCTGGTCCGTGCTGGAGGCCTGTCTCAGTGGCTATGAGTGTATCTGGAATAGCTGCCTCAGGTGCTTAACTAAGGACCCAGAGATGAGAACCATAGTCTATGTATGAGGGCTAGACTGGACCATAGAAATGAGTGTCTTTCATATCCACGGGACACAGATTTGAAGTTATGTTAGGTTGAATCCCTTTCAGGTTGGCAGTGCTGACTGCTCCTGGGTCCTCTTCTTGGCTTTGGAAGCACATCCAAAGCACAACCTTCATCATTCCTGTGACTTTGTCTCTGTGTAAATTTCCTTGCTTACCAGTCACATTGGAGTAAAATCCTTTCTATTCCAGTATCCCAGTGTGACTTTATGTCTTGCCTGGTTTTCTCTATGGTGACTCTAGTTTTGAACAAGTTCACATTCTGCAGGGCATGGTATAGGCCTTTGCTTAACCTCATAGCACTGCTTCCTCATCTTGTCCACACAATGTGCTGTGTGTGTGTGTGTGTGTGTGTGTATGTGTGTGAGCGCGTGTGCATGTGTGTGAATGCATGCACAGGTGCTGGAGAGGCCTCTACAGGAATAAGATGGAGCGTAGATGTCTGCAAAGATTGCATGGAGCCTTGAGGACCAGGGCTTGTGCTAGTCTCTGTCTGAGTGGTATCTGCTGTTCGCTCCACCTGTTCCATGAACTCCACAGATGTATCCTACAAGGATCAAGGTGTGAGGGCTCTTTACTTGTAATGGGGGAATCATTTAAGAAAACCTATACTATGTCTAAAATAAAACGGATTTTTAAAATTTCATCCATTTTCCTTATTTCAGGTAGAAATGGACTCTAGTGCACTAAACCATACTTTCTGCTTGTTGTAGTGAAATGGTTCTGTGTTAGCTGCTCTTCCACACTAGTCTCTTTGTTGTGTCCTGTAAAAGCATCCTCCAGCCCACCTTCTTCCTCAGCCTGACCCCTACAACGTGTACCTGGGGATCTGCAGTATGCAAACACAGAATGGTATCTTAGAGACATTCCCGAGTATTTCCTTCAAGAAAAGTGGCCACGAGCTTTTTCTCTTCAAGGGCAGGTTACCTTTATACAAACTCACAGCAGGAGTGGTCAGTTGTGACCCCACTGGAGATGGGACTGGGATCTCTCCTGACATATTGGAGCTTTGGCTTCCTGCATGACTAGGCTCTTACTGAGGATTAAGGAGAGTTAAAGCAGTTTGAAGAGCATCAGGTCATTTCCCTCAAGACTCATGGAAAGGGAGATGAGGGTGATGGTGATCAAAATGGGAGGATGGTGACTATATAGGTGATGCCAATGATAAATATAATAATGATGATGGTGATCATGGTAGTTATGATTATGATGGGGGCTGTGATGATTGTGGTAATGATGATGATGATGATGGTAATGGAGGTGGTGACCATGGTGGTGATGGTGTCTATGATGGAGATGAGATGGTGATGGTGAGAGCTTTTGGCTACACAGCCAAAAGTTTCCAGAAGCAATCAGTTAGAGGTAGCAGACTGAAGTGACATTTGGTGGAGCCAACACCACAGCCTTGTGTTAGACTCGCTGCTGCATCAGCGGACTTTCCCAGGTTGGCACCGGACTAGCCTTTCCTCCTCACCCTTCAGGCTTGTGTGAACTTCTAGGGAACCTTAGAGAGTAGAGGGCTTTCCCAATGTTCTCCAGGGAGGCCATTCCAGCAGGTTTGCTGATTTATGGGGCTTTCTCTTGGTAGTTGTTGATGTTTATCTCATATCCTTCCTTTTTGGCATTCCCACCAATCACACATTTCGAAAGTCACAGATGACAGAGATGCTCAAGGCCTGGGCTGTACCAGGCCCTCTGTCTGTAAGGTACCAACCTTCCATGCTGTGGGTGGCCATGGACTCCCTGTTGGCTGTGGGCTGAAAGGAAGAAGGTATGTGACTATTGATTCCATGCATGAGAACATTTCCCTATAGGGTCTACCGCCATATTCAGAACCTCAGTGGGAGAGAACAGTGGGCCAGAACAGGCATCGTTCTGCCACCAAGCCCGACTCCTTATCTGGGACAGCACTGGACTCTCTGGATGTCACTGTGATAAGCCCTATGCCTCCCAGGCTTTGGAGCTGGGGACTGTCCTCTTCTGACTCTGCGTAACTCTCTGCTCTTCCTGAGGGCTCCTTCATACCTACCTTGAGAGCCATGCCTTGCTCTCTTCTGCCAGACTTGGACATGCTTTCTCCATGTTTGTAGTACAGTTTGAGGTTTCAAGGATATGATAATTACAGAAGTGCACCCGTGTTCACTTTCTGGACCTCCTTTGCGCTGGTTAAATTGAGGCAGGTTAATTCTTGGGAGCGAGACAGGATGACTCCCACGTGGATTGGATCTTGAGCAAAAACAAACAAACAAACAAACAAACAAACAAACAAACAAACACAATAACAAAAATCAAAACGAACACAACCTAAGAGTGAAGAAGGTTGTGGGCTATGTTTCCCTGGTGCTTTGAAAAGCCAGGCCCAGACACATGATATTCTGCCATCTCTGCCTCCACGCTAGGGTTCTGTGGGACTCTGCCCTAGAAAGGAGGAGGGCTAAGGGGATGCTGCCTGCATAGGAAGCCATCCCAGAGTTTGTTTATCCGTTCCTTATTTTGCTTTGTTTTGTTTTTGTAAATCTCTCATGTCACACAGAAGCAGTTTCACAAACTAATTACTTTGTGTCAGTCACAGGGGAGGCAGCCTTCTGCCTCCTCCGCCAGTGAGTGGTCAGGGGCTTTGAGGTGTAGCAATTTGCAGCAGAGCCCCCAGAGCGTGAAGAAGATTACTCCAGTGAGCTCAGGCAGAGGAAGAGGTCAGAGCCACCATGGGCTACTGTCCTTGTTTCTAGTGCGAAGAAACAAAGATTTATCTCTTAATAAAGTAAAAAAAGAGAAGGCTTTTGATTTTAAACAGAAGCTAAATTATGTGAAAGAGAAAGTGTCGGAGCATCATTCAAAGCCAGTCTTTCTTCAAGGTCATTAACGCCCCATCCGCTGGAGTCATTTTTGGGGAGGGGGCTGGCTGTATCCATGCTGCCTCAGGTTCAACATTCCCTTTTAATGGTGAGCGTAGAGGAACAGTCACATCCTGAGGACACATGGGGTCTATTCAGACATAGCAGGCTGGATAAACCTGTGTACTCTCCAGCTGCCCATGCCTCTGGATGTGGGTTGAGGCCTCCCTTACTGTCATGAGATTGAATTTGAGTACGTCAAGATTTTACAGGTAATGGCACGTTGATCATCATCTGCCCACACTGGGTATGCTATGAGACCTCCGTGGCCCAGAGTCAAAAGCCACAGGGAGGCCGGGCGGTGGTGGCGCATGCCTTTAATCCCAGCACTCGGGAGGCAGAGGCAGGCGGATCTCAGGGAGTTCAAGGCCAGCCTGGTCTACAAGAGCTAGTTCCAGGAAAGGAACCAAAAGCTACGGAGAAACCCTGTCTCGAAAAATAAAAAAAAAAAAAAAAAAAAAAGCCACAGGGAGCCTGATGCTCTCCAGGCCATAGTGCTGAGCACATCTGTCCAGATGACTACTGGCCTGGGCAACAGCTGGAAGAAACGGGCATAAGAGCTGGCTCTGAACAGTGTGACAGGATAAAAAGTCTACTTTAGGGATTCTAGAAATTTCCTTCACTCTTACTAGGAAAGAACCACAAGGAATGATAGTGACCCAGATCTCAGAGTGTGGAGCTGCTGCACAGGAGGTCTGAATAGTCCATGGCCATCAGAGCTGAGGAGGACCCCCTTGCCCGGGGATCTGTCCCACGAAGGGTGTGACATGCCTGGAGACATGGAGAAGGGACTTCGGATGCAGGAGGGGACCCAGAGCAGTGCCACTTATTAATGATAGCTGGGTGCTGTGGGTCCACCTTCGCCACCATTGGAGGGCAAGCAGAGCTTCCCCTATCTTGTGGTCAGGCACGGACACTGCTTGTGCCTTTTCCCTTCAGAGGGGAGAGGGGACATTTCTATTCATCACAAGTCCTATTAGGCTGCTTGCTATATTACAGATCCACAGGCCACCTGAGGCAGGCCCCACTCTCCGTAGAGCCTGTTTTTAGAACTATCAAGGCTTCCTAGAATGACACCAAGCTGAAAAGCAAATTAAAAGTGTGAAATTAACATCAGCATATCCTCAACTCTCGCCAGTGAATGGAAGAGAAAAGCCAGCAGTCACGTGTGTGTGCGCGTATGTGTGCACTTGTGTGCATGCATAGGCGTGTGTGCCTGAGTGTGCACATGGGTGCCCCTGTGACTGGCTGTACATGTGGGTGTGAGAATGTGGCACATGGGGGTAGATGTCTGAAAGGTGCCTGGCTTCTTCTGGCCACTGGAATCGAGATACTTCATATCAGGTATCTCATGGATGCTTACTGGATACTGTATCGAGCGAGGCTTATTCCAAATGCTTCCTTCAGGTCAGAAGGAACTTTAAAAGCCTCTGGCCGTGGTGCTGCTGAGAGCTATGCCCATTTCAGCTCAGTTGGTCATCTGTCACTGTTGCAGGACCATTCTCTGTTCCTGTCTTTGCAGGACTAGGGAGGGCAGGGGGGAAATTGTCCAGCTTTCCTCCTCAGGGAGTTTGACAAGCGGGGAGCTTTGTGGACTGCACTGTGCCCCAGTGTTGCATCTTGGAACACCAGCCTCCAGTATGATGGGATTTGGGGTCTATGTCTAGGAGATGAGCAAGCCTCCATGGGGTCATCATCCCGAGGCCCTGATCAGGAATGCATGCATCCTGTCTTCAAATGAACAGGAAGAAAAACAGGTGTGTGTGTGTGTGGGTCCTATACAGAGGTCTAGTGAGGGCACAGTGAGAAGGTGACCTCGTGTGAACCAGCAAGATGCCTCTGCAGGGCTGTATGGGGCAGGTAGTCTGCTCACACCTCTATCTCGGTTTTACAGCCACCAGGACTAGGAGATTGATTTCTATGGCTAAACCACCAACTGTCATCTCTGCAATGGACGTCCCCATACATTAATACAAAGAGGTTGAATTGGGCCGAGCCTCTGCTCAGACTCAGACACAGGGAACCGGGGAACACTGCAATGTTGGGTCCATGTTCTGTTGTGCCACCTTGAAGGAAGGGCCAGTCTTAAAAGCCTTGTCCACCACAGTTGCCCACAGTTTACCATGGGCCTGCATGGCGTTAGCGTTCTCAAGACTACTGTGTTAAAGCCTCCATCAGAGGCCACAGCTGCATCTTGCCTCGCCAAGTGGGGGAATGGCTAACTCTGGTGTTATAGCCATTCTCATGCTACAAGACACAGGGCCCTGAAGACATGCCCCCCACCGAAGACTGCTGGGACTCCCAAGATCCATGAAGGAGACCCCTCCCTGCCTTTGTCCCCTGTCACCTCAGGCCTGGCTGCTGCTCCTCCTGCTGGGACCGAGCCACATCACTAACTGTCAAATTGCCTAAAACTAATTGGCTTAATTATCAATTTGCTTAATGGTATGTTTAACTGAAATCTATATTTATCAAATTTACATTTCTCACATGGCAGAGTGATTCCAGCTCTGTCTGAGGCTCTCCATTGATTCGATTGTCTTTTCTGCATCTGCCTGTTCTTGAGGATGTCAAAAAATTTTAGTTGGCGTAAGGAAGTGCCAGTCTTCCTTTAATATTTCCAACGAGAATCAACCAGATCTGTATTCAACTCACAGGCTTACGAGAAGCCTCTGCGCTCATCCATCGCCATCATCAACTGTGCAATCAGTCATGTGGAAGACGCGAATGCCTCATTCTGTTAATGACTGTCTTGGTTGGTTCCCACCCCAAGTACTTATCCCAGCTAGTGGCTGTCTTAGGTTGGAGCCTCTGGCTGAGTCTGAGACGGTGATGCCGGTCGGAGAGTGTTCAGATATAGTGGACCGACCTTTCACCCTGCTTCTAGAAGCTTCTTATGTGGATAACATTGGTTTCTGTGTGTAACCACCCTTCCTTATAACTTAAGGTTCTGTTTCCACAACATGCCCTCAAGGTCAAAGAGTTTTCAAGATACTGATGCCCTTATATAAAATGGCGCAGTGTGTGTATCTTACCTGTGTCTGCCTCCTGCACCAGCCATATTTACACAGCCTGTCACACTTGTATGGGGCTGATGCTGGGCACAGTGTTAACTTCTATGCCTTACAGAATAGCAAGAGGCAGGATTTCTCTTCAGTGTTCCAGTCGGGGTTGGTAGACTCCATGCCAGTTGATTAATTTCTGTCACAAAATACTAGAGAAAACTAAGGAGGGGAAACCCCTGGGCCCCCGTTTTACAGGAAAACAGGCTGAGCAAGCCATGGGGAACAAGCCAGTAAGTAGCACTCTTCCATGACCTCAGTTCTTGCATCCAGGTTCCTGCTTGTGTACCTTCCCTGACTTGCCCTTCAAGGTGGGCCCAAGGTAATACCACCCACAACATAGGAACTAGACAGTCTTATGTTGCTCATTAAACAAGTCAGTACCTCACAGACTTGCTTGTGGAACAATCTAACCGGGGCATTTTCTCATTTGAGGTTCCCTCTTCCCAGATGATCCTAGCTTGTGCCAATTGATAAAAATTAATTAGCACAGTACCAAAATGCAGGTGGTCAAATCCCTACATTAAATGTGACGTTTTCTCTTTAAACTTTGCATCTATTCTTTGAGAGTTCCACACATTTGTACCATGTATTTTGGTCATAACCACCCCATCGCTTCCCTCTAACTCCTGCTGTGCCCCTCACTCCTTCTCCCTCTCCCCAATTTCATGTTCTCCGTTTTTGTTATTAACACTCCCAGAATCTAGTTAATATTGCACACATGTGTATGGGTGTGGGGCTATGCACCAAAGCTCGGGACATGTACTGGAGGCCACGTTCCCAAAGGAGAATGACTCCCTCAGCTGTCTTCATTTATCAATAGCTCCTCCCTAGGGGCGTGGCCTTACGGGGCCCCTCCCCAATCTGTGCTAGATTGATTGACTTGGGGCTGCTCGTTGATGGACGTGTGCAGCAACTGGCTGGGATGTCCTGTCCAGATGTCAGCTTTCACAGCTTTCCTCTCCACCCTCTGGCTCTTCCGCTCTTTCTCATTTATTTTCCGAGATGCTTTCTGAGTGTTGGATGAGGGGCAGTTTGTGAGGTGGAGTGTTTTCATGAGACCTGTGCATGTTCCTCTGTGTGGTTTTCAGTCACCTTTGACCTCTTGTGAGACTCAGGGCAATCCATGCACTTTGTCAACAGCTTCTAGACTATGTTATTTAGGAAATAACTCAAGGAAAAGTTCAAGGTTCTCGTTCAGTGTAGGGGGAAATTGTTTGCAGTATTTCCATCCCACAGTTGATTGAACCTTGGGTAGCAGGAGCTTGCATGTGAAGTGTGACCATGGTCTTTGTAGGCAGGTAGGCCGACCTGATATCTGAGACTCTCTCTGTTTCAGATTCCCACCAGTGTTCTCTCACAAAGGGCTGGTTTCAGTTTAGTTTCTTCTAGAGCCTAGATTTGCCCCCAAATGTGGGTTGTTTCAGGTTAACCTCTACCCTTGCCACATAGTGTTTAGGAGTCCAGGTCAAAATGCCACAGAGAATAAAGAGCCAGAATACAAACCTGCAGGGATGGAAGATGGAGGTCATGTAGCCTGCGCTCTGCAGCTGCTGCCACCCTGGCCACAGAGCAGCTCCAGGGGTTGTGGCTTCAGGCTTATATACATTAATACCACAAAGCACCCAATGCCTGGCTAAGCATTTTCTTTTAATGTCCATTTGGCTGTGCTGTTTGGTGGCACCAGCACAGAGGACTAGATGACACAAAACCAAGCATTCCCCCAGTTTCCATCCTGAAGATAAGCCGGATCGCAATGGCTTGTTTCCAGGTGCTAGCTCTGATGGGCTCTGTCAAACGGCACATATCCTTAGCAGAGAGGAATGTTCTCATCGAGAAGGGCCAGTGGGATGATTGATTGCTCCCGTTTGCATGGGATCCTCACAGAGACTAGACTAGAAGGAAAAGGGAAGAGAGGAACCATATTAGTTTTTCTGCTCTGTTCCTCCCAGCTGCAGGTAGAGAACCAGGGAAGCCTGCTTTTCTGCAGGGCTTTTGTTAGCAATCTCTGCGTTGTCACAGACACACTAATGTCCCATCCAGGGCTCAACCCCTCTCTCTAGTGCCAAGGCCCCGTGACCTCCAGGGAAGCAAGTCTCTGTAAGCATGTGTGTCTAACTATGTCTAAATTAGTCTCTGCCTAGTGTGTATAAATTAACTCCCTCATAGTTCCTTGCTTGGCCTGATGTAGCCCTTTAAATGCCATGCTGTGTAGGGCAACAGGCTCACCAGGCAGAGGGGTTGCATGGTCACACTGGGCCTCCTGTGGGAACAGGCCAGCTGTGCCCAGCTGCAGAGCAGCCAGAAGGCTTCTAAAGATGATTGACTAGGATTCTTCCAGAGATATCAAGATATCTGTGAATAGGACACTTGGAGAAGTGGAGGATATATATTTTTTCATAAAAAATATTCACTAAGGCAGGAAGAAACCTATTATCACACAAAAAGCATCAGAAGTCAGGAAAATGCTGGCTGCAGAGTACCTAGAGAAACCAAGATTTCATTTTTGGATAATAAGATCATAAGTGAACACTTTAAGAAGAGAAGGAGCAGGGATTGGTGGTGCATGCCTTTAATCCCAGCATTCAGGAGGCAGAGAGAGGCAGGCCTGGTCTACGCAGAAAGTTCCAGGACATCCAGGACGACATAGACAGAACCTATCTCCAAACAGCAAAAACTGTTGTTCACTGTGTCCAGCAGGCACAGAGCCAGGCCACATTCTACCGGAGGTGGCCTGGGGCCGGGCCAGGCTTGCAGGGGCAGCACACGGGTGAGGGCACAGTGTTGAGATGGCACCATTATTCTCAGTGCCCTTTGGCCTCTTCTTCCAGGGTCCTGTTGAGATCCGGGGAAGTGGGTAAGGATGCTCCTCTCCTCAGCTTTACCCTTCAAACCTCTCATCCATCTTCCACTTCCTGGCCAGAGGTAGGGGGCCCAGCAGAGGACAAGATGAGGGGAAAGACAGGATCCATAAGTACAATATCTGAACATACTGGATCCCTGGACACTGGTCACTGTTCCTTCAGGAAAGTCCGGTGATGCTGACAGGTACACCAGGAAGGGGTCTGTAGACTCTTGACATCTCAGCTTGCAGGCTAGGCTTCAATGGCCTCATCACCTCAGTCTCCACAGTCGCTGGTGATGTGGAAGGTCACAGGGAACTTTAACTCAGCATGCTGCAGCGACAAACTAGCCACGGACTGGAGAGGTGCGATGTCTCAGATACAAAGCTCCAGAACGCTGACTCTTTCACATCTGTGTGTGAAGGACAGTGTTCTAAGTTTTCAAGGGAGGGGAGACAAGATTGATTTCTTAGGACCTGAAGGGGACTGGATCCGGGGACTCCAGAGGACAATCAAATCAGTGGCTTCCATCTGTAAACTGGCATAGTGTTTGAACAAGGCCTGGGCACTCCTCCTGGGAGCCATGTCTTCTTTGGATGACATGTGGCATGTTATCTATGTGAGTGCTGATGCATTGTTATTATACTATAATATTTAGGGAATAGACTAGAAAAGATTAAAATGGACATTTCAGGAGGTTTATTTTTTTCCAGAGTGATTTTGATCCTTGATTGAATCCATGGACATGGTATCTGCAAGAGGTAGAGGGTTGAATATATAAACATTCAGTTTACCTCATGGATGAGATTAGGTGCCATGATTGGCTGGGGCAGCTGTGTAATAATTTAGAGGGGTTGATGTTGACACTTTCTGAGTATGCAGGGAAAGGCCACCGGGGACAGCAAAAGAGCAGAAGGGAACATGACTGTCAGTGTGTCCTAGAAAGTCTCTGGCTACAGCAAGGGAGTGGGGTCCAGTTATCATATAAGTGGAGACATATTGGACTCCTGGCCAAGGCAGGCATGTAATGGACCTGTCCTAGTTCGGGTTTCTATTGCTGCAATGAAACTCCACCACTAAAAAGGCAGCTGGAGAGGAAGGGGTTTATTCAGATTGCAATTCCACATTGCTGTTCATCACAAAAGGAAGTCAGAACAGGAACTCAAAACAGGGCAGGAAGCTGGAGGCAGGAGCGTGTGAAGAGGTCATGGAGAGTGCTGTTTACTGGCTTGCTTCTCATGGCTAGCTCAGCCTGCTTTCTTATAGAACCCAAGACCACCAGCCCAGGGATGGCCCCACCCACCATGGTCTAGGCCCTCCCCCATCATTAACTAATTAGGAAAAACATTACAACTGGATCTTACGGAGGCATTTTCTCAACTGAGCTTCCCTCCTTTCAGATACCTGAAAATTTGTGTGTCAAATTGTCATAAGACTAGCCAGCACGGGAGCCTTCACAGAAAATACATGCCAACTGGGTGCTTTTGTTCCTTGCCACTCTGGGATGAGCTGCTGCATTTGGTTGGCTTTTATTAGCCCAGCCCTGGACCCTCTGGGGCAGAGTCAGTGTTCCTTTCTTTGAGATACTCAGGAGATCCAGGAAGCTGGTGGTCCTGTCTCTGGCTGCAGAGCTGCGTGAAGCACGAACTACAGCTGAGGCCCAGTCACCCCCTCTGCTCAGTGTGGCTAGGAGTCCCAGGAAAAAGCAGCTGTGACTGGAGATGAGTCTTTGGGGTCTTGGGAGACTGACTTTCCACCCTGTCCAAGTGTCCAAGGCCTGCTCGGCTCTTCCTTATTAACATGAATTAAGACAGCCGTGGATCAGGACTTGGGTACCAAGCATCACCAGAGAGGCCTGGCTAGGCTGATATGAGCCCTGAAGATCAGTTGGGAATGGAATCCTCTGGAAGACATGGCTGCAGGTGGACCAGCACAGCCCCTGTGCTGGGCGCTTGGGTGACTGATCTGGATTGTTAGCTTGATTGGTCTGAGAGATGCCCCATGGCCGGTGACAGCCCTTCTGAGTCTGTCAGAGGAGTGGATTCTGAGGGCTCTGGTCTAATGAATGAATCACTCCCTGAGCAGTGACTCTGCTGTTATTTCTAGACAGTGAAAACAGGAGGAGGAGGTCACTGGGGGCTTACCCCGGAGGGAGGCCACATCTTGTTCTTGTTCTGGCCTCTTCTTATGTTCCCTGCTCTCTGTTTCCCATCTATGAATTCAGGAGCCAAGAAATCTCCATTGCACCACCCTCCTGCTACCATGAGGTTCTGCTCAAACACACAGAACCAGGCATCCTTGAACCCAAAGAAATTCGTCTTCCCTTCAGTGGTCCCTCTCTTGTGTTTGACCACAGTGATGCAAAAGCAAGGAAACAGGCATTAGAATAAGGATGGAGATGTCATCAGAGTGACATTTGCCCTGAGAGTACCTGCATTCCCCATTAGGGGTTTGGCCTGGTCCTGCACAGGTCACATGAGCTTCTACAAAGGTTGTGACAGTCTCCGTGCACTCACAGGGACATGAACATGGCTGGGTGTATATGTCTGTCTGTGGACCTGAGAGCCCCCAGGCAACACAGGCTCCCTGGGAAGCCGTCACCGTGGCAGTCCCAGAGCCCAGTCAGTCTCTTCAGCATCACAAACACTCGAGCATCTACAGTGTAGAGCCACATGTCCTGAAGTCATGTCACAGTCTGCCTCTGCCTGTCTTGATCGACCCCGAGATACAGAGAGGATGTGTTGTTGAATTTTAATGCCAGTCACTATTATTTAATTTATACCAAGCGATTCCGGAAGGAAGAAAAAGATGCCTGTCCGAAGAGGTGTAAATCTGGTACCTGACTGATCGTTTCAGAGGTGATAAATGCAAACATCCTCACGCCTGGCATTTATAAATCATTTGCTTCATTAGAACAAAGAGCATTTGACATTTTGGAGCTATGTGGTATCTGCCCAGTGTCAGTGTGCATGGTGAACAATTAGGTGGGTATGGGGTATGTGAGCAGATATGGTGGCTTCATTGTGACAGGAAGTGCCAGCAAACACACACACACACACACACACACACACACACACACACACACTAGCAGAACCTCCAAGCTCCTCTCATTCAAGGTTGCCTGTCTGTGTATGTGGTGTGAGAAGTCGGAGCTGTGAATGACATTTTGCTTGAATGACTTGGAAACTTCCACAAAGTTGCAAAAGCTGGCTTCCTATGAAACCACAGCAGACAAAAGTGGCACCATGCACCCCCATGTAACATGTGGTGTGCATGCACACATATCTCAAGGCTCTTCCATCCCGCATCTACCTTCTGCACAAACTTGTTTCCTGATGGTTTTCAGGTGGGTCCCTGTTCCCACTCCCCAAATGAAGTGTAATAATAAGATAGAATGAGGGATGAGGCTTGTGCATGTAGGGGCAGAGAGGACACAGGGCATTTGTGTTTGGCTTCCCCTCTGCTCCCTCAGAGTTCAAGGGCAAAGGTCCTGTGCAGCCAACCCAGGCTGTGTCTTCTATGCTGGACCAAAGGCAGATGCTAGGCAAAACTCCCACAGGTAGCTTCCTCCCAGGGAGGTAGAACCAGCCTCTGCTCAGAGCAGGGACCCAGCCGATGGCAGTGGCTGCCTCCCCAGGTCTTGACCCTGTCATTGGCAGGCACATCTATATTTTAGACCAGAGTGTGGTGTGTCCTCTCCAGCTGTGCGTGTTTGTATTTACACCTACGTGTGCTGTATGCTACAACAGCACAGCCCTTACATTCCGTGTGTGCATTCAACCCCGAAGCCCTTTTCTTTAGTGAGAAATGATCTTAGGGGAAAAAAAACCAGATGAAAATAAAATCCTTAAACTGTCTCTCCTTCTCTTTTCTTTTTAACATGCTAATCTACCTGAGAGGCTTAGCGGGACCTCAGGCATTATCAAACCTTTAGCCCAGACAGAGCTCTGCACCACAGAGCCAGAACAAAGTGATTTATTTAAGTGAATGACCACAGCTTTTGGGCCTTGATGATGTCTGTTTTTAAGCTCAGTCTGCAATGAATTGAGGTCTACGAGGGAAATCGAAAGCTTTTATGCCGGGTTGAGAGGGGCTTGCTCTCACCTTGTTAAGCTCGCCTTTCTAAAAGCACATAACTTACTTTCAATATTGTCCAATCGCCTTCCTCTGGACGTGGAGCGATTTCCATTCTGTCCCCATGACACGTCCAAATAAAACACTGCTTCGGCCATTAAGGCAGTTGATTTTGTTGAACCAGAAAGAAAAAGGCAGAATAAGAATGAGATACGTGAGTGTCCCGTGTTCTTGAGCTCTGAGCGTATGGATGCTTTTAACCCCCAGTCACGTCTTCTCTGATTGTCCCTGGGGACTTTGTCTGAGTCCGAGTGAGCAGCTGGGAGTCCACAGCACTGCAGCAGAGGCTCATAAACCTTCCCGCTCCATGTCTGGGGCCACTAAGGACCTGGGATGGCAGAGACAGGCCTGGTGACTGAGCATTCTCTCTCAGAGTTCTTCAGGGCCGATCCCGCTCCAGAGTGGAGGGCACTGTACCTTGTCTTCAAAAAATTTCTTTTGCGTAGAAGGAAAACCCTGCAGTAGGCAAGTTGTAAATCTTGGTAGCTTCCTGGAGGAAGAAGATAGAGAAGAGAAGGAGAGAAAAAACCCATGCCTTTTGAATCAGAGGATGGAGATCAACCACAGGCAGCAGGCAGCCTCACAGGGGTGGGGGTGAGGAGCTTTAGAGAAAGAAACTCAAAGTATTAGGGAAGCCTGAAGTGCTGGGGAAAGCATTCTTAGGAAAGAGAAAGAAGAAATTCTGAGTAATTCAGAAAAGTGGGGGACTTGTCATTTCAGAGGTGCTGTAGGTTAGCATGCTAAGGGCCAGGAATTCTGGGAAGGAAGAGTGTACCATCCCATTAAAGGGATGATCACTCATTTCCACTCCTTAGCATGGTTTAAGATGAACCCACCTTCCCGAGGGATGGCTCCTTGGCCAGGTGATTAACCTGTCCAACTGGATTAATTCTGTTATATTTTGGGTAGCTCAGAACGTTAGGTTCCCCCAAGGTCAGAGAAATAGCTTTTTCTAACGAACCTCCTCAGAACCACAGTCAAGGAGGGTTTCACTCTCATGGCTGAGACGCAATAGGCTCCTGACTCACACTGGAGGGCAGTGTCTGAGGGGTCATCTCTCGGGTAACACCGTACCTTGGGGATAACCTTCATGTTCTGATGGTTACTCAGTGAAAATGAAGACAGTTGCTCATAGCCTGAGAGTGTCAGGGGCCCAGAGCCTGCGGGAGTTACCTCACAGGGCCCTGAGGGTGTTGAGGGCCTGGAAACCTGTGTCAGGTGTGGCCTGTCCTTGCATCTCTGCTGCAGAGAGGCCTTGTCCTTCAGGAAACATCTCCACCCGAGGAGCCATCTCAAGACCTCTAAGAGGCATCTCTGAGAATGCCCTTGAGCTGGGAGTCCTTGTCCTGGCACCCACAGATGCCTCCCAGTGAAACACAGCAAAGTCATTTATTGTCCTGCGAGCTTTGATTTCTAGGATGCCCGTGTTCAAATAAAACTTTTATATACCTCAATAATTATATCAACAGATCTTAATCTGAGTAATTAAAATTCAATAGGAGGCTCCCCAGGTTCTAACAAATGCCCACAAACCATTTTAATGGCCACAAGCTGTTCTCTGCAGAGAGACACCTCACCAGGAGCCATGAGAACGCATCTTCAGGGAAGGAACACTTAGCACCCGAGGGAAGAACTTCTGAGGCACACCCAGGCTGACAAGGGCAGAGCTTCTTTTGTGAGGTGTCAGGGTGTCAGCAGAAAAAGCAGCCTATGTTGGGATTATCTGTCCTGCCACTGATATTTCTGGATCAGTGCTGGGCAGAGGTGGATGGACAGAGTCATGAAAGGCACTCAGAGATAGACAAAGGAGTCAGGGGAGGTGGGCCAGCTCTGCGCCTAGGTGTGGGCAGGGAGGGCAACCTAGAATGAGAGCTTCCCACCAGGATCCAGGAGTGCATGGCAGGGAGGTATGGGAATCCTGCCTGGACTAGGGATTGGGCCGGGGATCAGACAGGACTCAAGGTCAGCCAGAGGTGGACTTGCTCTCCAAGACTGCACTTCCAATGCGGCGGTGTGGGGTGAGGATGAAAAGAGAGGGGATGGTGACACCTGGACTCGTAGGTCTATAGAATGCTCAGGCCATAGGATGTTATTCAGCCAAGTTAAGGATTGTGGTGGCACCCATCTCCCGTCGCTGTTAGGGCCAGAGATGGACGGGGCTCCCTGGGCATTGCCACTGCTCATCAGCTGGGCAGTGCCATGGGGGCAGTAGCCGTGGACACACCCAACACGAACTGTCCTCGAACCAAGTGGGGAGTTGCATTTTAGGAAGAGGTAGGGGGTTGTGCGCATGTAGGCATGTACGTGTGTGCGTGTACGTGTGTGTCTGTGACTGCAGAGCTCAGGACCCAACGGACCTTCTCTGCTCCCTTCCCCTCTGCCCCAAACCCCACCTACCCTGAGTTACAGTGCAGGCCGTAGAGAGTCACGCACGTGGCTAGCTCCTGCTGTTAAGCAGAGGACGGGAGCTTTCCTGGTGATTTCTGGACTCATGTTCACAGATCATTCCCTTGTGTTCTAGGCACAATTGCTCTGTGTCATTCTCTTTACGGAAACCCTTGGAGCCTCCAAGGGGGCCTGATGGTGCCTAAAATGTGTGTGAGAAGCACCAACAGCTTGGATGTTAAAGATGTATTTGCTGTTCTTGTTGTTACTGTTTGCCATGGCGCAGTGTTACCGATGGCAGTACTTAGGAGCAGCATAGCACTCAGTCAGGGCCATTACCAGCATTTGAATACTGGTCCCCATTCTGCTGCAGCAACACAATCCCACAGACAGAGTGGGTTCCACAGAGTCAGGCTTGGTTTGGCTCAGGCTCTGATCCAAGGTTAGAGCCTGAGCTCTGTGAGGGGCTTCTTGCTAACAGAGTCCTGAAGTGCCACACACAGGGTGTCGGGTGCAGAGTCCTCTGAATCCTCTTCTTCTTCTTACAAAGCTTCCAGGATACACTCACGAATTCCACTCTGCTGACTTTCTCCACACTGTCATAAAGCCCCACCTCCAGATGCTGGGGTTGGATCAAGTTTCTACACCCCCAATACCTAACTGTGGGGATTAGTTTAGCACACGTACTGTTGGGCATTCACTGTGTCCAAGTCAAGAAGACAGGGCCAACTGGACTTGAACTTCGGCCATCTATAGGGTGTCAGGATCTGTGAGCAGAACACACCGTCACAGGCTCTTGCCAGGGAGCCAACGTGCTCTGTGAGTCACCTGGGTGGGATTCCTGAACACGGGGAGTACTATCGTGGGGTCAGGGATCAGATAGCAAACGGGGAAAGAGACCAAAACCTGTGGTTGTGACGAGAAGGCACAGAGGGGATCTGGGAAAGAGGACCATACAGGAAAGTCCATTCAGGGGTTAAGCTTGTGATGGATATACTTGTTCTGACCGGCATGCACTGTCTCCAGCAGGGGGAGACAGTGTCACAGCAGGAGCCCACCGTCCTTCCCACCCTGGCTGCCCTAGGAGTCTGAGGTTGCGCTTTGAAAATCCTCCGACTTGTGGCAAGTATAAAATGTGTGGTGGAGATCCTCTCTCCATGGCTGCCGTTAGGTCTTCTGGGATACCTCCAGATCACATCCGGGGAGCCCTTAGTGTCCCCCTGCCCTCCTGTGCCAGAGACAGACTTTCTCTCATTAAAGTATCACTCCCCAAGGAAGCCAATGCAATGATATTTTTTGCTTTATTTACATGAAAATCAACAGATGTTAGCAAGTTAATGTCATTTATTATATAAGATGTGATGACAATACAATTAGTATTTTTTAAACTGTAATTGTAAAATTGACCTTATTAAAATTCCACTTCCTCCATAATTAAAAAAAAACTAATTACTTCTAGTAATTGGACCAGAAATGACATTTTCAGTTCATTAATATTCAGCAAATTGTTTTTTGAAGATGTTCTTGCATGATGCACCGTCAACCTCTAGCATTTCTGTTCATTTCTTATTTAAAAGTTGCCTGGAAATAATAGTTAGCATTTTAACAAGGCGTGTACCCACGGATTGATTTTGTAAATAAAGTTTTTAATTGCTAATTAATTTGTGGAGCTCTGTCCCTGTAACACCTTCTAGGCTTAAGTGTGGCGGGGCCTCGGGCTGAGCCCAAGCTTGGGTCTAGCGGAGCTTGTCAGCAGACGGGGCCGGGTCACGCTCCGCTGCTTCTGAATGCCACAGTCTAATTACTTGGTGCGGAGGTGGCTGCAAACCAAAATCACAAGTGTGAACCAGTTTTGTAATTAACTGAGCTCAGCGCAGAGGATTTTAAAGAATGAAAATCAACTGTTCAAACTGCCTGGGTGCTCACTCGCTTCCTGCCCTGGGGGTCTGGAGAGGTGGAGGTGGGCCTTTCTGTTGGAGAGATGGAGTTTCTCCTCCTTTGTGGTCCTGATGTTGCCACAGAGCAACTCCTGCCGCACACTGGCTCCTCTAACTCCAGGATGGTTTCCTTGGGTGGAGGAGGTGCTTTCTTTGGTAGGCAGCTGGTCAGAACAGGGTGGGGGTCTGCTGGCCTTAAGGCAGAGGCCCTGTGTGCTGGTCACAAGGGCATGTTGGGCTACCAAAAGAGGCCCCAAAGGGATCTAAAAACTGGAACTGTGAAGAGATGGGATTTATGCCAGGGCACAGATGTTTCTAGAGCTTCAGCACATAGCAGGAGTTTAGGAAATGCCTGTTGTCAGGATGCGGCCTCCTGACTTTGACCATTTCTGTGGTGCCTGACTTCTCCCTGCCTTTGGAACCTGCACAGCAGCTGATGGAGAAATCTCCTTTAAAGGAAGGCATAAAGCGGTGAGGAGACGCCCTCACCATGGACAGGGACTAGAGATGCCCTGGGCACTGTGACCCTGCCTGAGGCCCATGTGAGTCTGTGTCTCACCCAACTTTATGAGTGGTCTTGTTGGCCACCTGGGACTTGGACGGCATGCAGCTATGGTGATTCCCGTGAGACAGCGGGTAGCAGGCTGCTTTTCAGGGAGTCATGACTGCGATCCGGGGACTGTGGAGAAAGGAGTCTCAGTGCTGAGCTTCCTTCAAAGGCTGGGTACTCTGAGTACAGACTGCCTGGCTGTTAGTCCACTTTGATGGTCTCTGCAGCTTGCTTCTCAGGCAGGTATGGGAGAAAGCTGGAACCCAGATGTTCTATTATCCATCCCAAAGTAGGAGGCCCCTGGGCTGAGAGGCCACAGGAGTTGATGCGGGCATTCCAACTCCAGCCAGCCTGAAAGCTGACCTAAACCAGCACTTTTGAGAAAGCACAGGAGAAACAGCCATGTCTACGGGCTCTGCCCATAGCCTGTTCTTGCTGGGTAGTGCAGCCCCACACCCACTCTTCCTTACGCATGCTTCCTGGATCTGTCACCATGTCACTGGGGTAGGGACACTTACAGCAGGGTTCTTGATGCAAGTGGAGGCAGAGACCCAGAGTAGTCATCCCACATGAGCAGATGTGGGCCTGGAGGAAGGGCAGCCCAGTGGAACAGAGGCATACACACATACACACTCATACATGTACATACACATGTAAACATACACACATTGCACTTGCATAACACATCATGAACATGCACACTCTTAGGTCAATATTTACATATGATCATTCATTCACACACATGCATATCTGTATGTATACACTCATACATTCACATGCATATACACACACAAATGCACACATCTTACATCCATACTTAGATCTATACCCACATTTACACTCGTCTATGCACGCATTTAATGTACATGCTGTGTGTGTAATATCTGTGATGCTCACAGATGTGTCAACAGCTACGGTGGTTGAATCTGCATTTAAATGCGGTAGACACTGGGACACTGAACACGAGTATAGACTTCAACTCCTGTGACGTTCATCCCCAGGTTATGACAGCCCTTCTGCCTATCAAAGTCAAGGGCCCTGTGTTTCCAACAAGCAGCTTATGGCACCTTTTCTGAGGGCAGACAGGCTCCAAAGATCAGGGAATCTTTCCAATTTAATCTAATTGGTGACCCGGGAAGTTTTGGTGAGTGAGGCTGGCACCCATGTGCCCTTCATGCCCTGTGCATGAGTGGCCAGAGGGTAGGCATTTGCTTTTTAACAGGAAGTGAGAACAGTCAGTATCTTGCTCTAAGCCACGTGGAAGGAGCACAAGGACACACAACGTTCTCTTCAAGGCTCTAACAGCAAGGATAGAAGAAAATGTGCCTCTGTCCAGATGCAAACCAGCAGCATCCCCCAACCTCCTGTGGCCATTGCTCTGTGGGTGAGGGAGGTGTGCTGCCCAGCTCCTTCCCTCTTTTCTTCCCAGCATTTGTGAGCACTGTCTCCTTGCAGTTTTTGGTTATGCGTGCTTTGAGCCACCATGCTTTTCTGTGGGATTCCAATAAGCCCACTGTTTCACCCGTTGTACTTGGAGAGAACCATTTGCCCTCCCTGTTTGGGGTGATAAGGAACAGACCTCAGTGAACAGTCACATAGCAGCCATGAAGGGAGCAGCCTCTACCACATGGGCCTGTCACCATGATGCTCAAGAGCGCAGGACCAAGTGACCATGACCCTAGCCCTCCAAAACTGTGAGCCAAAATAAGCAATTCATCTTCTTCAGTTGTTCACGGTGACATCGAAGCAATTTATACACATTCTAAGCTTGTAGATATGTTTCTATGTAGTCTTGAACATTATAAAACAGAATCATGCTCTGATAAAGGGAACTATCTCTAAGGCTTGCTTATATTACGGGGCTTATTATACTTCTGACATTTACTGATGGGTCTCCTGCCACTGAAGCACGTTTTCATTAATATTAATAAATTAGTATTAATTTCTTTGCATAAATACATCGACATATCCTATTTATTTATCCGGTGACAGATGGACATCTAGCTTTGTGCTTAAAGAACGGGTACCTAAAGCATCTATGTAGGTATCTACTGACTTCCACAGACAGGGCGAGTTAGTACTTAAATCCAGACACAGGATTGCCCGGACATAAGATACACTGGAATTGACCTCATTTGAAAAGAATGAGTTAGTTTGTAAAGCAGTTGTTCCAGAACTCTCCTGCCAAAGGCACACACACAATTCCAGTTGCTCTGCGTCCTTGCCAATGCTCCACACTTTGAATTTCACGCTTTTATGTTCTCTGCATAGACAAGTGTGTTGGGTAAACAATTCGACATGAGAAATTAAATTTCTGGAAAAATTTTATTGGGAGATCTCCCTCCCTCCCTCCCTCCCTCCCTCCCTCCCTCCCTCCCTCCCTCCCTCCCTCCCTCCCTCCCTCCCTCTTTCCTTCCTATGACTTTCCTCCACTCCTTGGTGAATGTTTAGCCGTAGACTTGTGTGTCAGAAAGTAAATTTTTAATGACATAAGAAACACCTGTATCTTCCCAAGGTGGTAGAGGAATTTTAAGTCTTGATTAGTGATGTTTGGGAGCTTTGATTTCCTTCAGTTTTGCCAGTGTTTGATAGTCTCTGCTGTGACTCGTGGGCTTTGGGTTTCGCATTTCTGATGAGAATGGCTCTTGAGACCTACCTTTTAAAGGATTGCTGGCCGTTCACATCTTCCAGTAAGGAGTACCTGTCGGTTGGGCTTTTGTCTGTTTTCTTTGGGTTGTTTGTCTTCTTATTATTAAAAGTACACACACTTTATCTTGATAAGATCCTCCAGCATCCTTTGTCAGGCTTCTATTCACTGGCCGCCTCTCTGCTTGCCTGTGTGTTTTGTTCGCCATGTCTGCGGATGAGCAGAAATTCTTCATTTCTACAATCCTCATTTATCAGCCGTTACCACCGTTGTTTGGGCTGTCTGCACCCTGCATAAGAAGTCCCCACTTGCCCCCATCATGGTGATAGTCTGTGTGCCTTGCTGTGTTACATCTCAAATTAATCTTTGCATGTTGTTTGACTTGAGGGTGAAGGTGGATTTTTTTCCCCCTTACAGTTCTTCTATGAATACCTCCTGTATTTGATGTTTCATTATGGACACTAGGGGTCCTTGGGTCTCTGTATGGAAGTGACCCCTTTATCATAGCACAGTCGCCCTCTGATACCAATTTGCTTTCTTGCTGGGAAGTGGTTTCTGATTGAAATTATGTACTCCAACTTTCTTTTGGTCTATGTTGGAATGAGACTTCCCTTCCATTCATTTGCTTTCAATCCCCGTCTCTCTAAAGTGGGTTTCTTGTAGACAACATGTAGTTGGGTCTTATTTTTTGTGGTTGATTTTTATCCGTCTGCTCTGGAGAGTCTGTCTTTTAACTGGAATATTTAAAGCATGAACTTTTAAAGTAATTATTGGTGTGTTTGATTTTATTTATTAAGTAGTCAGTGCTTTCTGTAACTGCTTGACTTCTTGCCTTGCTCCCTTCCGTGATGGACTGTGACCTGGAAGCATAAGCCAAATAAACCCCTTCCTTATCTAAGGTGCTTTTGGGTAAAGGATCTTTTCTTTTCTTCCCCCAGCAGCAGAAAGCAAACAAAAAGGCACAGAGTGTTCCAGCCTTCCTCACAGTGGCTATTCCCCATCACCTGCTGAAGTCACTGGAGGTTTCCTGCTGGTCTCTTTGTAAGAATCTCAGTAGGGTCATGGAGACCAAACTCACAAAAGCGCAGACTCTTTACACTATGCCTGGGTCTCCCTGGAGTTTTCCTCCTGGATGTGTCTGTGTGGAGCCCCCAGCAGTGCTAAAATTACAACCACAGTGTAGGTTCCTGTGGAGGTTTCTCCTGTCATAGTCATGTTTTCCTGTACCACCGTCTGTCTTTCTGGTTTGGGGAGCAGTTGGCGCCATGGCAAGAAGAGCGTTTCATTTCTGATTTACTCCTCTGCTTTCTCCTTTTTGTACAACAGCAGTGGTGATGTCCTAAGTCTATCACACACAGACTAGAAACCAGAAGTGTCTCTTTGCTTTTGTACATGTTTGACCAGGTTATTGAGTTCCGTGTAGTTATAATATTTTCTCCCTTTTAATAGCTTTGAAGACTTTGTCAAAAGAATCAATTGACCCTGTAATTTTCTATTTCTGGACTCCTGCTCTACTGATGTGTCTGCTCACTTTTGTACTCATGTCTTATTTACATTACTGCTACTGTAAATTCAAAATCCAGCATGTATAAGTCTTCTAGCTACTTTCCTGTTTGCCGTGAAGAGGCACCATGACCAGGGAAACTTATAAGAGAAAGCCTTTATTGGTCCTCGCAGTTTTAGAGGGTTAGAATCCATCATGGTGGGAAGCACGGTAGCAGGCGGGCAGGTATGGTGCTGGAGCAGGAGCTGAGAGTTTGCATCTATCTGACCAGCAGGTTGGAAGCCTCTGGTCTTGATTCCCTCTGATTGGGAATAGTATGAACTTTTTTTATTTTGAAACAGAGTCTCACTATGTAGCTCTGGCTGTCCTGGAACTACTATGTAGACTGGTCTTGACCTCACAGAGATCCACCTGTCTCTTCCTCCCAAGTGCTAGGACTAAAGGCATGGTGGCATTTTGTTTGGCTTGGTATGGACTTTTGAAACCACAAAATCTGGTCCCAGTGCATCATTCTCAAACAATCATTTTCAAATCATTTCACTAACTGGGACCAAACGTTCAAATATATGAGCCTATGAGGACCATTCTCATTCAAATCTCCACAATAATCCCTAGCATTGCTTTAAAAAATAATTCAACTGACCATAATAGGCTCTCTTTGTTTTTATATACATTTCAGAATTAGGTTTTAGATTTTTATTTGTTAAAGTTGCCCAGACATTTTACCTGTAGTTATATTAAATCTTGAAGTCAATTTAGGGAAAACTGACATCTTAAACTATTTAACTATTCAATAAAAATGTGGTTTTGAGTTTCTCTTATGTTTACATTTTTATACATTTTGCCCATTTTGTTCCACAAAGGGATTATAGAGAGACATAGAGGCTGGTAACATATTACAGGGGTAGAGGCCCTGATGAGAACCCAGGAGAGGTATTGGTGAAGGTACAGCCTTCTGTGTGTTCTTTCATAGCAATGGAGGCTCTAAGACACTTGTCCTCTAGGAATAGGGTCTTCTTTCCCCCAGTGTCTGTAGCAGCTAACACTCAGTTTGCCCTGAGTGATCTGGAGTTATAAGCTACAGGCTCTTCTGCTTTCCCCACCTCTTTAGTTTTTCTTTTTTACCTTCTGACCGAAGTATTGGCACCTATTCATTTATTATTTGACTTTAATATTTTTTCAACACATGAATGCATTTTGTAGGTTTTAAAGTTGTACTATCTTTGGGGGTGCCCCTGATGTTTACACTGTCAAGAGGAAGCTCCAGAGCAGGGTTAGTGTCAGCTGGGTCACAGCCATTTAGTAGGTTATGGAATTAATTCAGAAATCCAAATCCAGCATCTTTAATTTTTAATTAATTAACGAATTTTATGTGTGTATGTGTTTGCCTGAATGATTGTGTCCCACATGCCTGCCTGCCTGGTACTCACGAATGAAGGAAAGAAGGCATAGGATCCTTAGGAACTCTAAAGATGGTTTTGTACTATCATGTGGAGGGCCGGTATTGCAAAAAATTACACTACGTCCAGATACTCAGTATGTGAACAAGGACTCCTGAAAAGAAGCTGGGTCTGCAGAGACCAGCAGGTTAGAATTTCAGGACTGTGGGGAGACCAGAACGCGGCACTTTCAGAAGTTAGTTTCCTTGTCTTGGGCTGATTTCAGTCCCTGGAACAGCCGTTCCTTGTCTAACATCCTGTGTCAAATAGGAAAAAAAAAAGGCTTTGGAATTTAATTCCTTAGATGCACTGACGTCTATCGACTCAGAGCTACGAATGTCACCAGGTAACATCTGCGGTCTGTAGAAAAGTCTCTCTCATCCTGCTGGAACCACCTCTCAGATGCACCCACTAATGTGCTTTTAAATTTGCCATGATTTAGGATTTTCTTTCCTCTGTAAAACTTTATAACATCACACACTGCTTCCATGTTGGAACACAGAATTTGGGGCAACCTGAGTCTGTGTTACCAGGTCTTGGTCACTCAAAATAGCTCAAGAATAAACTCTTACTTTCTTAATCATGAGGGTTGTGGTTTTTCCATCAACAGGTTGTTTATCCAGAAACCAAATCTGAGGGACCATGGTCCAGGAAACACATAACTAGGTAACCCTAGGTCATGCTCCAATGTGGAAGCAGCTGCATTATGTTTTCCAGTAGCAGAACAATGCAAGTCATAACTCATTTTAAATAAATCATTTTAAAATACACTGGTGGGTACACCAGAGAGGAGGTTCCAGTAAGACCGGGGAGTCTCTCCGACAGGTCTCATATGTTATCTGATGACATCTCTAGCTGCTGGGTTGCTGCGAGCCAGTGTAGTCTGCTTAGTTAATAAATTCTGAAACATATTTTTTATCTATTAATTACAGGATGTTAGCTCTGACCCAGAGGTGGGCAAGAATGGCTATTTAGTTGGCTAACACTAGCCTGATAGTAGGCTCTGGGCCGGCAACCTCCCATCTCTCCACATCACCACAGTTCTAATCTATCAGTTCATCTTTGGAGATACAGTTTTTTCCCCAGGAATTCTTTTTTTTTTGATAATTTATTTATTTTTATTTTTTTAAAAAATAAAACTATCTTTTTCATTTTACATACCAATCCCAGTTCCCACTCTCTCCCTTCCTCCCATCCCCTCTGCCTCCATTCTACCCCCTAACCATTCCTCAGAGAGGGTAAGGCACATTGCTTTGGGGGAAGATCCAAGGCCCTCTCTACTATATCTAGCAAGGTATCCATCCAAAGAGAATATGTTCCCCAAAAGCCAGTACAAGCAGTAGGAATAAATCTTGGTGCCACTGCCAGTGTCTCTGCTGTATGCCCCAGCCACACACTGTCACCTGCAATCAGAGGGACTAGTTTAAACCTATGCTGGTTCCTTCCCTGCACCGCTGGAGTTGGTGAGCTCCCAATAACTCAGGTAGACTGTTCCAGTGGGTATCCCCATCATGGTCTTGACCTCTTTGCTCATATTCTCACTCCTCCCACTTTTCAACTGGAGTTTGGAAGCTCATTCCAGTGCTCTGCTGAGGGTCTTTCTCTGCCTCTGTTTTCATCAGTTGCTGGATGAAGGTTCTATGGTGACATTTAAGATATTCATCAATTTGACTACAAGGTAAGGCCAGTTTGGGCACCCTTTTCTCTATTGCTTAGGGTCTTAGCTGGGGTCATCCAGGTGAACAATTTAAATAGACTTACAACTTGCAAGGAAATAGAACCAATTATCAAAAGCCTCCCAACCAAAAAAGCCCAGGGACGGATGGTTTCAGTGCAGAATTCTATCAGAACTTCAAAGAGAAGCTAATACCCATACTCATCAAAGTGTTTCACATAATAGAAACAGAGGAAACATTGCCAAACTCTTTTTATGAGGCTACAGTTACCCTGATACTGAAACCACACAAAGACTCAACCAAGAAAGAGAATTACAGACCAATCTCACTCATGAACATAGATGCAAAAAATTCAATAAAATATTGAAACTAAATCTAAGAACACATCAAAAAATCATACACCATGATCAAGTAGGCTTCATTCCAGAGATGCAAGGATGGTTTGACTTATGAAAATCTATCAATGTAATCCACCATATAAATAAACTGAAAGAAAAAAAATCATATGATCATTTCATTAGATGCCAAAAAAAGCATTTGACAAAATTCAACACCCCTTCATGATAAAGGTCTTGGAGAGACCAGGGATATAAGGAACATATCTAAACATAACAAAAGCAATATAGAGCAAGTTGACAGCCAACATCAAATTAAATGGAGAGAAACTCCAAAGCGATTTCACTAAAATCAGGAATAAGACAAGATTGTCCACTCTCTCCATATCTATTCAACATAGTTCTTGAAGTTCTGGCTAGAGCAATAAGACAACAAAAGAAGATCAAGGGGATTCAAATTGGAAAGGAAGAAGTCAGACTTTTGTAGTTTGCACACAATATGTTAGTATACATAAGTGACCCCAAAAACTCTACCAGAGGGAACTCCTACAGCTGATAAATAACTTCAGTGATGTGGCAGGTTACAAGATCAACTCAAAAAAATCAGTAGCCCTCCTATACACAAAAGATAAAGAAGCTGAGAAGAAAATCAAAGAAACATTATCTTTCACAATAGTCACAAATAACATAAAATATCTTGGGGTAACAATAACCAAAGAAGTGAAAGACCTATTTGACAAGAACTTTAAGTCTTTGAAGAAAGAAATTGAAGAAGACACCAGAAAATGGAAAGATCTGCGTGTCTTGGATAGGTAGAATCAACATAATAAAAATGGCAATCCTACCAAAAGCAATTTATAGATTCAATGCAATCCCCATCAAAATCCCAACACAATTCTACACAGATCTTGAAAGAACAGTAATCAACTTCATATGGAAAAACAAAAAACCCGGGATAGACAAAAATAATCCTGTACAATAAAGGAACTTCCAGAGGCATCACCATCCCTGACATCAAGCTCTATTATAGAGCTACAGTAATGAAAGCAGTTTGGTATTGGTATACAGACAGACAGGTTGACCAATGGAATCGAATCAAAGACCCGAATATTAATCCACAGACCCATGAACATCTGATTTTTTGACAAAGAAAATAAAATTATACAATGGAAAAAGGAAAACATCTTCAACAAATGGTACTGACATAACTGGATGTCAACATTTAGAAGAATGAAAATAGATCCATATCCATCCTTATGTGTAAAACTCAAGTCCAAATGGATTAAAGACATCAATATAAATCTGACCACACTGAAGCTGATAGAAGAGAAAGTAGGAAGTAGCCTTCAATGCATGGGCATAGGAGACCACTTCCAAAATATAACCCCAGTAGCACAGACACTGAGAGAAACAATTAGTAATGGGACATCCTGAAACTGAAAAGCTTCTGTAAAGTAAAGGACACGAACAACAAGACAAAATGGCAACCTACTTAATGGGAAAAGTTCTTCATCAACCCCACGTTAGACAGAGGACTTATTTCCAAAATATTTAAATGACTCAAGACATTTTCCCAGGAATTCTTGCTTACTGAACCCAGATTCTCTCTGTAAGAGCAAGAAGTGCCCTTAACTATGGAGCCGTCTCTCTAGTCCTGTATCCAGCATCTATAAATAGCGCATAAGACTATGATGTAGGCAGCAAAGGCACAGGTCAGCTGACACAGTCATTCATCAAGCTGAGCTAAGGGCGTACACGTGCACCAGCTTACTTAGCAGCTTCCCCAGAGCCCATGTGTGGTCAGTTGTGATTGCGTCCCCTATGCTCAGGAGCTTGGTGATGTTGGTCCTCCTGTGCTGTGGGTAGCAGGCCTCCTGAGAACATCAAAACCTCTTTCTTCACCTGCCAGATCCCTGCTGCTCAGCTGGCCTGGGATGCTAAGTCAAGAGCACAGCCTGTTCTTCTCTGAGCTCCATGACATTCAGACCAGTGACCTCTCACTGTTGGGGCCATCAGTTCCATACATGCTAGGGACATCCTGCAGATCCCATCACAGCACAAGCTTGTGCCCCTGAATTGTCCTCTCTGCAGCTTCTGACAGGGCTGATGACATGCATCTTTGAGCATGTCCTCATTGCTCAAGTTTTCTCTTTATAAGTTGCACACAGTGAGTTTTAGAACTCAGCCACAGAAGGTGAATAAAAATGCCCAATAAATCTGGAACATATCTTCAACCAGAACACCATATGCAAATGACAGCACAATTCTATTGTCACCCGGCAACACTGGCAGCAGAGGAGCTGTTTAAGCTGAGGTTCGGATAACTGCTGTGTTTTCTGGAGGCAGCAAAGGCTGTAAACTTGGATGTGTATGCCAAGCCTGTGCTATCCAAAGCAAACCACTACGTTACGATGTGCACTTCAGTGCAAGCTTCTTTCTGCTAAACCATGCAAATGAAACCCCGGGCCCTGTCCAGTCCAGGGATGGATTCCTCAGGATCACTTCGGAAGTCGTTTGTTTTATCCTATATCCGTCAGTGTTTGTTTGGGCTGCTCAGCCCACTTTAGGAACCCTGGAACCTGTCCCCTCTAGCCTGGATAAGAAGGTAGTAGCTTCCAGAACCCCTGTCACACCACAGGCATCTGGGCATTGAGACAACAACAGGCTTGGTTGGGAGGGACCCCAGGGGAAACTCAAGTAGTCTGGCTCTTAAAAAAGACAGCTTTAGAAACAGCAGAGCCTTGGCTCCAGTGTGTTCTTACCGACAGAGAAAACTGACGTTTTGTGCAATGTGCACAGTAGCAGAGTGGAATGTTGCTATCTTGGTCCTCTCAGCTAGCTCTGTAACAAAGCCCCGTGGACTAGCAGCTGGTTAATACCGGGTTTGTTTCCCCCAGTTCTGGAGGCTGAAAGCTCCAGCCTACTCAGTGCAACTGGTGAGGTCCAGTTCTTGGTTGATAAACAGCATCCTTGCTCGTTGGGGGGATAGGTAGCTCTGGAATGTTGACCTGGTCACTGTTCACCTCATAGCAGGAGAACAGTGCCTGGAGGGAGAGGGGATAAGAGTAACATGAAAGGAGTCAGCTGGCAGGAAGACAGGAAATACCTCCTTATCAAGGGACAGAGCATCCATGAGAGAAGCCCTGTAACTGTCAATGCAGGGGAAGGAGTGGGCCACATAAACCACTCTGGCCATGAGAACACCCAGCTTTTCTAATTCTCTTACCCCCTCTCTCATGTCCACCTTTCTCTTTCTTTATAAACCTGTTCAATCACTACCACTCCCCCCTCCCATTCCTGGTCCAGTTCTTTGGACCAGGACACAAGTACTTGGGAACTTCAGTGTGTATCCTCTGGATTCCGACCCCCATCTCAGACCACAAGGATCCAGCTTCTGGACATCACCACTGCCCACGTCCCAGCCTCCTAAGACCACTCACACACGTAGGCTTCAATATAAATTTGGCTGGGGGGTGGGACACAAACATTCATTCTAGGGCAGTTCTTTTGTTCCGAGAGGAGAGGGTAAGAGCACAGGAACTGCAGGGAGAGTCACTTAACACTTGTCTGTTGACAAAGATGTCTCTCCTATAAGAGAGCCATCATCTGTCCGTTCCCTAAATGGCTCTAAAATGAAGTTAGAAGTAATTGTAGAGGCAAATGATGTGTGAAATGTCAGAATGGCTAAATAATAATAAAACACTTGCAATTAAACCCTCTGCTGCCCTCTGTTCCCACCTGGCGCGGCTGCACCAACACTCTGCCCCAGTCCCTGTTGGCGTCTTACGATCTGAGCATCTCATCTGTGAAGGTCCCTCAGATAAACATCCCTCTGTCTGGCAGCCAAGCGAAGTGTTTCTTTGTTAGCGTGCTTAGAATCACTCTGTGATCGAATGTCCGAGCCAGGAGGACCCAGAACCATCTTGGGGTTCTGTGTTGCAGTTCTCAGTCACAGAAGGTCATGGCCAAAGACTTGGCTGTGAAGTCACAGGATGATGTTGTTGGAGACTCCACACGTATTTTCCCTCTTGGCAGACCCCTCTTACACTACACTGGGAGCATATTTATGGAGCAAATGACTTCCATTTTAAGTAACTTGATATTTGCCATGGGGTACAGCACTAACTGACTGTGGATGCCTTAATATTGGGCTCTGTGGTTCTTACCTGTTGGGTTCTAAAAGGCAAGGGGAAGAGGGAGGAAGTCATGATCTTCTATCTCAGGAACCAGACACAGCTAGAACTATTATGGTGGCATAGTCTTCCAATTGAGGCCTTTCAGGGAGGTCTGGGCGAGGCAGGAAGGGTACATTTTCCTTTGGTTCCTCAAGATCAATGCCAGGTGGCACAGGCCCTTTCAGGAATGTTAGCCTGTTTCATGAATGGCTAACTCTGGATATGGACTCTATTGGTAAGACACGCTCAACCTCTCTTTGGAGAATAAACCTCATCTTAAACTTCTCCCACTTCCTTTTGTATTAAGAAAAGCTTCCAGTACTGTGTAGTGGACCAGTAGGTCAGGAACAGGAAGTTCATCTCCACCACGTGAGCATCATGTGCTCTGTACCATTGCACATCTGGCTGGTGACGCAGAGGGCACACTGCACCAGCATCTAATCATGTATCTGAAGAATCTGTGACAAGGTGATGTCTTGGTGGCTTCTGGCAAGAGCCAGTTTTTGTGCCTTTGTAATCTTAGGCGGGGAGCACAGTGGTACAGGCCGCCTGTTGTTGACTGGAATATCATTATGGGATGTTTGTGGAAAAACTGGGTGAAGAACAAATGGAACTCCATGCACACAGTCTGCTCTGACAGCCAGATCTAGAAAGTCCACATCACCTGCTGACTCTTGCTTTCTATTTCTCGGTGACCTTGAAGAAAACGAGAGACGCCAGACCATTGAATGTGCCTGGAAGTAGAGCGTGGGACCTCAGTCTCTTTCATAAATGAGGAGAAAAGTTGTTCTCCACCATATATATGTTCTCACTATGATGTATTGAGGTACTTCAGGCCCAAAGCAAGAGAGTCAATGTGTTGTGGATGGAACCTCAGAAATGGCTAATCAAAGTAAACCACTTTTAAAAAGTGGGTTATTATAGATATATGTTGCAGTCACGGAAATCAAGTGAACACACCATTTTGCAGAAGAATAAAGTTGAGTGGTGCTGAAGTTCATTGTCTTAAGGTTAAAGAGGATATCTGAGATTAGAACTTGGATTTTGGTCCTGAGTTAAGTCAAGGTCAGTGATGGCACCCTGGATAAATAAACTGACGTTCTCTAAGTCCTTGTTATGATCTGCTTTACCTAGTATGGAGGATTGCTGAGGGAGATGGTGAGCACCAGAGCTTTTGCTGGCAGTGGGACACCTGCTTGGACTTCCTAAGATCCCAAAACCCAGTGGAAAGAATGGCTTCACGAGCCCCACTCAGCATGCTGGATTCTTAGCATTGCCACCATGGGACATGGAGAAGCAATGGGCAATCCTTCAATGTAGGGAAGCTGGCGGTATCCTCAGGGAAGGTGAGGGATCTCTGCAGAGAGAGGTGAGAAGCTTAGAGTGTTTCATTCACTTCATGTAAGTGTTCTGTGTTTGGATAGACTACAGGGTAACTTGTGGCTTCCTCTTGTGAGCTACCTTACAAAGGGGTAAAGGTATTCTTGGATCAATAAATAGAAATTTAGGGTCTCCAAGCACCTTTTCTGGTCTGCATACCCGGGGCTATTGAACACAGGGGCTGTGAGGCCAGCTTGGGTTTGAGATCTGACCATTCAATCAACCTTACAATCAACAAAATAATTTCTCATACCATCTTTCCCATGGACAAATTAGGAAAGATAAATATCACTTACATTGTGACGACTGTGGTAGTGGATATTAAGTGGGTTTCAGTTTCATGAAGTTAACTATCACTGTCCCATTATCATTGCACTCATCATAATTGCCAGCATCATCATCACCATCACTGTCATCACCACCATCACCATTATCTCCACTGTCACCACCATGATGGTGTTAGTCAGTGTTCTCTAGAGAAACAGAACTGATAGAATCTATCTATCTATCTATCTATCTATCTATCTATCTATCTATCTATCTATCTATCTATCTATCTATCTCTATCTATCTATCTATCTATCTATCTATCTATCTATCTATCTATATCTATCATCTATCTATCTAAATAGAATTTATTAGAGAGCTTTACAGTCAGTGGTCTGACTATTCCAACAATGGAAAGTCTAAGAATCCAATAGTTATTCAGTCTGTGAGGTTGGAAGTATCAGATGGCCTTCAGTATACACTGGAATCCCAAAGATGTGGTTTCTAGTGCCAGTAAAGGAATGAACATGCCAGCAAGAGTGAGAAGGAAAGGAGAAAAGCAAACAGAAAATAAGCAAGTATTTTTTTCTTCCACATCTCTTTTATAGGCTGACACCAGAAGATGCAGCCCAGGTTTAAGGTGGGCTTTTCCACCTCAAATGATTGAGATATAGGGTGGGTCTTCTCATCTCCAGTTAAGAAAAAGGCCTTCACAAGTATACCCAGAAACTTGGGCTTTGATTAATTTCAAATATGGTCAAGTTAACAACCAAGAACAACCAACACAATCACATTCATCACCATCATTACTATCATTGTCTCTACCATAACACATCATCATCACCACCATTATCACCATCACTACCATCAATAAAAACAAAACAACTACTACCATCATCACCATCTCCACTATCCATTGTTATCCCCATCCTCATCATCATCTCCATCATCACTCTCATCATCACCATCACCACCATACACCACCATCACCATCACCACATTATTAGCGTCAATGAAACCAAGACAATTAGCATCATCACCACCATCTCCACTGTCCATTATCATCCCCATACTCACCATCATTTCCATCATCACTGACATCACCACCATCATCATAAAAATCACTACCATCACCACTACAGCAATAGTCACTGCTATCATTACCACCACAACCACCAACACCTTCATCATCACTTCCATAATGTTCATTATTATTGTCACTGTTAGAGTTATTTCTCTTTCTTGTTATCAAATTTATGAGCAACTGCAATATTGTCTGAGCATATGTGTCCTCCCCATCCATCTGGTGTGAGCCATATGTTTCTGACTAGTGTCCACATGATTCTACAGGTTGTAAGCACATGTTTATTGATTTCTAAATTGAATTGAATTTTGCCAAATGTGTACCATTTGGAAAGGAAGACAGCAGCCTGTTGAATTGGCATGGATGATGGAGTCACCATGAGAATACTGGCTCCCACTTCTACAAGGTCCTAGTGTTTTGTCGAACTCTCAGTTTTGAGAAAAATCTTAGGATAACTAACACTTCAAGTATCAGGGATATGGGAACAATCTGGGGCAAACTGGTCTGTTATGGTGGTGGCCTGCAGGATTTGGAGATGGGATAACGTATGGGGCATAGTGTGGAGATTTCATGGCACTTGACTAACAGATACAGTTGGAAAATGGAATAAAGACGATGTGAGTGTTGTTGGAAACTGGACATTCCTAAGGGCTGGAAAACTGTGGTTGCATCTGGGAGCTACACAATGCTAGACAGAACCAGAACTTGGCTGTGTGCCATCACACTTCTCCATACTCAGTTTCCTTATCTGGAGGCTGAAAACGCAGGGAACCTTGGCTCATAGGTTAACCGTGAGCACTAGATGGGTGAGACATTGTGGATCTTGATCTAAACTCAATCAAGATGATCCAGAAACATTTCAATGAGGAGCAAGCAACCTTTGCTTCTAAGATTAGTGATCAAAACCTTGCTTCGCACTCAGGCAAATACAGTTCCTACACTCTGTTATCTCTGGGCACCAAGCCCCTGTGTATTAGCTCAGCATTCATAGCTGTGTTGGTCCTGGGTGTCATTGTTTCTACAGTAGAAAACAGCAGGCCTGAAGTTCTCTTGGCAGATGAATGATCTCCCCAGAGGTGGCACCTGCCTGGCTTGTCAAGGACACTGTTCCCAGTCACCACTCCTGAAACAAAATGAACCATTGAGCTCAAAGGGATCAGAGATATAGTTTCTGGGGTATAGGGAGGCTCTTTCATGTAATTAGATCATATTAGGTAATTTTTTTCATTTGTATTATTACCAGTTATTAAAGAGCTGGAAAATGAAACTGTAGCATGATCAATAAAAACTCAGAGACATAAATTGGGATTCAACCTGAAGACCAGAAAAGCAAAGCAGTCAGCCACTGGCTCTTACCTCAACCTCAGTCCAAAAATGATGATCTTATCTCTAGGAATCTCAGAATGAGACTCTGTATGAGAGCTGTCTCCTCCCATCTTATATTCCTCTCTAGTGCTGAAATTAAAGGCATGTACCACTACCACCTGGTTTCTATGGCAAGCTAGTGTGACTACTGGGATTAAAGGTGTGTGTCATTGCTGCCTGGTCTGTAAGGCTGGCCAGTGTGGCTGTTTTACTTTTTTCATCTTCAGACAAGTTTTATTTATTAAAATACAAATACAATGCCATGGCATGCAGCAATTTCATTTGTGAAGCAGTATCAAATGTTCTACTTCAAACTTGTTGTGCCAAAGTAGCTTGGTCCCATGGCTTAGCAGAAGTGCTTAGCCTCTGACATCTAAAGAAATTGGGGCAGGGAGGCCATACAGTGGTGGGGTATACAGAAAGGTCACTCCCGAGTGGTGACCAGAGGACTCTGCAGTCTCTAGTGGAGTCTCTAGTGGGCAGGGCCTTTCAGCAGTCAAGCCACACAGCAAGGTGTCCTAGGTCTCCGATCCAGTGATTGCATTTAATGTTCTACCTGGGTCACTACCTGATTTAAAAATTTAAAAACTTGACAAGAAGTGAAACTCATTATCTGTTTATGTGCAGATGGCTCTGAGTCTGATAGGCCAAACCAAACCTCACCAAAGTCCTATTATAGCTCAACTTTGAGGAAATTGGCAGGAAAGTTCTTATAAGATAATATAGATCAAAGAGTTAAACAGATTGACTCTATCTATCTATCTATCTATCTATCTATCTATCTATCTATCTATCTATCTATCATCTATCTATCATCAACCAACCAACCAACCAACCAACCAACCAACCAACCAACCAACCAACCAACCAACCAACCGTTTCTCCCTACCTTCTATCTATCCTTTATTTCCCTATTATATTTATCATCTATCTACCTATCTATCATCTATTATCATAATCCCCACTTACATACTATATATCTATTACATAAATCAGTCATATATATATATTAAAATAATTTTAATCGGTATAGTTCAGCTTATTCTAAGAAGGTTCCTGATACCTTTTTCCTATCCCATTTTTTCACTTTTCCTTCTTCTTTTGGGTACAGTAAAGGCAATACCCAACACATCACAGCTTCTATGGCTTGGGTTGCAAGGTGGGGTAGCCTATGTGTTCTCATCCCAGAAGCCTCTAATGAAATGCACACAAGGCAGTGAGAGCATGAGGCTCATAGTTTCTGAAGTTTGACCCATCAGGGTGGGTTCACTGTGGAGTGGAGAGGGGTAGAGGTTAAAGGTCTGAGAGGAAGAGGAAGAAGGTGGCAGTAGGGTGGGCTGGGGCAGAGATACAAGCTTGGCAGTAGGGATCAGAATGAGAACAGGAGGCTGATACAGTGTGCTTCTACTGCACATCCTCTCAAGCCTCAGGTTTAGCTTGTAACCCTAGGTTACTGCTCTTCCTGTCCAAACCTTGGTTGGCTTCAAGTACTCAGTGTTGGGTTGCCTGTGGTTTGCTCATGTGCCATATGGGAGTTTGCAGTGTTTTAGAATTACAGCCATGTAGGGGGTGTCTCAGAGGCTGTGCTAATGACAGAATAGGGTATCTCCCTCACTCAGGCAGGGAGCTGCATCCTCCTCTCAGTCTCTGTCCTTATTGGATGTGGACATGCCATCTGTTGGTCCATCTTTGCTCACCTTCCCACCATCCCTCACTTGCAGTAAGGCAGACTGGACACAGGGGTGACTTGTTGAAACAGCTAGGTTAAGGAAAGGGAATGGTTCGACTAAGGGCACCAGAAAATGTCTTGTAAATGAATAACGACAAAGGCAAGCAGGCGGAGAAAGTGAAAAGCTAATCAAAGTGCAGACCAGAGAATTGGAAAATGAAGATTGAGGAATTGAGTTCTTGCAGACCTCCCGGTGGGTTCTGAAGTTCACAACTCTTCAATTGGTTTTTCTCCATTTCAGGCATGTCTTTTAGGCCAGCCATACCTGCACAGCACCACTGCCCAATGTCACCCAGTCTCCTCACAGTCGGGGCAGGCAAAGCTGGTGAGCTCCTGTCTTCTCACTGCCACACCAGGGAAGATGGGCCCTGTGGAACTCAGCAGTGATACGGAAGACAGAGGCATCTTTGAGCATCTGAGGAGAGTGGAGGGGAGGGCTTTGTGTGAGTGTGTTTTTAGACTTCGTGTTCGGCATGTGGTTAAAATGAATCTTTCAATTCGTCACTTAGAGTAATGAAAAAGGAGACAAGTCATTACAATTTTCTGTCCTCTGAGCAGGCCTTGGTTTTGGTGAATCTGTCTGGGTTTCCACAAGGTGTCATCAGGATTTACATTTTCCAATTTCAATGTACATGAAAAAATAATATATGTGATGTTTTCTGCTGCACGATGTCCCTGGTAAGCGACATAAAAGCCCACATCAGTCATGCCTTTGCTCACGTGCACACCGCAGGCAGACAACCGAACACAAATTTTGCTATAGGACTTGAGGCTATGAGTGCTGGCATAGGACTCTTCGTTTCTGGCAACGTCAAATGGTCCTGAAGCAGTAGATCTTACCCAGCTGCAGTTCTGTTTCCCACTTGAGCAGGCAATGCTGGAGGAAGTATTGATGCTTGTGACTGAGGCAGCAGTTGCAATTGGCATCTATTGGGTAGAGGCTAGGGCTACTGCTGCATGGCCTGCAATGTGCAGGATATTACCCACAACCTAAAAAGTATCCAGTTTCCAAGTTTTGATGGTGTTAAAGTTGATAAATTTTGTCATGGATAATTGTAATTATCTACAGACAGTAGAAGAGAACCCATTAATTCATGGTGCTAGTAGAAGAGGTGGCGGTGATGTTGATGCTAACAGATATGATAATGGTAGTGATGAAGATGGTGATAGTATTGATTATGTTGCTGTTGACAATAGTTAATATTAATAATGTTGATGTTCATAGTAGTGTTGAGGGTGATGATGTTGGTAATGGCAATTATGGTCATGATGATGGTGATGATGACAGTGGTTATAATATGATGATATGTGATGGTGGTAATTGTGATGACAGTGGTGCTGCTGCTGATTAGAATGACCTCTATAGTGATGATGGTGATAGTGATGGTGATGGTAGTGGAGTGATGGCTGTTCTTGGTTGTCAACTTGACCACATCTGGAATTAACTAAACCCCAAGCTGGTGGGAATACCTGTGAAGGACGTTTTCTTAACTAAATAATTTGGAGTGGGAAGACCCAATATTAATCCAGATCTTTTGAGCTGGGAAGATACCACTTTAATCCAGATCTTTTTTTCTTCTCTTTAAAAAGTATATTAATATTAATTAATCAATTACTTTTCCACAGCCTAATCATAGTTTCCTCTCCCCCCTCCTCTTCTCCCAGTTCCTCCTTCAGCCCCCCAGTTCAATTCCCTCTCACTTCCTCTCCCTTCCTTTAAGAAAAGTGCAGGCCTCCCATATATATCAGTCAGTCATGGTGTATCAAGTTGCAGCAAGACTAGACACCTCCTCTTCTGTTAATGTTGGGCAAGTCAACTGGCAGGAGGAAAGAGTTCCAAGAGCAGGCAACAGAGTCAGAGATGGCCCCCACTCCCTCTGCCAGGTGTCCAAAAAGAAGATCAATCCATGCAACCACAACATGAATGCAGAGGTCCCAGGTCAGTTCCATGCAGGTCCTCTGACTGGTGGTTCAGTCTCCGTGGGCCCCCTGTATCCCAGATCAATTGACTCTGAGTAGTCCTATGGTGTCCTTGGTCCACTTGGCTCCCATAATCCTCCTTTCCACTCTTCTGTAGCATTTCCCGAGGCCTGCCTAATGTTTGGCTGTGGGTCTCTGCATCGGTTTCCATCAGTTTGTGGGTGAAACATCTCTGATGACATTTGGGCTAGATAATAATCTTTGAGTATAGCAGAGTATCATTAGGAATTATTTCATTGACTTTTTTCCTTTTTTGCCATTCACGTTTTGTTCTATACTAGGTGTCTGGGCTGTCCATCCTCAGGGTCCTGGCCCTCTAGGCATTGCTAAGGTTAGGCTACCTCTCATAGTATGGGTCTCAAGTAGGACCTGTCATTGGTTGGCTACTCCCGTAATTTCTGCACCACCTTTGCTCAAAGCATATCTTGCAGGCAGGGTAAATTTGTAGGTTAGAGGTTGCCGGAAAGGATGTGGAGCCAGAGGAACCCTTCTCCATTATTGGTGGGAGTGAGAACTTGTATGGCCACTTTTGAAATTAACATGGTGGTTTCTCGGAAAATTGAGAATTGACACATCTATGCTACTTCTGGGCACATATCCAAAAGACACTCCATTCTACCACAAGACCACTTGCTCAGCTATGTTCATAGCAGCTTTATCCATAATAGCCAGAACCTGGAAACAACCTAGATGTCCCTCAGCCAAAGAATGGAAGAAAATGTGGTACATTTACACAATGAAGTATTATTCATCTGTTGAAAACAATGACATCACGATATTTGCTGGCAAATGGGTGGAACTAGAAAAGACCATCCTGATTGAGGTCACCTAGACCCAGAAAGACAAACATGATATGTGTTCACTTATACTTATATTAGCTATAAAGGATAACTATGCTACAATCCACAGATTCAAAGAAACTAAGTAACAAGGAAGGCTCAAGGGTGGGTGGGACACATGAATCTCACTGTGAAGGGGAAATAGAAGGGACATCACAGGTGGATGGGGGAGAAGTCTGGATGGGGTGTATGGGAACAGGAGGAATTATGTTGGGGAAGGATGTAGAGAGAGGGTACTGGGAAGGACAACTGGAATCAGGGGCCTCTCTGGGATGAGCTAGAAACCTAGCTCAGTGTAAACTCTCAGGAACCTGTGAGGGTGACTCCCAGCAATGGGAAACACAGAGCCTGAATTGGTCATCTCCTGTGACCAGCCAAAACTTTCAGTGGAGGGGTTGGGACCCCAACATAGCCATAGAATCCACATCCTTTGAGGTGGGGATATCTATCTTTTATCTGGGCCACACCTGCCTACAGCCTAAATAAAGGGATGGAAGAAGGAAGCTTGATCTATGCCTGCTCTCAGTCTCACTGGCAATTCTATTCCTTCTCTGTCATCAGAGCTACGTCTTCAGGATTCTGGAATATTCAGAAGACCAGCTGAAACATATTGTGGACTAAACAATTCATGAATTCTTGGACCTTCTATTGGTAGACAATCATTTGTGAACTAGCTGGACCATAGCCTGTAAGGCATTCTTATAAATCTTCCCTATACACACACACACACACACACACACACACACACACACACACACACACACAGACACACACACACACTTCATTTTATAATTTCTTTCTAGAGAACCATGACTAATACAAGTGGTAATAGTGATGATGTATGACGATGGTGATCTTGGTGATTGTGATGACAACGTTGATTATAATAATGATGGTGATGGTGGTGGTGATGTGTAATGATGATGATAGTGATGGTGATGCTGATACTGATGGTGATGTTGCTGATGGTGGTGATGCTGCTGATCATGTTGTTAAACAGGTATATTTCAAGGTAAAACGATCTTTTCACCTGCGATTTGAACATCAAAAACCTGACACATCCACATGGAGCACACTGTGTGTTCCTAGACACACTGTGCCCATTAGGAATACTTAAACACTGCTCTTGTCCCTGAAACAAGCTTAACGTGGGCATCTTCAACCTGACCGAGTCCATACTGCTCATATGGCATGCTCCTTGGGCTAGCCTTTTCTTTACCATCCTCTCAGCTGAAGGGCTTTCCAGGGGCTCTGATCTAGTGACTCCTTGGCTCCCCACCCCTGGGTTCTGGTCATATGCATCCTCCTGCTCATGGGGTTGACTGCTTGAAGTCAGTCTCACATGTCTGGTGTATTCAGAAATCTAGAGAGCCTGGAAGTCATGACCATTGCTGTCAATAATGCTACTGGGATGTCCTGTAGTCTGGGCTATAGCCTCTTCCCCCCACCCCATGGTGTTCCTCATTGCTGCACACACAGAGGGAGGAAGAGGCAATAGCTCTGAGTGTAGATGCTAGGCCAAAGGCAAGCATGCTGAGCACTCAGGGCCTGGATATGGCTTCACTTATCGCGTCCTTCAGTGGAAACTGAATACTCCAGCAGCCCAGTGCTTTCTAACTCTACTGCATATCTTTATAGAAATTCTTAAATGTCATTCACATGACAGTATTAATAATTCCCATGAAATCAGAGAGCAGCAGCACTGTGTGCAGGCTGGGGTGTCAGCGAGAAGATTTGGATTCTGGGAGCTGCCAACTGAACAGTGTTTCCAGGCCTTAATACAGTTTGACCAGCAAGAGCCCAGCAGTTTCCTTAATTTTTAGCTCTTTGCACCTTGGAGTTGGTCTTGTTATGCACATGAACAGGATGCACTGAAACTGTCAGTGACGGCATGGCATGCTGGAAGACCCGCCTACTTATTGAGGGGACACAGGCAGATTTGGGAGAGCAGTCACATAGGCCCTGAATCATCACAAGATGATGGATGAATTTTCAACAGTTATATTTTAAAGGTAAAACAAACTATGTACATGTATAGAATTATCAGGGAGCAAATTTAATCAATAGTAAAAGCAAAACAAAGAAGCCAGAGGATTTCTCTAACTAGTACAAGCCGCTAACAGTCCCTTCTACGGATGTAGGCCAGCACACTGGCCCACACTGGTCCTGCCTTCACCCAGGTTGGGTGACCTGTGACCCTAATGCTTTTCAGGTCAAGGTGTCAAAGTGTTCTTGATCATCATCTGGCAGGTCAAACATGTCACTCTCTACCATCTGCCCCACCTAAGGTGGCAGTGAGGAGCTTAGAGTCTCCTTTCAGCAGGGCTGGCCGAGGTGTGCCGAGAAAGCTGTCTAGTGCCGTTCTCATGTCCGTGTTTGTCTGGGGAAAATGTGCCCAACAAAGTCCACAAAAGTGAGGCCAGAACCACTTCAGAGCTCTCTGGGACAGCCTGTGTCTGAGGACAAGGCTTCTCATTCAGTAAATCACTAATCCTACATCTTGAACCTGAACCCCGAATAACTGGCCCTCTCCTTTGTCACTGAGGCTGTAGCAGGGACTTTACCAAACTCTTCACCTAAACGTCACCACCAAGGCTTCCAAATCACCTTTGTAAGAAGAGAAAGATACTAAATATGGTTGTCTCATTTTAATATGTCTTAAAAACTAATTTTGCAGTAAGTTCATTGTTTCACTTGTCACCCGTTTTTCAGCTAGAAAACCAGCTCGAAGCGAAGACAAATTCCAACCCAACACTGGAATAGAATCCAATTTAGATGTTCCACTAATTCAGCAAAGCTAATTAACTCCGTTCTGCTTTCCGCGTCAGTTTACTGGGACGCGGTGTTTCTGTTTGGTGGGCGGATAAGGAGATAAATGGGTCACTGTATTTATGACTGCTCATTACTGTCTTTAATATCCACACTGGAGAGGGTGCGTTCTGATTACAATTAAAATGCTTTTATACCATTTTAGCAGTAATTGAGCGAACCCGGCAATTTGTACTTTGATTCTCTCAGTTAAGTAATTGACGATCACCAGCCGTCATTGGATAATGACACATTCAATCACGAGTCTTCTGCCGGTATATTTAAAAATATCTCCGGAGCGTTTGGTTTGTCACCGTGCCTGGGAGCAGCCTCTTGGGACAAGTGGGCACTTCGTTACTGTGGTGGTTTGGAGAGATCCCCATCACTTGTGCAAAGCTCCTGGGATCTGAAGATTTAAAACTGAATCACATACACTGTAGGTATTGTTTGTGAAAATGCAGGCCCAGAAATCCACTTGGAGATCAGGCAGTGGACAGCCAGTTCCTGATGAAGCCCAAGACAGCGTGTAACTCATTCATCCCAGCTGACACAGATGGTGTCTAAGCGGTATGTAACAAGCAGTCCCCAAGCACATAATAGAAGCTATATATGTTATTATTCCCCATGACCTTGTAGATAGCTATGAGGTTTTGATGGCCGAGGCTGATGCCTGAGGAGGCTTCTCACTGTGTTTGACAGTGACTGGCTGGTGGCTAGACACCTCAGGTCTCCAGCAGGCCAGCTCAGGTTCCTGTGTCATTCTACAGGGGGTATTAAGACTGCAAATCCTGAGGTGTGGACTCTTAGTGTCTGCTTGAGCTACACCACCTAATGTAGGGCTGGCTGAAGGTAGCCCATAGTCATACACACCCCAGGGGACAGAGAAAAAGACTACCTTCTGCCTCTAGCTACCAGTTCTTATTTATCCAAAGTCAGGAAGGACCAGGGGCAGCTCTGTCCCAATGCCCAGAGCCATAAGACCTCTGGGGAGTTACTTACTCCCCTTCATGTCAATTTCCCCACTCATCAATCAAGACAGTAGGTATGTGTGACTTCCTGTTACAGCATTCTGCTGGCACTGGGGTCCATTGATGACCTTTGCTGCTTGAGTTGTCTGAACAACTTATACAGCTGATATCCAGCTATAATAATAATGATAATAATAACAGTAATAAACATCTTATGAAGCATTCAGTCTTAGTGTTTTCTGTAGAGATGGTACATGGCCTCAGTTGAAATTCAAACTGTGTAGTAAAGTGTAGTACAGGGGATTCAGTAATTGGGATTTGCTTGCACATGTGTGTGTATGTGTGTGTGTGTGTGGAGGATGTATGAGTGCATGCGTGTGTGTAGGGTGTATGTGAGCACTCATGTGTGTATAGGGTGGTGTATGTGTACAGGTACGTGTGCACGTGTGTAAGTTCCATGTAGAGGCCAGAAGGTACCTTGGATGATGCTCCCTTTGTTTTCTGAGACAGAAATTCTCTTTGGCCTGGAGCCCCTTAATGTGTAGGTTATGCAGGCTGGCCAGCCAACTCTGGGGCTGCTCTGTTTCTGCTGCCCCAGTGCTGGGATGACATATGAATGCCACCATGTGTTTTTTTTTTTAAACCTTTTTGTTTTTAAAATTCCCAACTTGAGACAACGTAGAGTTACCTAGAAAGAGGGAACCTCAGCTGAAGAATTGTCTTGGGCAAACTGGCCTGTGGCCATGTCTGCGAGAGATTGTTATGAAGGATGAATGATGTTGCAGGGCCCAGCACCCAGCAAGGGAGCTGAGTGTAAGCCAGAGAGCAAGCCAGCAAGCAGAGTTCTTCCACAATTCCTGCTTCCGTTGCTCCTGTGACTCTCCTGAATGATGGACTGTGACCTGGAACTGGAACTTAAACCAACCCCTGCCTCTCCACAGTTGCTTTTGGTCAGAGTGTTTTTATTGCAGAGGCAGAGAGGAAGCTAGAATAGTATTGGTTCTGGGGTTGAATTTAGGCCTTCACGCTTGCTAGATGTCATCTTTCTAGTCTCCAGAGGTGTGGTTTTTAACAGTGGGTTGGATTTAAGTAAGGTCGTATTGAGTGGCAGTCCCCCTCAGTGACAGTGTGCCTCCTAGGATGATGAGAGAACTCCAATTCCAGCAGACTCTGCACATGGTCCAGGAGATCACAGCGCTTTTCTGAGACACTGTGGCTTAGGAAGGCTATTTCCAGGTTCTTGAGGGGAACTGGCTGCGGTTCAGTGACATAGGGAAGGCTGTGAACATTTTTTAAGGAACCAGGTATTCTGTTCAGGAACTGGGGTTCACCCGGGATTTCTTGCACTTAATGAATTGCATCCCATCTTGTTTTGTTTTCTGATGCTGTGATAAAGCACCCCCAAAAGAGAGACTTTGGGGAGAATGGCTTATAGGGCTCCCAGGTCTAGGTCCCAGTCCATCATTGCCCAGAAGTCAAACAAGCGGGACCTTGAAGCAGCTGGTCACATCGCACCCACAACCAAGACCAGGGTGGCAGGGGATGAATGTACACACACTTGCCAGTCCTCAGTCTTTCTTCACTTTTATAGAGTCTGTGACCCAGGGAGAGATGTCTCCAATTTTATATTGGGTCTTCCCATCTCAATTAATGTAACCAAGATAATCCCCATAAACATGTGTATGAGCCATTTTTTCCCCAGGCCCCATGTGTTTGTCAGGTGTATCTCATCTTCCCAGACCACAGAAGCAGGGTTGAGGCTCAGCATCACTTGCAGACACAAATTTAGATTTCCTACCTGTATTCAGGCCTTTTAGCACCAGGAGCAATGATAGTGGTTGAATAAGGTACAAAGCAATTCTTTGTCGAGATATTGTCTGTTAAGTGCAGTGAATCTCAACTGCGTAAACTGTCTAGCACAACATTATGAAGGATCATGTATACCCTCCCTCTCTGGCTTCTATGCCAAGTTAGATGTCATCTCGGTACATGGGGACTGGCCTTTAAGTCAACATGGCCACCACGGTTGAGGCAGAGGACAGAGAAAGGTCACTGTCTTAGTTAAGGTTTCTATGTTGTGATGAAATGCTATGACCAAAAGCAACCTGAGGAGGAAAAGGTTTATTTGGGTTACACATCACAATCACACTCGATCACTGAAGGAAATCAGGGACTCAAGGCAGAAATCTGGAGGCAGGAACTGATGCAGAAATCAGAGGGGTGCTACTTACTGGTTTGCTCCTTATGCCTTCTTTCTTATACCATCATGGACCTCCTGGCTAGGGGTGGCACCACCCACAGTGAGCTGGGCCCTCCCAAATCAATCACAAATCAAGGCAATACTCCAGAGTCTTGTCTACAGGCCAATCTTATGGAGGCCATTTTCTCAGCTTAGATTCCCTCGTAGATTCCCAGACATATCTAGGATTGTGTCAGTTGACAAACACAATCAACCAACATGATGCCCAAGACACACATTTGTGGTAGCGAGGGCTCCTTTTATATCTCCACAGGTGGGGAGGGGGAGCACTGCCCTTTCTCTGTTAAGTCTCAAGTCCTTTCACGGACATACTTCCACACCATGGGCTCCCACTCCTAGAGGCCGTGGAAGGGAAATGCTAGGAGAGCTTTGCTTCCAGCCTTGCTTCTTCCAAGAGTGGAAACAGTCCTAACTGAAGCGTGAGGGAGGAATTCTGGTCCAAATGCCATGCCGTCACTGTCACTTACAAACATCATGACAGCAGGCTCTGTGGGAGAGGACCTACATTAGCTTTATCTGGAGACTGAGGTCCCTTTGTGGGGCCTCCCTACATGGTGCAGCTCCTGGCCTCTCTGTTTCAGCTTTCTCTTGGGCATTCGGAGAGAAGACAGAGCGAACAAGAAGTTTAAATCAATGGTGACGGTAGGGGTTATTATAGGAAGGTGCGGTTGCAAGTTTCACCCCCAAGTAACACAGTTATGTGTCAATTATAAATAAAAACACACCATTGCTCAGACAACTTATATATTAACTTCTATAGAATGGAATAAAAATATGTTTCTTAAATTGTCCAATTAAGTAGGACAAGCCTCTGTCCTACGGAAACAGGAAACACTAGTGTTGAAAATACTGGGAGATTACTTTTCTACTTTTAAAATCCAGATGAAGTGTGGATTTCTAGAAAAATGCAAATTACTAAATGACCCCAATCAAAGTGGAGCAATAATTACAGAAGCAGACAACATTGTTGCCGAAAACTATTAGTCCCAGAACGTCCCCAGATCCTCCTGGTTTCATCCACAACTGCCTCAAACTTTCAAATCCTCAGAATTTGTGTCATTTGATATTTTGATAGAAAAAACCCTACTAAAATATAAGCCACATTCAGTTTTCCAAAGTTGACTGACACACATGAGAACTTGGCAACTATATCAGAGTCCAAAGAATGGAGATCACATCCGTGAGACTTCTGACATGCGTGGACGGATAAGTGGGCTGGGACAACAGTTCAAAATTGGCCTTGGGGTGGACAAAAGTCAGCCGGGGGACATCATGGGAGGTTGGTAAGCTTGAGAGCAGTGGGGTGGGCTGCAGAGGAGGTCCAGCTATGAGTGACAGGGTCCACGCTGAGCAATGAAGAAGATGCAGGATAGGGAAATGCTTCCCAGAAAACCTGTCCCCCATCTGTGAACTATCCAGGGGGATAACCTTCAGAACTGGACCTGCAGGAATCTGGGAGTCTTGCCCAGTGACAGGCAGAAAGATAAACAATAGCTTCTCTGACAGTTCCAGCACAGCCAAGATGTATTATGCAACTCCTTCCTTCATGGCTGACGTAAAGGCCGACAGAGGGCCGTGTGCTGTCCTTAAGCCTGTGAAGGTCTGGTACTTAGACATGCATGTTTCTCATGAGTGAGTGCGTGTGCTCCCCCAACTCTCACTGAGTAGCTCTGTTTCTTTCCTGCATGCCTTGTTGACTGCCTGTACTGGAGGCTGCTAGGTGTGCCTCAAGGATGCACCTGGTTACTCTGAACTCGTCTGTCCCGAGGACCAACCTCCATGAAGGGCAAGACTGGAGTAGGGGTCCCAACTGTAGGAGATGTTGTGTGAAGACAAGACAGGGGCAGTTGCTGTCCAAGGATGCATAGACCCAGAATGCCCCTGCTCTGGAAGGATCCATTCTACTTCAGGTCCAGATTTAGAGATCAACAGAGATGCTCCATGGCAGCTTTAGAGATGCCAGGCTCAGGGTCTGCTGCTCCCAGATTGGTTGCTGTGACTTGATAGCCATAGACACTGGCAGGGTTGTGAGGCACCTTTGCAGAGATGGGATCTCACTGGTGTGAAGAGCCAGAGGGCACCACACCTGCTGCCCATGAAGTCTGATCCTGGAGAGGGTGGGGCAGCCATGTTCCTGGCTGTTCTGTATCTCCAGGGCCTCACCCACAACCCCAAGTACAGCCTTGTCACCAGGAAGCATGGGGTTCCCTTGGTCTCCAGGGCCCTTGTAGTCTTATTTTTATGCCCAGAGTTCCAGGCCATCTTCTCTTCATCCTATTTATTTCTGTAATATCATTTTATAATTTAACCAATAGCAAGGAATCAGTACCTTAAGTAGGAACCAGAAATAAATACAGGGTGAACTCAGATGTATAAATCCATGTGCGCTTCCCGTTTTAGCCTCCACTTTCCCAGCAGCTGTGAGAATTGGATAGAGCCATTGAGCCTATGCTATGGAGTTTGGTGGTGGTCCAACAGAAGCGTGGTCTGAAATGTGCTGGAAGTTTTGAGGGCTGATGTTGAACATGGCATTCCACTGGCTACCTAGTGTCTCCTGAGCTAGCATGGAAGTGGCTGAGGCCCTGGCTTCCAGTCCAGATCCTGCTAGGCATGGCAACCACTCACCATAAACTCCTTTTAAAATCGATTTTATTGAGCTATACATTTTTCTCTGCTCCCCTCCCTGCCTCTCCCCTGCTCTTCAACCTTCTTCCATGGTCCGCATGCTCCCAATTTACTCAGGAGATCTTGTCTTTATTACTTCCCATGTACATTAGATCGATGTATGTCTCGCTTAGGGTCCTCATTGTTGTCTAGGCACTCTGGGATTGTGATTTGTAGGCTGGTTTGAAAGCCACTTATGAGTGAATAAATATGATAATTGTCTTTCTGTGTCTAGGTTACCTTACTCAATATGATGTTTTCTAGCTTCATTCATTTGCCTGCAAATTTCAAGATGTCATTATTTTTCTCTGTTGTGTAGTACTCCATTGTGCAAATGTACCACATTTTCCTTATCCATTTTTCAGTCAAGGGCATTTAGGTTGTTTCCAGGTTCTGTCTATGACAAACAAAGCTGCTATGAACATAGTTGAGTGCATGTCCTTGTTCACCATAAACTCTTTCCACCCACCAATGCTTCCTGCACAGAGCATCCTTGCCTGAGATGATCCATTTTCCTTTTATGCTTTCATGAGCATCTTCTGTGTGCAGGTGGACTTTTGGGCTTAGAGATGTTGACAGTAGTTATGGCTCTGACCCTGAACATGCCCCAGCCCAAGCCATGCAGAGAAGAAGCTGAAGAATGTCATTGGTCAGCGGCAGGTGGTGACTGAACAGCAGGAGCTGGAACCCACATTTTCCTGATGCGACCAAGCCGGGGAAAGAGGAGTATGGTGCTTACCACTTCAGAGCTGTTCAGGACCCACTAGTCTCTAGATTCATGATCCTCAGATATAACACAGCCATTCCCTCTACCTCGCTCCACTCCACTGGCAAATTCTGTAGCCTTCAGTACCTCCATGTTCAGACAGAGCATCTAGGCTGCAACCCTATAGGAGCCTGTTGATTGAGGTTTCTGTCCTGCCCGGTTTCTGCAGATGTTAAGTCCCAAAGAAATCACACAGATGTCTACATTAGCTATAAACTGATTAGCCCATTAGCTCAGGCTTCTTATTAACTCTTATAACTTATATTAGCCTATTATTCTTGTCTATGCTAGCCATGTGGCTTGGTACCTTATTCAGTGAGGCAGTCACATTTTACCTTTTCTGTGGCTGGATCCTGACTGCTAACTAGGACTTCCTTTTTCCCAGAATTCTCCTGTTCCCATTGACCCACCTCTACTTCCTGTCTGGTTGTCCCACCTCTACTTCCTGCCTGGCTACTAGTCAATCAGCATTTTATTAAAAAACAATTGACAGGGTACAAACTATTGTCCCACAGCAGAGCCCAGTGGTTTCCTTCTATTTCTTTCCTCCTTTAATCTATTCTGCTCCTTTCTGACTGCTGAGAAATCACATCTACACCCACACTGGAGGGAAGGTAAGAACCAAAGACCCAAATCCTGGCTGTTCCTTTAGAAGGAGTTTGGAGACTTTGCCTGTCTCTCCACATCTGAGTGTGGGGTCTCATGTACCCCACGAGGCATTCCCTAGTAGTTGTGACTTGATGGATATGCTCATCTCCCAGGTAGGGGAGGGTCATGGGGGCCCGCCACCTGCCTTTGTTTTACTGCTTGCTGAATAGAGGAAAATGAACTTTAGGCCCCATAAGGCACCTCAGTGAGTGACAGCTGACAGAGCAGGGACACAGCTGGTCTCCAGTTTCCAGATTCCCATTTGTCCTTCCATCCCTCCATGGTTTGTGATCCCATTCATCCTCTGAAACCTCCATAGGTGGGAGGGGCTTAATTGAAAACCCACACAAAGTGTTCTTGGCTTCCGTGTGGCACATCCTGAAGGGGGGCCAGAAGCCCCATCTCATTATGCTCAAGGTCAGTGGAAGGAGGAGGAGAGGTCTCAAGGTCATTAGGTAGTACAAGCTGGGGCCACATAGAACAGGATCCTGGAATGGGGGTGCTGGGCAGAGAGAGATGAGTGGGAAGAGGCCCAGTCAGGGGGCATTGAAAGTACTAACCAGGGGGTTTGTGATGGTCATGTTGGCCAAGGCCTTGGACTTGACAGCAGCTGGGAGTGCCACTGAGTGTCTGTGTGGTGTGGGGATAAGGAATGGAGGAAGTGAGCTGAAGACACACTTAAAAGTGTTCATATTTGTGGAAACCACCAAGTCTGGCAACTCCAGATTATCTTCAACATGTCAGATGGGCCAGCACAGACCAACGATGTCTAGAAATTAGCAGAGGACATCTGCCTCACATCACTGAGGCCACACTCATTCCCATGGGAGACTCATAACTTTTTTCCTGAAAGCAATGAGTCCCATATAGCTCTGTCTCTAGACATCACATATACCCCGAGATCCCTTGGTTTTTACCTCAAATTCAGGATTTTAAGTTGTTTATAGAGGATGTACTTTGTCTGGATTGGGGTCTTGTGTGTGGGACCCATCTGTTCATGGACCCCAGAACCTGCAAAGTGCTAGGAACACATAGACATGACCTTGGTGTAGCTGACAGTCACATGTGGATGATGGCACACCAGCCTCTAAACCATGTGCTTCTTGTTTCTGGTGCCCACAAGCTCTCAGTCTGGAAGAAGCACCTGGAGGATCACAGACTATTTGCCTGCTCTTCAGTGCCAAGGAACGCCTGAAGTCTGTTCTAGAAAACTGACACCCCACAGCCTTTTGGAAGCGTTGAGCAGAACATAATCTTTATCTCGCATATCTTGTGCCTAAACTAGTGTCATCATCATTTGGAAACAGACTTAGGAAATAAGTTTGTTGACTCTCTGAGTCCAGGGTAAATCCCTTAAGCCCTTAAATCTCAATCAAATATTCTTGAACTGACTAAATATAGCTTAAGAAGGGCGGTGATGCTGTAAATTGTGGGTTACAAAGCTGTGACTGTTTCATTGCTTTGAAGAAGCTGTAAATGTCAAAACCATCTCAGAGCTGGAGTGAGAGCCGCCTGGCCAGGCACCTGAGTGAGAATTGATATTTCACTTAAGTTTCTCTGTGCAAACTAGGAAGAAAGCATTGTTCTCTTTGAATTTATTTTATGAGAAAACTGTAGAATTGATTTTTCCAGTAAGGTCTTTGATGCTTAAGCTGCCAGAGGACAGTGAAAAAGATGGGTGATGTAGTCACGTTGAATCAAGTGGACAGTGTATTGGTCAATTGTTGCTGCACGTGGCTATGCAATGAGCAACGGAGATTTCCCTGCGAAGCACACAGAGGCTTGTGAATCTATCTAGTGAGCCTCACAGGGGCACGTGGATCTGCCCGGCGGGGTTCACAGGGGCATGTAGATTTGCCCAGCGATGATCACAGGGGCATGCCCAGTCCTGTTCATGGGGACATTTGCTCCTAACACGGGGTCAGAATGGTCAGGTAGAGCTCCACCTGGATTCCTAAATCTAAAAGAGACAAAGATAATGAAGGAGGACTTGGCACAACATTACAGAAGAGCAGAAACAGATTACCAAAACCTGAAAGTTAATTAAAGGAACACAGAGAAAGAGATTAATCAGGAATATGGAAGAGGTTTTAGTGCAAATGGAGTAGGTTCTACTTTACACGACAGGGAGTGATCAATTGATTCACACAGTCAGTCCTATATTATAAAGATCACATGAAATGAAGTGTTAAGGAAGGAGAGTATACAAATGTGTTCATATCTATGGCATTTTTTGATTTCTAAGTATTCTTCTATGATCTCTGCCACAGTTCCTTCCCTTACTTTCCTCCATGATGGATTATAATCTGTAAACTAAAGTAAATCCTTTCTTTCCCAAGATGCTTTTGGTTATATTGTTTATCACAGCCAAAGAAAATCAAACTACGATGTACACAATAAGAAATCATCCAGTTTATGGGCTGAAGAGATGGCTCAGAGGTTAAGAGTTTGTACTTCTCTTGTGTGGGATTCAAGTTTGATCTATGGCACAGACATCAGGTAGTTCATGATGGCCAATGACTTCAACTCCAGAGAATCTGATACCCTCTGTGTGATACCCTTTTCTGTCCTCTGTGGGTACCTCCATGTACCTGCATCTCCCATCCTGGAAACATAATTGAATTATTTTTTTAATTACCTAGTTTATAAGACACTTGAGTTGATCTAAAATGCTAAGCAATAACCAATACGGCAACTGAATTTATAAAGCAAAGACTGCTGGAAAAGTGAGAATATCAGAAATCAAAACAAATCTAATGGGATGTTTGAATGCTCATCCTTTGGAATTACACATTTATGGCTGAAAGTAATAAAAATGAACACAGAAAATACTAACAATAAGTGCTAATACATGATTTATGTTACCCAGGAGGAAAAACACATATTGTAATAACTACTGAATTTACAAAGCAAATAGATTGCTCTCGGCTACCAAGAGAGCCATGAAAAACAAAGCATTTGAGAAGAAGGGCTATTCCCAATCACAGACAGTTTCAAATATAGTAATACAGCATGCAAAAATAGAAGGCAGAAAGCCTGCTGGCCATGCAGGTTAACACAAGGGAACTGAAGAGAAGAGAAGACGAGACACTGTGGGTAGTTAATATTGATTGCCCTAGTTGCCTAGGAGACAGTCCTCTGGACTCTCTTAGGAGGGATTATCTGGATTAGTTTAGCTTTGAGCATGCCTGAAGGATTTTCAACTGAAATCAGAAGACCCACCCTAGACATGGTCAGCACTGTTCCAGGGGCTGGGTTTTCGGACTATAATAAAGAGAGGAAGTGAGCTGACATCCCCCACTGCTTCCTGACCTCACATGCAATGTGCCCAGCTGCCTCTCTCTTGCTGCCACACCTTCCCACCTTGATAGACTACACTCTTGAGCCCCGAGCCAAAAATAATTCTTCACCTTCTTTTGTCACACATTTAATCATAGCATCCAGAAACATAACGGAGATGCCAAATGTAATTGAGAAGTTTCTCTTACTATCGATGGAATGAGGTTGCAAACACAGCCATGATCTGGTCCTGAGTCTTCTTTGGGTCTTTCCTGTGCTGGGCATCTCCCAGGCATGGTGGGAGATAAGCAGCAGCTACCTGCAAGCAGGGCCTTAGGCTGCTTCTGGGACTCTGTTGGATTTAGAAAGTCCATTGTTGGCTCCAGATGCCTCTAATGGTGAGAACCGTGGAGTCATGGAGCAGAGGGTGGTGATCGTGAGGTCATCAAGACAGACTTGCCTGTCTCTGAACTAAGTAGAGAGATACTTTTTGAAGACCTGAAAGTTTTCTTTTCTTCTTTGAAGGAAGAGCCCAGGACACTCATGTGTGGCCCATAGTTTTCTGATCCCATGGCTTTTTTTTTCCTTTTGCAGGGTAATTTGACTTGGGCATGTGTGTGTTGCCTGTGAGACCACATGAATCCCTGCCCTAGAGGCCTGATCAGGGTTCAGGGTCCCCTCCATCCTACACCAGGATGCACATACTGGGTGTGTAACCAAGAAGAACATCCTGCCATGGCATGGTCACAGTTCTGCAAGAAGGATCCTAAGTGCCAGTGTGCCCCAGATGGCTGTGTATGGAAGAGCTATTGGCTTCTCATGGAGTTCTAGTTCTGGGACTTGGGACCCCATCTGGAGCAAGAGCCATGAAGCTGCAGACTTGTGATAATTTTGGTGATTCTGCACTGGCAGTATGGGAATTGCTGACTGGCACAACCCAGCCAGTGGAAGAGTTGGTGCACTTGTGAGGCATTCTGGGAGTGCATGCTGCCACCCTTCTTGCTGACCTTGGAGGAGTATGTCATCATCTCTACTGCTAACAAACTCGTTCCTTGGTGTCTGCCCTGAGATAGGCAGATGCTGGACCACTCAAGACTGATGGACTGAGAAGATGAGTAAGACAAGCTTATGCTATAGGTCAAGTGCTGAAAACCCAATTGAGCAGTATATCCTATGCTACATACAGTAGATCGAATGGAGAATTTTTTCATTAGCTCAGAAAATGGGGGGGGGTGACTTCTGCTTAGTGGGACATGTGTGTCAGTCTCAGGATCCTGGAGAAGGGGATCTTTCTCATGTGGGAGATGTTTCTTTCCCAGCTAACTGATGACCACGGTGAGCAATTCACTTGTTGCTTCATTCTGGCTCTAAGAGGCTTGCTAAGCCCTGAGGTCCTGGAGCCCTTCCAGTATCAGATCTGATGTGGAGCAGCCAGCATGTCCTGTTTTGTTCACAGCAGCAAAGGATTAGGAGGTGGGCACACCTGTACCACACTGCACCTGTGTGTGTAGCCACTGGGGCAGCATGCTGGGTGGAGAAAGCCTTGCTTGGCAGAGAGTTCCTGCAGCTGTGTCTGGTTCCTCAGATATCCCCTTCTTGCCACCTTATACATTGCCTCCTCTGTCCTAATATGATCTCTGCCCTTCTCCTACCTTAGCTAAATATAGCATTCTGTTTTCACATGCTGTGAGGTATGTGTTTGACTTTCTTTAACATCTGTCTGTCCTTCCCAGGGATGTGATTTACAGTGAGACAGGGATTTGGGGTGGTTTTGTAATGCAGGATGGACCCTCCACAAACCCTGGTGGAATAAGTTGCTGGACTGATACACTGGTGGTTGGTTGTCATAAACTCCCTCCCAAGTGATGTCTTAGGTCCATTTGAGACCTCTCTGTACCTGCTCTCCAATGCCTAGCATTGGTCACCAACTGCTCTTTGTTGTATTCTGGTACCCTAGGATTATTTTTATCCTCTCATCTTGGAAAACAACCCTTCACAATCATCAACCAAGGCAGGTAAATGCCAGGCACAGTGTTTAGTGCCAGGGAGATATCAACTGTGTACCTTCTTCATGAGGGGCTGGGTGAGGGCTCCAGGTGCTCCCTGAATCTAGACCAGGTCCCTGCTGTTCACAGTGGTTACACCTTTACTGAAGTCTGCTCTCCTAGGAAGGTGGGCAGCCTCCTGCCCTAGATCTGATTTTCTGGTAAAGGAACCTGAGTTTGGTTTCCAGTCTATTATAAATAATTTCCAGGCCCAATTCTAGACTCCAGGTGGCAACATCCTTGGCCAACTGAAGGATGGAGCCTGCAGCAATTTCTGTGGCAACACAAGGGCTGAAGGGAGTCAGACAGGGAATTAGAAAAGAGGGAAGTGGGAGGTGGTGGGAAGGGGTGGATAATGAGGGATCAAGAGTGGAGTATACAGAGTTTTGAGAGATCCTGGTTAGGGTGGCAGCTGCTGAGATCAAAGACATAGGTATTACCAATGGTCATCTGGCCTTCGTATCAGTAGAAGGAAGAGGGGAGGGTGGTCTTGCCTGGTTCACAGCCTCCTCACGCCCTCATATGAATCCTCTCCCACTCTGTCAAACCAAGAGCCTAAGGGGAGGCTTGGCACTTATCTATATAATGATTTGCTGTTGTTTGATGATTGGCAGCGTGAAGGAATCAATGAGAAAAGGAGATGCTAGGTCATGTCCTGTGGTTCTTTCTTCATATAAAGTCTGAGCAGAAATACCAACATCTGGAGATACACTTTCCACTCCATGCAGATGTCCCTTCCTGGAGGACTCCATTCAGAAGGCTGCAGTGTGTTCTCTGTATTGTCTGCCGTATTTCCTACCTCATTACTGAATTTCACTGGGGACACTGGGAATGACCCTATAGATCCACCCATCCCGCGGTGCCTGAAATTATTCCTATGCTGGTCTGAGGACTCTGCCTGACATGATGAGACCCCAGGTGGTTGCCTCACAAGAAGCTGCCTGACAAATTCTGTTGACTGACAGGTGTGGAGAAGAGTTATCTGGATGGAATGGTGTCATCTGGGGGAAGGTGACCTGCCAGGATCAGTCGCTTGGCTGTGTCATATTCTTGTGTATAGTCACTGTACAGAGCTCCTGGGACAAAAGATGGTCCAGAGACATGCCCACTTGCAGTTTCCAGGCCTGCTCATTGGAGAAAATGATCCTAGGCTCAGCTTGCAGAAGCTCTCCTCCCTCTCTTGTTCAGTGACAGTGAGTAGCCCATGAACTTCAATGCTCAGAGTGGACATCACTAATTGATATGATTTTAAGCTGGGATTTCTTTTGATCATCTATTTTTTTCTTGCATACATCCTCTGAATGACATGTAGATAAATTCTTGAAATTATGAGTGTTCCCCTGAGAAGGGTTTCATCATCTAACCTATTTAACTAATTTATTAGTTACAATTATAACTCAAAATGGCACCAACTTCAGTATAATCAAAAACTATGTTTCAATTATTCATTGAGCCTTTAATTAAGAAGCCCCACTAAATTAATAAATGCTTCAGGATGGATGTCATGAAAAAGCCTCTCAGAAAGTCTTGACCAACTTTTCTCCATTAGTCTCTGAAACACTCCAAGGCTCTGCCTCGCCACAGGAGGCTCTGGATGTGATGATGTGCAGGGGTGGAAGCCATGCTCTCCAGCCCTGTCTCCTGCCTGAAGGCGAGCCGATTCTTGATTGCTCCTCCTGCCAGGACCACAGGCGTGCCGTGAGGAGAGCCAAGTCGACGGGGCTGAACAGTGTGTAGCATGGCACAAGGAGAGGTTTTAAATTTATGATGCATTGAGCTTGCCTTATCCTTTGCTGGAAAACCCTTAGCTGTTAACCAGAAACTGCCTGGAATTTGAAAAACAAAGGAAACCCAAAGGGGCACTGACCATGGTGCTGACACATTATACTCTGGGACCTGACCATTCAGGGCCTCACAGGGGCAGGGCCCTTCTCCTACAAAGCAGGGTTAGTTTCTTCAGTGGTTAGACTTAAATCAGGAGGAAAAAGTAAAGCCATGGCTCCAGGTTTTATATATATATATATACAGGGACTCTTTTTTTACTTTATATATTTTCAAATATAAACGAACTTCCTTTTTCATTTTACATACCAATCCCAGTTCTCCCTCCCTCCCCTCTTCTCATTCTCTCCGCTGCCCCCCCCCCCATCCATTCCTCTTAGCTCAGGTCAGGTAGCTACTCCACCATCCTGGGAAACTCATCCTGCCCTGTCATTCCTTCCTTTTTGCTTAGGGCCAGCAACCTCATTCTCAGCAGGTGTCACACACAGTCAGCATTGCTGGCTTCTATTCTCCCTAAAGCTGTGACATCTGCAAGCCCTGTCCCTATTGGGAAGCCACCTGTGTGAGAACGGGCCAGCTGCTGTGGGAGGCACTGGTGTGGCACTCACTCCAAAGGAACAAACCCCCCACAGATAAGTGAACTTGGCAGCTTTGCGAATTCTTGGACTCAGAAGAGTCTGACTGCAGCCTGTGAGCTGAGATTGACCTCACCCCCAAGTCAGGCCAGTGAGGGAGGGGCATCTCCTCTCAGCCCAGGTCTCAGACCCAGTGAGGTGTACAGGCTGCTTCTGGGGGTTACAGTTCCGTATTAGAAGGGACACAGGATCCCAAGACAGCAGCCTGGGCAGGATATGCTCATCCAAGCTAAATCCCAGGAGAGACGCTGGCTGAGTGTTGTTCCTGAGACTTTATCTGGAGATCTTGAAAAATTGAAGAACAATGAATTTATGTACGATTAATTCCTTGCACTTTAGTACTTGTCAGAATATTACTGAGCTAGTAGCTGCCAGTTAATAATGCATCTGTGTGTAATGCCGCTCACTTTATTATCTTGAGCATTAGGGATTCCAGCACTGAAGCCAGAGCACCATGTTCAATTATTTATTAATATAACACAGGCAAGAAATGAGACGATACTAGTGGCGCTTACTGCCCCCAAAAGAGTGGGAAGCAAAACATGGCACCTCAGATTTCTAGACTGGAAAAGGGACTTCCCTGTGGTTAGTCTGGTTGTTGTTTGGATTCTGGGTCAAAAGGTCTTAAGAACAAGGCTTGTGCTATCTGAACATATTGATCTTTCCCCGTCTTTGGGTCTCTGGAGCATATCTCCATACTTCTTTTTACATATCAGTACGGGGGAATGTGCTAACAGATTTACTTCACCAGAGAGCACAAAGTGATCCCTCTTCTCTCTCTTTCTCTTCCTTCCCTCCCTCTTTTTCCTCCCCCAACCCTGCACACAAACACATCACAAACATATACAATTATAACCAATGGTACCAAGATTTTCAGGGAAGGCTCTCAGAACCTCAAGCTGGAGAGTCTGGCCTGCCCTTGAATACATATGTGGAGTCTCTGCTCAGCATTTGTTTCTGAGGACTCTGTGCCCACATGGAGCAGCTCTAATACCACTATGTGGTTCCAGTGACCAGAAACAACAGCTAGCAACCCAAGTTTCACATAGAGAAGTGTCCTGTGGGGGTTGTGTGCTCTCTCTCTCTCTCTCTCTCTTCTCCTGGATTTTGTGTTAGCCTCTGAAGAACACACACACACACACACGAGAATGTGCACTCAAAAACTATTATTTCTACTTGAATGTTCTTCAAATATTTGAAGGGCTCTTTTGTGTGTCCTAATCTTTTCTTTTCTGAACAGAACAAACTCAGACCCATTGATAGACTCCTGAAGAGCTGCAGAGTGCACACATCCCAATGGTTACTCCAGCCTTTAGCAAATGGCTTTTGAGTATCTGCTGCAAGCTGCGAGCAGGGGAAGTTGGTGGGCAACCAGGAAGCCTGCCCCTGCTGTCCCCGAGTTTTGCACATGCAGTCTCCTTGGTGCTCCCTGAGCTGTGACAGATTTGGAGGGCGTGGATGCCTTTGGATCATGTCAGAAGCACAGTGGGCTATGCTGCCTTCCTCTCTAAGTAATGGCTTTTATTTTATTGCTTCCATTTACCCATATTTCCACTTTTATCTCTGTTCCTTGCACACAGCAGCATCCTTTGTACACAAGTCTCAGAATTCGTTCTCTCATAGTCAGCAGAGGTGCACCCTTGAAACTCTTCTATGGGTTTTCACATTTACATTCAGTGGACAGATGATGATAAATAAAAGGGTCTTGGTTTCATCTAGTCCTGCACGCTATAGCAGAGGAAGTGCAGGTCAAGGTATGAACCACCCCTTCCTCTCTCCTTTATGCAATAGCTTTGTGTCATTATCATAATCTTTTTTTAATCTTTTAAAATCATTTTTACTCATTAACCCCATAACCCAACTTTGAGGGAGCTCTTGTGGTTTAAAAAACATTGGACAGAAAATCTTCAAGCTAACTTGGGCAGATAGCCATGTCTCAAGTAGTGTACTATTAATTCTTTATTTTATTTTATAGTTTAAAAATTGTTTTTATTGAGCTATATATTTTTTCTGCTCTCCTTCCTTCCTCCCCTCCCCTTCTACCCTCTCCCATGATCCCCACACTCTTAATTTACTCAGGAGATCTTGTCTTTTTCTACTTCCCATGTAGATTAGATCCATGCATGTTTCTCTTAGGGTCCTCTTTGTTGTCTAGGTTCTCTGGGATTGTGAATTGTAGGCTGGTTTTTTCTTTGTTTTATGTCAGAAAACTACTGATGAATGAATACATATGATATTTGTCTTTCTAGGTCTGGGTTACTTTACTCAGTATGATGTTTTCTAGATCCATCCATTTGTCCACAAATTTCCAGATGTCATTATTTTTTCTGCAGTGTAGTATTCCATTGTGTAAACATATCACATTTCCCTTATCTTTTCTTATGGCTAAGGATGTTGAGCAATTCCTTAAGTGTCTTTCGGCCATTTTAGATTCATTGGTTGAGTGTTCTCTCTTTAGGTCTGTATCCCATTATTTTTTATTGGATTATTTGTTCTTTTGATGACCAATTTCTTGAGTTCTTTGTATATTTTGGAGATCAGCCCTCTGTCTGATCTGGGATTGGTGAGGATATTTTCCCATTTTGTAGATTGCCATTTTATCTTGTTGACTGTATCCTTTGCCTTACAGAAGGTTCTCAGTTTCAGAAGGTCCCATTTATTAACTATTTCTCTCAGAGTCTGTGCTACTGGGGTTATATTTAGGAAGTGGTCTCCTGTGCCAATGCGTTCAAGTGTACTTCCCACTTTCTGTTCTAGGAGGTTCAGTGTGGTTGGTTTTATGTTGAGGTCTTTGATCCATTTGGACTTGAGTTTTGTGTATGGCAATAGACATGGATCTATTTTCATTCTTCTACACATTGACATCTAGTTATGCCAGCACCATTTGTTGAATAAGCTTTCTTTTTTCTATTTTATATTTTTTGCTTCTTTGTCAAAAACCAGGCGTTCATAGGTATGTGAATTGATATCTGGGTCTTTGATTTGGTTACATTGGTCCTCCTGTCTATTTTTATGCCAATATCAGGCAGTTTTCAGTACTGTAGCCCTGCAGAAGTTGAGTATTGTTCTTTCGAGGTCTGTGAAGAATTTTGCTGAGATTTTAATTGGTATTTCATTAAACCTGTAGATTGCTTTTGATAAGATTGCCATTTTTACTATGTTATTTCTACCTACCCAAGAGCATGGGAGATGTTTCAATTTCCTAGTGTCTTCTTCAATTTCTTTCTTCAAAGATTTAAAGTTCTTGTCATACAGGTCTTCCACTTATTTGGTTAAAATTACTCCAAGATATTTTATGTTATTTGTGACTATTGTGAAGGATGATGTTTCTCTGATTTCTTTCTTGGCCCATTTATTATCTGTGTAAAGGATGGCTACTAATTTTTTTAAGTTAATCTTATATTCTGCTGTATCACTGAAGGTGTTTATAATTATTAGGAGTTCCTTGGTAGGATTTTTGGGGTCACTTATGTAAACTATCATGTCATCAGCAAATAGTTAGAGTCTGACTTCTTCTTTTCTGATTTGTATCCCCTTGATCTCTTTTTGTTGTCTTATTGCTCTAGCTAGAACCTCAAGAACTATATTGAATAGATATGGAGAGAGTATACAACCTTGTCTTTTTCCTGATTTCAGTGGGATCACTTTAAGTTTCTCTGCATTTAGTTTGATGTTGGCTGTTGGCTTGATGTATATTGCTTTTATTATGTTTAGGTATGTTCCTTGTATCCCTGCTCTCTCCAAGACCTTTATCATGAATGGAAGTTGTATTTTGTTTAATGCTTTTTCAGCATCCAATAAGATGATTATGTGATTTTTTTTCAGTTTGTTTATATGGTGGATTACATTGACAGATTTTTGTATGCTGAACCATCTCTGCATCTCTGGGATGAAGCCTACTTGGTCATGGCAGATGAATTTTCTGATGTGTTCTTGGATTCAATTTACCAGTATTTTATTGAGTATTTTTGCATCAATGTTCATAAGTGATATTGTTCTGTAATTCTTTTTCTTAGTAATGTCTTTGTGTGGTTTCGGTATCAGGATAATTGTAGTCTCATAAAAAGAGTTTGGCAATGTAACTTCTGTTTCTATTGTGTGGAACAATTTGAGGAGTATTGGTATTGGTTCTTCTTTGAAAATCTTGTAGAATTCTGCCCTGAAATAATCTGGTCCTGGGCTTTTTATTGTGGTTGGGAGACTTTTGATGATTGTTTCTATTTTTTTTTTACAGTTATAGGTCTATTGAATTTTCTTATCTGGTCTTGACTTAACTTTGGTAAGTGATTTTTATTCAGAAAATTGTTCATTACCTTTAAGTTTTCCAATTTTCTGGACTACATGTTTTCAAAGTGTGACCTGATGATTCTCTGAATTTTCTCCGTGTCTATTGTTATTCATTTCTGGTTTTGTTAGTTTTGATATTACTTCTATGCCTTTTGGTTAGTTTGGAAAAAGGTTTGTCTATTTTGATGATTTTCTCGAAGAACCAACTCTTTATCTCATTGATTCTTGGTATTGTTTTCTTTGTTTCTATTTTGTTGTTTTCAGCTCTTAATTTGATTATTTCTTGCCATCTAGTCCTCCTGTGTGAGTTTGCTTCTTTTTGTTCTGTTATAATAATCTTTGTCCTTTCTCATTTTTTTATTCAATAGCACAATTTTAATGACATTGTATTCACCAATTCCCCAGGCTTTATGTTCAAGGTAGACTTTTTAGTGCAGCCTGTGGAAATTTGCTAGTTTGTTCTTTTATTCATCAAATAGCTTAGCCTTTTGTTATAGAAACATTTCAGAGTAGAGAGATTACAAATGCCAGTGCACACAGTATACTAGTTCGAAAAGGACAAAGCCCCCACATTTCACTAATATTTCTTTATGTATTTATTTGAAGATTTTAAAAAATATTTAAAGCATATTGTGGCTGTTATATAATTTCAACTATGAATACAGAGTGCCTCTTCACTGAAGGTGTGCACATGGAAACACTATATACCTTCTCTGCATATCTATCACATACCATCATCTGTCTGTCATCTACCAATTATCTATCTATCTATCTATCTATCTATCTATCTATCTATCTATCTATCTATCTATCTATCTATTTGTTATGTATGTATGTATTTATCTAATATATATATATATATATATAATATATAATACTTACCTATGTTCACCACCACCACCACTACCACCACCATCATCATCTTAGCTATGTTCCGGTTATGGTGCCATAAATTCTGTGACCAAAAACAACCTCAGAAGGAAAGGGTTTATTTTATATTATAGGTTACAGTCCTTCATGGAGCAAAGTCAGGGATGGAACTCAAGCAGAAAACTGGAGGAAAGAACTGAAGCAGAGATCATGGAGGAATTCTGGCTACTGCCTTTCTGATATAACCCATGCCCACCTGCCTATAGATGGCACCAAACACAGTGAGATGTTTCCTCACCCACCAATTGGTAATAAAAAAAAATATCCCATAAAGACATACACATAGGCCAATCTGTTGGAGGCAATTACTCAGTTGAGGTGTCCCTCTTCCTGGGTATGTCAAGTTGACAGTTAAGATTAGGTATCACAAGTATCTATATCTTAAATAAATAAATAAATATATAAATATATATTTCTATTAACCAACCAATCCTTCTTTAATCCATATTTCTTTTTTATTACTTATTTGTCTATCTCTCTCCCATTTTTGTATTATCAACCAATTGGTCGATCTATCAGTCAATAATATGTTTTTATCCCCCTGAACTCTAAGCAAACCATTTCTTCCTCAAGCTGCTTTAGTCAGGGTACTTTGTCACAGGCATAAACAGGGTAATTGCCTCAGAAAGTGTGGTACTGGGAAGCGGGGCCATTGCTGTAAGAGACCTGGATATGTGGTTCTTAGGCTTTTGGAGCCGATTTCTGGGAGGGATATGGCAGAGTTGGAAACTTTGGGAGGAAAAGCCTGATGATGTTATAAGCAGAGCTTCTTAAGAGCTGGTAGAAGTTTTGAAGGTGGAAATTTTGAGATAAGCACAAGCAGTGTAGGCAGTGGCTCACGAGGTTTCAGAGGGCAATGAACACTCTCTTGGGAACTGGGCTGATAGCCATTCTTGCTCCATTCTGGCAAAGGAGTCGTTTTCATTCTTCCCACATTCTGAGAAGTTGCATGTGTGGAATTAAAAACTGTAGATAGCATAGCATTCAGGCTTGATTAATCACTCACCGATCTCATCCATCAGACAGAGCAAATACAGAGCATGAAGAAACGGAAGCTACTTGATTTGGTAAGGCAAATTGTGTGCACGAATTCAATGTCAAAGGCAAGGCAGGTTTGAAGGCAGTTGTAATTATTGACTTGACTAGTACCCTGGACTGGGACAATAGGAAGAGGCCTTGAGGCAAGTCCCCACCCACAGAAGATTCCAATTTTATGAAGATGCAAATTATCTGAATGGGGAAAGCCTAAACCAAGAATCCTGCTGAATGGGTTCCATGATGGAAAAGTGCTTCCCCAGCGTCCTCAGAGGCAACGAAATCTATGGTCCAAGGAAGCTGAATTACTTTTTGAGCTGAGGGCATTGTTCACATGGCGCTGGTTTCACAGGCTTGAAAGATGTGAGAACAAGTGGGTTATGGAGGCTTTCACCAAGGTCAAAGAAAATCACAGTGGTCAAGCAATGTGTGGAGGATTTGGATGCCCTGAGAGGTCATACGTGAAGCTGTGAAGATGAATCCTAAATTGAAATGGAGTCCCCAGGATATTGGAGATGACGGATCTTAGGACATTTATTGAAGAAAGACAAAGGCACAGACTGAAGCCCCCTGAAGAGGGGCTGTGTGTGCTGCAGGGGGCAGAGCTAGAGAGGTGGGGTTACTCAAGCCCTTTGGGTCCCAAATAATTCCATCACAAGCCCAAGGTGCCAGATACGGAGCTTCAGGGTTTGGTGCTTTGCTCTGCTGGCTTTAATTTTTGCTCCGGTCTGACGCTTCCTTGCTTACACCTTCAATGTTCTCTTTCGGAATGGGAATGCTGACTCTGTCCATTGCATATTGGAAGTATGTAATTTGTCTTATGATATTATAGTGGGAGTCACAGTTGAGAGAGTACCGTGAGTCTCCAAAGAGTCTATGGACATGGGCGGTGTTGAGATTTATAAAGAAGATGGAGACTTTTGAAAGTTAGAAAATCTACAATTTGGTGCATGAAATGCCTGTCAACCGATGAGGGCCAGGAGCAGACTGTGGTGGTGGGAATGTGGAAGGTCATGCACGGGCTCAGAGGGTACACATTTGGTACCCAGTTGGCGGCATTATTTAGGAAGCTTGTGGAACCTTTAGGAGGTGAAATCTTGTTGCAGGAAGTGGACCTTTAGATTTTATGGGGAAGGTTCACTTCTTGTTTGCTCTCTGCTTCCTCATTACAGATGCAGTGTGAGGAGCTAGCCCCCTGCTCTTGCTACCACATTGTCCCCTCTCTGATGGAGCATATATGAGTTAAAGGTTCCCTGTGCCTGTGCCAGGGATTTTCTCAGAGCAACAAGAAAAGCTACTGATTCACATGGTGGCAATGTCAGTAGTACCAGGCTTGGCCCCTGATAGCAGACATCAGGAACCTGAGTTCAAATGTTGGTCCTGAGAGGCGAGTCCAGTGGAGGTACCTGGTGCTGGCTCTCTGCCAGGAAGCTGTTCACAGATCATGTCAGACGGACTCACCTGGCAAAGTGTGGACATACGGCATTTCTTTGAATTAATAAAACAGACAACTGAAAAATTGGCAAGCATACTTGCACTGGGAATCTTCTTATAAGAAACACAAGAAGGAGGGGCATTCCCTCTGGGTCAGAGGCTGTTTGTGTAAGAGGGGAGTGGGAGCCAATGAGTCGGGAAGTCTTGTAATAGCTGCAATTTTGGGAGGAGATAGGTAGCAGAATAAAGCAACATTGCAGGTTTCAAAGCACAAAATTCGCCACACGTCCATGGTCCCATGGAACACTGGGGGAAATAAAGATTAGAACACTCCAAAGAAAGATCTCAGTCGCACAGGTGAATATTTGATGGACCGAATTCTTAACACAATGAAATAAAACTTTATAATAACAGAAAAACCAATAATGTTTTTAGAAGAAAACATAGCAGTTGGAGGCTCCCCCTCCCCCACCCCGGTGCACTCCCTGGAAAGCAGTGCTAACTTGTTTTAGGAAACTGCTAGACGTGGAAGCTAGACTAAACCAGTCCCAAGGATTTGGGCTTGCAGGGACAGTCTGATATCAGGACCCAAACCTTCACCTACATCTTGGCTCAGCTTCCAGGGTCGGTTGGACTCCCTGGTGTCCAGTCAGCTGAGCTGGTGTCCTCGAGGCCAGGGCGTGGAGAGAACCCTTCATCCTGTTGTGAGACTTGATTTGAGAAGATATGAATGAATGTCTAGTCACCCTAGATAGAGCATTGATGGCAGAGCAAAGAAACAATTCCACTGGGGTTTAGCTTAGTGAACCAGTGAGTTCACCAAGGTTCCTTATAGGTGGTATTCTTTACATGGGTGCTGGGTTACCTGCAGAAGCCATGAATGATCCAAAAGGAGCTGCATCCCTCTCATCACAGAGGATGCTTCCCTGGGGCTCCCTGTGGGGCTTACAGGCAGCTTGGTTGGTAGGGGTAGGGCCTTGTGTATCTTATAAGAGCCATGATCTTCCTGGGACTTCTTGTACATACCAGGTTATATATGCTTATTTACTTTCTGAGTCTTAGGAGTCTCTATGCCGGAGGAAATATTTCAATTTGAGAACAGTCATGCAACACAGCCATACTGATGTCTGTTCCCAGAGTAGACTAAAGGCCTACCTCTAGTCACATGATGTGTTTCTCGCAGCCTCCTAGAGAGGGGATCAATTTTTTCTACTTCTCCTGGAGGTGCCTCCCCTGTGCTGGGAAGACAAGCCTGTGAGGGACAGGTAACCTAAAACAGGCCTAGGAAATCATGCTACATGTCTCTCTTAAAGTGTGAGTGACCTGCTCATCAGCAGGTAAAGGTGTGAGGTCCCCGCTCTCAGGTGAGAAATCAAATCTTCCAACATCTCATATTTGAAGTCAAAACAAAACCAAGAGTGCTCAGTATTGAGTTAAAGGAGATGGAAATGTCAAGTGAGATCAGAAAAATGGGGCAAGTGAGAGCAAAATCTGAAAAAGCTCTTGGGAAGAAAGGCATGGGGAGGATTTACAAATAAGTTAAAGAACGATTTCTTTTGATAGGCTAATCAAATAGGTGAATGCCTAGAAAATCTAATCCAAAAGAGTGAGGGTGGGACTCTGCTTGTTTTAAGGATTTCAGAGGGGTTATTACTATGTCAACTGGTCTCCAGTAGAGGCTGCATTGGATTAATGAAAAGACATTTAGCATGGAATTCTCTCTGCAACGGTATAATTCCAAACTTGAAATCCAGATGAAATGGTTGATGGTGAGGGGAAATACAAATTACCTGTATTGACTCTGAAGGAAGTGTTCACGAAGCGCTGGCCAGACAGCTAGACACAAGATAAGTTTACAGAAATCAATAATTTTGCTTACAATACATAAAAAACCAAAAAAAGGAAAAGGATGGGAAATGCTTTGTACAAAGTATTACGGAATCTGCAGAATGCAGAGGAGATATCTTCACTGTGGAGGGACAGCCCTGCCTGGTAGATTATCCCATTGTTCCATCAGAGGATGTGTGGAGCATGGGAGTTAGGTGTGACCACTCAGCCTGCAGATGCCAGAGCCAGAGTCTCCACACTCCCACCCTACCCTCAGCCTGTGAGGTGACTCCAGGGGACTGCCAGGCATTCTGTCGAATGGTCTGAAAGTTGGCAGGATAGGACAAATCCCTAAGAATAGTCAGGGAAACTGAGAAAGAATAATTGCAACATTGCCTAGTGCCAAATGGCAGCTCTTTTCTACACTGAATCAAGTCAACATGGGTCTGGCCTGGGGCTGGAAAAGCTCAGCACAGAGATGTAGGGAGCTCAGAACCAGAAGCTAATGTAGGGGTCTGACCCTGGAGGACTGGTATCTGGGTAAGGAATGAATGACAGCTCTTCCTCCTTCCTTCCCACTTTCCTCCCTCCCTCCCTCCCTCCCTCCCTCCCTCCCTCCCTCCCTCCCTCCCTCCCTCCCTCCCTCCCTCCCTCCCTCCTTTCCTTCCTTCCTCCTTCCTTCCTCCCTCCCTCCCTCCTTCCTTCCTTCTTTCCTTCTTCCTTCTTTCTTTCCTCCCTTTCTCTCTTCTTCCCTCTCCATTTCTTTTCCCCTTTTGCCCTTTCTCATCTCCCTCCTTTTCCTTCTTTCCTTCCTTCCTTTCTTCCTTCCCTTCCTTTCATTTCCTTCCTCCCTTCCGTTTTTTCTCCCTTTCTCCTTCCCCTCCCTTCTCTCTTTCTCCACTTCCAAGCACTCTTTCTTTTGGGGGCAGTCTTGGCTGGCCTCGAACTCTGCTCCCAGTTCCTGAGATGGCTGCTAGGATCTTACCCATCTTCAAGTAAAGCATACGTTGCTGCTGACAGCTCAGCACTGTCCAGTCTGGATGGAAGTGGAGTATCACACCTGACAGAATAAAAAAAATCCAGATGGAGTGTCAGCCTCTGAGATGGAGATCACCGTAATGACAGTTACACAGGGGAGCCAGTCTTGGAGCATCACATGTAATCCACAAATGAGGAAGTAATTCTTCGTAAGGAATTTGGAAGCCATAAAGGGAAGTCATTTGTGTCCAAATAGAAATTAAAATATTGTGATGGTCGATATAAAAGTGATATATTGGTGATTACTCTTAGTGCAAACGACAGGCTGTGATTATTATTTACAATATCCAAGAAACACATCATATTATTAAAAAGTTGGCAAAGAAGGAAACCAACCATTTAACAAATGGTTGAAAAAGATATTCTAACACCCGGCTGCTGAGAGATTTTTTTTTTAAATAAAAGAAACCATATGTTACATTTCTTTAGACTAAGAAAAACAAGAGGAACAAGAAAGCGCATGGGAAGGGGACTGTGCCATTCATGCTACTCACTAAGATCCAAGTTTTCAGAGCATCTGGAAAGGTCTGGACAAGTCTACGCTGCCCTGTGATGAACTTGGACATTAACGACATGTTTCCATTGGGCGAGCCAGGCTTGCAAAAATGGGCTCCATCACATGCAAAGGCAATGGCAATGTTAATAGAAAATGACATAATGTGTTTGGGTGTTTAGAGCTTTTTTATTTTTTAATGATGAACACTTCAACCGGAAGAGTCACATGAACCATGGTCACCATGGATGAGGAGGATGCAGTCAGTGTCGTTGGACCCCATCAGGGCATTAGAGCATCAAACAGACACGTTTGTTATCTTCAGCTGGACCTTCTGGTAGCTGCTTCCAGGTTTTCCGTAGGTGTGGCCACATGAGACAATTCACCTCCGCTGTCCATTTCTCACTCTTGCTGAGGATGCTGCTCCAAGGTCCTTGCTAGCCCAGGCTGTGGAGACTCCTGCATGGCAGCCACTCCAATGCAGCTGTCCTCTGCCCCATCAGGAGCCATATGCTGTCCTTTCTTTTCCCTCTCTTGAGCTTTAGACATTTCCTCCTTTCCACAATTGTTCTCCCATCCTATCTTTTCTTCCCTCAAGAATCAAGAAACAAATAGGAGATGGTCCTCAAGGGGAGAGGGTTGGCGTCAGCTTTTTCTCACATAAGTTGGTGCTGGCTGGAGGTGGAGATCATGGTCTCTTTGAGAGAAGGCCATTTTGCCTCTTTCTGGGGTACATTTGGTGTGTGTATTTGTGTGTTTGTGTGTGTGTGTGTTATCCATGTCAGTGCATCCTTGTATGGACATGTGTGCATGTTTTTATCAATATGTAGCTTACTTCATTTTGTGAATCAGCAGGCCATGCTACTGAGGATGGGCAGGAATCTTGGCTGGGTTACCAGTGAATTCATGGTCTTTCTGTACCACGCTACTCTTTCATGGTCTTGGGTCTGGCCTTTGAGAACTGTGTGTCAAGACTGATTCCTTGGCTGTGGGTATCAGGTAATGAAAAGATGGAGAAAGCCATATATATGTACACACACACACACACACACACACACACACATACACACACACATATATCTGCCCAGGACACTAGCTAGCTGGCTGCAATGGCCCCACACTCCCTGGATTCTACATGTCATACACATGTCTGTGTGACAAAATACTTGGTCCGTGTGTGAGTACTGGTGGGACCTAGGAGGTGTACAATAAATTTCCTGTACCATATGGATTCAAAAATCAAAATTACAAGATTCTTCTGTTTTTAAACAAGAGTTCTGTATTCCACTGACAGCAGCCATGTGGATCCCTTCCTGTGTTCTTCCCAAGAGTATTAGGATTCTGTCTCCCTGTGATTCCTTTGAGGATGCTCAGGGCATTTGCCAGTGCCTCCTTTGACTCCGCTCCTTCCCCCAGATCATCCTGATTCTTGTCAACCTTGATCTACCATGAGGGAACACAGTGACGTGCAGGGATGCTCATTTTTGTTTCCACGGTCCTACTTTTTTTTTTTCCCCTTTTTGAGACATGGCCTCACCCTAGAGCCCAGCCTGCCTTGGACTTGTGGCTCCTTCCACATCTCCTAAGTACTGGGTTTGCAGCTATGTCCTACCGTGCTGTATTTACATGGAGTTTGAGATTGACCCAGGCCCTCTTGCATGCTAGGGAAGCATTCTGCCAACTAGGCTACATCCCTAGATACACTACCACATTTGAGGGCCAGGCTGTAGACTGTGTAGGCCAGTGTCTTCCTTCCACACATGCTTCTACATTTTTGGATGCTGGGTACCAGGTGCCTTGCTGGGTCATGAGAAGAGCTGGTGGCTAGAGCAGCGTGTGCAAATACGAAACCAAGAAGGAGATTCTTCTGCTCTGAGATGGATGCTCTGGGATGGAACCTGGGACTAGGGGATACCTAGTTCTGCGGTGGGGATCTGTTGAGTCACCCCGATCCTTTGTCTCCTATGCCACTGAAGGAGGAAACCAAGTCCCCTGGAGAAATGTGCCAGGCACCCCTGTCTCCCTGAACTCCATGGCTCCCAGGCATGCCTGAGGAAGAATCTCCTGTAAGTGGGGAGAGGGGAGATAGTTCACTGCTTCTCACTTTTTCTGTTAATGTCCCCTGGTTTCTGACTACTAGGAAGAAGGCTCTCGACGCTGTACTTCTGAGTATCACCCTGGATGCTATTCTCTGTTTGAGTTTTATTGTGCGGTGGGAGTGTTGTCCATTGTACAGTCTACAGGGGACCGTCTCTCAAGCGCTGAGTGTGTCTTACACATTAACGGTAGGGTGCATCTTGTCTGTTTTGCATGTGGAATTGCCGAAGACCTCTGGGGATCTGCTGTTAGACACACACGATCTGAAAAACCAACCAAAACAATAGAAGCCAAGCAGAGACAGTGGACGTGGCCTTGTTTGGTATATTTGCATATTTATGAATTTCTGTAATTTGAAAAGATATTTTTTTCTTGGCTTCTGTCTGGGAATATATTGCCATGTGTCAAAATCAAAGCAATCAAAATCAGCCCTGCCAGCCAGCAGCGGCTGCGTTCATCACCCCGTGTTACAGCATCCAGATAACTTGCTTATTCATAGACGCTTCTGAAGATAGAATTGAAGTAATTCATCTATATTGATGTGTGAATTGTGTTTATTTTAAAAGCCACCACAGAGCAAACTTAAATGCGACCGCAAATTGTGTCAGAGGGCATCCTTTCCTCTCTTCAGACCCGGGTCCTTGTCCTTTAAACAGCTTTCTCGTACAGCTTTGTGTATTCGTGCCACTGTTTTAAGATTGCTCTCTTGTCAGAAGTGTGTTGTCTCTGTCCACCGCCTGGACTCACGCCCCTCCTCTGCCTCCTAAACCACCAGAAAGCACAGGTAGGTGCTTGCATTGCATCTCCTATTTTGAAGTGGACAGAAATAGAAATGTGCTTTTGGGGGCTCAAGATGTCACAGTGAAGAAATTAAGCCCTACAGGTACTATCTTCTTTTCTTCCCGGCCCCTTCAGCATTGGTGCACAAACCCAGGCACAAGTAGGCTGGGTTTCTTCTTATACTCTCAATAGTCATCATAAGGAAGAATGGGCTGGAGTCCAAGGCAGTTACTTTTTCAGGGAGCGCTGGGCTCTCTTCAGCAGCCTCACCACAATTAGTTACAAAGAAAACCCCTCACTAGTAGCTTTGCATTTTCCCAGATGTGGTTGAGAACTTAGCTTTTTTCACTCTAGGGTGCACTGATTTTGCAGGGAAGTTGAGGAAGGATGTCTTGTGGGCTAGATGGTGGCATGAGGCGGTGAATGTTCCTACAGGCTCTCCTTTCTTTTCCTGCTATCAATTCTTCATGTATTGACCATGAAGCAACAGAATGCAGCATCAGAACCACAGGTCCCTTTGGTCACAGTGATAAGAGGTAGCTGTGGAGTCATGGAGAGCAGGCAGGGTCCCCGTATGTGCTGTCTCCCACTGGACCTGAGGGCATTTTCTGCTATTCCCATCTCGTGGGCTGCAAGGATACAGTTTTAGGTAGTGAGATCATGTGTCACTCAAGGGAAGACAAGTGAAATGTCTAGTGCTTACAAGACTGCCAGGGTGTGGGGAGGAGGATATCTAGGTCACAGAGACTGACTTCCAGAAGAATCTAGAAGTGGTTAGTGCCTCATTCTGGAATAGGGAGTCTGGAACTGCCCATAAAGGAAGCTGCTGACTTCGAGAATCTCCCTCCTTTAGCTAGTTCAAGTGGGTAAAGAGGGACTTCTTGATGAACAATTTTGAACCACTGGTGAACTCTGAACCAAGCAAATGGCTCCCTCTGACTGAAACATAATTAAATTACAGATAAAGAAGAAGAGAACAAAAAGCAAGCAGTCAAGCAAGCAAGCAAGCAAGCAAGCAAACAAACAAACAAAACGAAAGCAAAGCAAGACCCAAACCACATGACAGTGTCAACAGCTGACCTAGATGTGGGACTCCTGTCCCTGGCGATAGGCTGTGAATTCTTGCTCTTAGGTTTTTACCTAAGTTGATTAAAGATTATGCTCACACAGTAGCCTCGTGTTGGATGTCCTGAGAAGCTTTTTCACACTGCTACTGTCCAACAGAGAAGCAGCCTTCATTCACACAGCTCGAGGGTTCCAGCTGATAGGACCCAGGTCATGGGGGCTCTCCACTGTAGGGGTCCATGTTCATGGTGCAGTAGAAACATCAAAACACAGAAAAGGTGTAACTGTCCTTCCAGGTTTGGGTCAGAGTGGGACCACCTAGAGCGGGAAGCCTCATGCTCTACTCTGCATTCTAAGGCTGTGATACATACCATGACCAAAAGTAACGTGGAGAGGAACGGGTTTATTTCATCTTACAGCATCTAGCATGAAGGGAAACCAGGGAAAGAACACAAGGCACGAATTCGGAAGCAGGAACTGAAGCAGAGTCACAGAGGAACACCGTTTACTGGCTTGCTCCACATGGCTTGCTCAGTTTGCTTTTTAAACACAACTCAGGACTACCTGCCCAAGAGTGGCCCTGCCCACAGTGGTCTGGTCCCTCCCACATCCATCCGCAGACATACCTATAGGCCGGTCTAATGGAGGTGTTTTCTCAATTGAGGTTCCCTCTTCTCAGATGACTCTAGATGTGGCGAGTTGCCAAAAACTAACCAACACACCGAGTAACACTGTTGAAGGTGGTGGCATGTTCCAGGTGAGCCTGTGTGTTTGTTCAATCTGAGGACAAGGCAGTGAACAGCTGTTTATCACGCTGGGTTGAAGATACAGGGGAGTTGGAGTTCAAAATCAGACAGCTCCATCAAAATGGTGGGATCTACGTAAAGAACCCATTTCATGTATGAACACATGGTAGCAGATCACCAAACATGCCTCAGATAATAATTCCAAATACAGAGTGGAAAGGAAACAGGAAAAATAGCGAATCACTATAATAACTGTGCAGCAGAAGATACCCAATAGTGGGCACTAAATTATGATGTTCCCACATGCCTGCCAGATGCTGCAGTGGTGGTATCAACATCTGCACAGTCTCTTATGCTCTCTGTAAGCTGGGTGGCTTCCCCTCAAGGACTGGCTCAATCTACAGAGGAAAGATGAGAATGGAAGCCCAACAGGACAGTCTGTGTAGAAAAGCTGTGTGCTGGCTAGTTTCTGGTCAACTTGACACAAGCTGGAGTCATTTTGGAAGAGGAGACTTCAACTGAGAAAATTTCCCCACCAGATTGGCCTGTGGGCAAGCCTGTGGGCACTGTCTTAATTGATTAGTGACGAGGGATTGTCCAGCTCACTGTGGGCTGTTCCACTTCTGGGCATGTGGTCTTGAGTTGTCTAAGAAAGCAGGTTGGGAAAGCCATGAAGAGCAAACCAGTAAGCAGCATTTTTTTCATGGCCTCAACTTCAGTTTCTGCCTCTAGGTCCTTCCTTGAACTCCTTTCCTGGCTTCCCTCAGTGAAGGAGTGTGAGCTGAGAGCTGTAAGCTGAAAGAAACCCTTTCTTATTCAAATTGCTTTTGGTCAGAGGTTTCACCATAGCAATAGACCCCGTAACAACAAGGACAGACTGACTCTTGGGAGGCTCCAGAAGGCACTGTACTAGCAGCTGCTTGTATGATGGATAGGAGGTATAGTGAACCTCAGAGGCATGCTTCTCAAGCTCAAGATGGAAAACTAACCATGATGACTGTTGGAAAAGCCAAGCAGTCCATACAGCATGGGGACAGAGTCCAGGCTTGGATCATTTCTGTCTTTCTTTCTCTTTGATCTCCTTTGACAATTCTCTTAGAACAGTCCACCAACTGCTGACAACTGGAAGAGATTCAAGGACACTTGGACCAGAGGGAAGAACTCATGACATCTGAGTGGCATCCTTTATCCCTGCTAAAGGGACAGGTCAGAAGTTCCTGTGTGTGTGTGTGTGTGTGTGATATATACCGTGTGGCCTGTCACTAGGGCAGAAGCAGGGAAAGGTTCCAGAGGCTCTCTGCTATCTATCTTTCAGCTTCTCTGAAAACCTCAATTGCCACCAAGCACAATAGCAATTAAGCTATTGTGCTTTTTTCAATGTACTTCTGAGAGGAACTTTGGCTTTGGGGGGAGTTGAGAGTGACTTAGAATATACCTCTTAAACCCTAGGAGACAGGGAGCAGGTTAAGAAGTCCTGAAGCCACTTACTGATCCTCCAAGGCCATAGGCTTCTGTCCCACCATGCATGCTGTATGATAATGTGGTCTAATCCTGAGCCCTCAGGAGTCTTATCCTATAATAAGAGACCATGATAGCCACATGGTATGTGTACTCAGGTCAGAATCCCTCCAATGGGTGACAGCTATTGTGGTCCCCATACCCACAGTGGCTCTGGCTGAGTCTGACACCAACCAGAAAAATGAATATGACCACAGATGAAGACTTCAGGGCCTCTTGTTGCAGCCTGGCGAGCTTGGAGACTTCAAGACATGGGTCTATGCTTCTAAAGAGTCTTTAATCCTCAAGATTTTATTTTAGGAAAGATTCAGTGGGAGCTATTAGTTATTTTCTTGCTGCTGCTGCTGCAAAAAAAAAAAAACAAAAGCAGTGAAGAAGTAGATGCAATGAATGCTGGGGCTCAGCTGGCTTTCCCCTTCTTGTGAACTCTGAGGCTCCAGCCCATGGGATAGTACTACCTTAGCCAAAGGGGGTCTACTCACCTGGATTAATCTGATCTAGAAACTCCCTCATAGACACGCCCAGAGGTTTGCCTCTTAGGTGAGTCTAGAGCCTGTCAGGTTAGCAGCCAATATTCACCACTGTGATGGTTTGAAAGAAAATGGCTCCCAAAGGGAGTGGCAGTATTAGGGGGTGTGGCTTTTTTGAAGTGGGTGTGGTTTTGTTGGAGGAAGCGTGTCACCGTGGAGGTGGGCTTTGAGTTCTCCTATTTGCTCAAGCCTTATACAGCGAGACAGACCACTTCCTGTTGCCTGTGAGTCAAGATGCAAGAACTCTTGAGTTCTTTCTCCAATACCATGTCTGCCTGCATCCCACCATGATGACACTGGACTAAACCTCTGAACTGTAAGGGGCCACCCCAATGAAATAGCTTCCTTTATAAGAGCTGCTGTGTCATGGTGTCTCTTCATAGCAACTGAAACAGTAACTAAGACGCCCACCATGGGAGCTCGGGGTCACCTGGGGAAAGTCTGATTTGAAGTTTTGCCTGGAACATCAAAATTCTTGCTGGTGGTGGCACACGCCTTTAATCCCAGCACACGGGAGGCAGAGGCAGGCGGGTCTCTGTGAGTTCGAGACCAGCCTGGTCTACAAGAGCTAGTTCCGGGACAGGTTCCAAAACCACAGAGAAACCCTGCCTCTATTCAATCTTTACACTCAGAGCTGTGGCCAGAGGTGGTCAGAAGAGGTGGCAAGGAGAACTGGAGGGCTGAGTGAAGGTGGGCGGGGCAGGCTATCTATCAAGAGTAAACAAAGCAAGTTCTGCTGTGTTGAGCAAGGAGACGCTGAAACTCATGTAGGGCTCCCTTATGGCGGCTTCCTGAAATCAGAAGAGAGTTTCTTGCACCGAAGGTAACTAGGAAGTAACCAGAAGACTGCAGGGGCTGGCTGGAATGACCTTGCAGGGCACGGTGATCCCGACATCTTCCAACCCACCCGTTGCTGGCTGTGTGAGTAGTCTGGTGGAAGACACCCTGCAGTCTTCCCTATAGTCATAATGCTGATGGTCTAGTGGAAAAGGAATGTTGCCCCCCTTGAGATGAGGCGCCATCAAATGCCATCTGTGCTGCCTGTAAATTTAGCCATAAATCCTGGTTGTATTTATCAGAGATTTGTTTTCCAAGATGGCTAATTTTAGTCTCCGATTAAAGTACACACTAATTTCCTTGTTTCTTCCTTGCTGAGAAATCTGACAGAACAACCCCTCGTCGAAAGGGGCTGGCAGGTTCCCAAGGCCCTGCAGTCTCATTTGCTTAAAGAGAGGTTATTTTTCCCCCATCCCTCTTGTTCCTCCCACTCTGTTTTGGCAATGTGGGTAGAATTCAGAGGAGTTGAAATAAAAACAGCATTGTCCTTGTAGAGACAGAGAAGCGAGCCAGGTGGAGTGGCCCTGGCCAGGGCTGTGCTTCCAGCAGAGCAGTGGGTCCCCTAGGCAGAGGGTTCTAGGAAGGGGTCTCCATTTGGGAGAAAGAAGGAACTTCCACCCGGGAGGTGTATTCTCCAAGCCTGACTTCTGGACACCACAAAACACTGCAGAGAATGTTTGGAATGTCCCTCAGTCATTTCTGAATGATGGCTTAGGCTGGCTGAAAGTCTGACTCTAATCATGATGGATAATGTGAGTTAGCCTTTGACAGGGAGAGGTGGTGATGGGGGACTTGGAAGGGGAGCATGGCCATGACATCTGCATAGACCAGTAAATTGTAGTTAGGGCAACCAAAATGTGCACCTCTATCCCGTTCCAACACATCATTGAGGCTTCTCAGGAAGCACATGAATTGGGTAGGAAATATTCCAGTTGGAAGCAAATGGAAGGAGATGTGACCCGGAGATAGGTAGGGGGCTTACCAGTTAAGAGCCCTTGTTGAGATGGGAATTTGGTTCCCAGCACCCTACCTATAACTCCACAAGTGATCTGATGCCCTCTTCTGGTATTCAAAGTTCCACAACTACACGCACGCGCATACACACACACACACACACACACACACACACACACACACACACACACACTTCAAATAAACCTAAAATAAGCATGGCTGCAATTAGGGGTGGTGGTGTAGGTCTTTTAATGTCTGCAAAAGCATAGACTTCTCATTCATGAGGGGCACAGTTCACCCGTATAGGGAGAAGGAGACAAGGATGTCTAAATGTGTGGAGAGCTCTCAGGACTGAGAAGAGTTGTCTGTGTCAGGTGTCTTAGAGATGCCAGTTCACACTGAAATGTGGTTGTGCGGGAGTCAGCACAGCCCCTGGGTTCTGGTGTTGTCATTGCTGAAAAACGCTGCTGTGCCCCCTGTTGCCCTTCTGTTCACAAGCTCATCAAGTCTAGAGCAGGTACCGTTCCACTTGGGCACTGGAGAGCCTGGGCCTCTGCTGCCCACCACTGTGGGTTCTAAGACAGTATCTCTATTCTCACCTTTACCCTGTTCCCAAGCCTGGTACCCAGTAAAATCTCCGCAACTTATTACTGCACGTATTAACAACAGTGGCTCAAACAGGTGTGCCCTAGGGCACTTACGCCAGTGCCCAAAGCCAAGCTTTCCCGAAGGACCGAGGGCGTGAATGGAGGAGTCGCAGCTCCTGAGCAGCACAGGAAGGGGGTTCTGCTTTGCCTTCCTCTTCCTCTCTCCCTCTGCCTGCCGTCTGTCTGTCCATTCATCATAACTGATTGGATACATGAGACTGACTGGCCAAGCCCAGTAGGACAGAGAGGACTAATTGGTCACAGGTACTACTATCTCCAGATGGGGTCTTCTGGGATTATAAACGGGGAGTGATAATCCCATCCCCCAGAGTGTAGATTGCCAGGTTCAACACTATCAGCATCATGGTTGCCAGGTTTCTTCCCTGCCCTGTTCCTATCAGAGGAGGCAAAGACGGGAAACAGAGGGCATCACCCACAGCCTCAGTCAATAGTGTTGGGCTCTGAAGTTTAGGGAGCCGTATTCAAAGGAGCAGGCTCTGGTGTTGCCTATCTGGGAAACTCCGAGAAAGTACAACAGTGCCATTACCTCGACATTGGTGTCTCGGTCTCCCTCATCTTCCTCATCCTCATAGCTGTGGCTGCTGCTGTCAGCTTCAGTAAGCCTGGGCTGACTGCAAACCTGGCTCTTTGAGGGGTGCCACACCGTCCCATTCAGAAGGCCAGGCAGATGATGTATTTATACCATCTTTGTGTTATCTTCACTTCAAAGAAATGATCTCTGAATGGGAGACTGTATTCCAGGGGATGGGGTAGGAGGCTTTGATTGGCATGTCAAGATTGATGAGGTACCTCTGTCAGCCTTCTTGGGGCCTAGGTTGTTGCTGCAGATATTAACTGTTTGGTCACATTTATTGCCTGGGTCTGTTTATCTGCTCACGTGGGCAGCATGGATATGTCCACTAGGGTGGGCTGCTGAGTGTGGAGCTTGAGATGTGTAGAGTTGGGCCAACCCTGACATGCGCAGCATAGAGACACACACATGTAGATCCTCCACAGAGTATACGGTCTGTTGTGGGTGATGCATTTTATTTTCCTTTTTTTTCCTTTCTCTCCTCTCCTCTCCTCTCCTCTCCTCTCCTCTCCTCTCCTCTCCTCTCCTCTCCTCTCCTCTCCTCTCCTCTCCTCTCCTCTCCCCTCCCCTCCCCTCCCCTCCCCTCCCCTCCCCTCCCCTCCCCTCCCCTCCTCTCCTCTCCTCTCCTCATTTTTAACCAAGTGGCTCAGTGCTCTACATATTTACAGTCATCACTCAGTGACACATGCGGAGTGTCTTCCCAGAGCAAGCTGTGTCAACCTGGCATGGATCGCAATTGGAGGTACAGACAGTAATAGATTTAGCGGGTTCCCTACTGGTGGACACTGGAGTTTCTTCCTGGATGGAGACGCTGTAACAAGCCCCTTCCTCACAAATTTCATGCAAATGTGCAAACGTGTCTAAAATAAGTTGCTAGCAGTGGGCTTGTGCACCAAAGGCATCTTCATTTTAAACGGTGGTTGGCATTGAGCTGGTGGTATGGTTAATGCTTGCCTCCCTAGAGCAGCCAGCCTGGGCCCCCCATGGATGTACCGACAGTGCACTCTCTTCAGCTCCCACGAGAGGGTCTTCCATCAGATTCTTTATTTTCTTGTGCTTGCCTTTGCTCTTGTGCTTCCACTGGGACTTTCAGGAGACTCCCAGGTTCATCACCCCGATCCCCTTTGTGTGTGAAGCCACATTCAATCTGACTTTCCCTTCTCATCTTTACGGCATGTGACATTGTATGAGCACAAATGTCGAGACTGCTCTGGGCACTTTTTCTTTTCCACTCTGCATGGTTTCCTTCTCAGCCCTTGAACCATCTGGAACTGTGATTTTTTTTTTCATAAAACAACACTTGGCTCTGATTTCAGCATAATCTCCTACAGGGGATCCTGAATGGCTGGTTACTCTTCTGGTCCTGAGAGCTGTCACATAGAATACTAAATTTCACACATTTTGGGCCCTCCCTCCCTGGCTGGTTGGAATTCCCCTCTTCTCACTTGCCACCCATTCTTCAGACACCTAGGAGTGCATCACTCACGGCGTCCAGTCACTCTGAGCATAGAGAGGACCAGGCAGCCCCAGCTTCACTCTCCAGGGCCACACACTCGTTTTTCTAGATGAATGTCAGAATTCCATTGTCAAATTTCAGTCTCTGCCACCCCCGGCACTCAGCTGAGTTCACAGGGTGTGAAAGCCTCCTGAAGCTTGGAGTCCAGAGGTGCCTCCTTGGAGCACTGGCCGCTGGGATCACTGCTTCACTTCGGCCCCTGAGAGTTGAGACCCAGTGGGTACAGAACTTTATTGTCTGCTGGCCCTGAGGGTGCCAGACAGCTTTCTCAGGGTAGATACAATAGTTCTTTCTTTAGTTTTCTCCATCCACATGGAAGCCATTTTTTAGGGTCCTGTCTAAACTTCTGAGTACCTTTCCCTTTAGTGACTACAGGGGTCTTCCCTTACTAGCCTTCCTGATGTCCTAATGCGCAAGCTACTGCAGCCCCTATTCTCTGCTGTGTCCCTCAGGACTTTCTCCCTTCCTCTGGCTGTGCCAGAGATGTCATTCTTCACGAGGCATTCCCTGACCCTGCCACGTGAAGTCGTACACAGAGGAGTACTCACATACACATATGTATCCATGCGCCAACACAGTCTTGTGAGAGTACACATGCATACACACAAAAGCGGTAGGGGTAGACACCATCCCTGACCACAGTGGCCACCACACATGAGGCTGGTTCTGCCCAGAGTCTTAGGTGGAGGGAGGCAGTAGATCTCTGAAAAAGCATCTCTGGCAGAGCCTGGGCATTGCTGCCGGTCTACTAGGAAAGAGGGGGTGCACTTCACTGATACTGTAGAGGGAGGTTTTGGCTGACAGACCCTAGGGGAGGAGAAGGGCTGCATCTCCTGAGGCCCTCTAGGCAGATACCTTCAATGGCCCATCCCTGATGCAGAACAGAGGGAATCAGGTGACTCGGTTTTCCTATTATGATGGACACAAAAAAATGTGTTTCTCAATTATCTGTTAGCTTTCACTGCCCCACTTTTCTGGAAGACAATTTCTTCTACCGTCTGAGAGTCACTTCCACCAGAGGCCATGGGAGCTTACACACAGGATGCACAGGTGGGCTTGGAGTATCTATCAGATACTTGTTGAATAATTGACTCCTGTCAGCGAATTAGTGGAAGCCCAGAGTACCATGCAAAGCCCTCCATCTCCAAAGCTGCTTGGATCATTCACACTCTCACCTCAGTTATGCTCATTGCCATGTATTTCATACCTCCCTGATTACCCGCCTTCATGCTTCCCTTTCCTTCTCTTCCCTAGAAAAAAACATTTGAATTGCTTGGTGAGCAGCAGAAGGGAGAATCTTAGAAGTTCATTTGCATGCATAAACCCATCCAGCAGGCCATTCTATTCCAGACACACAAGATGGGGCACCCACTGTAGAGGTGAGTACGAAAGAAGGCTGGCGAGAGTTAGAAATGAAGAGGACAGGGGATGCCTGCGTCTCAGCCCATCTGGATTAATTTCCTCACTGTTCTTCTCTCTGCCTCCTCTTCATCAGCCAAGCTCTCTACTGCACCTGCGGCTGCTGACTGGCACTTGGGTCAGGGGAGTGGTGAACTCTTTGACATGGCCCTGGCTTAGACAGAGGAGGGATCTGAGCTCGGAGGACAGCTGTGATGCTTAGTTAGAAATGAGATGAGAGACTTTTGGGGGGAGAGTAAAGGCCGTGGACGTCACCAAGAGTCAGAGACAAGCCGAGATAAAACAAGAGATGTAAGCAAAGAAAAGGGAGGCTGTGCATTGAGAAGGGTGTGGAGGCTCTCAGAAGTCAAAGCCAGCAGGGCTCAATGTCCTCTGTAATTCTCCAGTTACATCAGGGAGGATCAAAGACCACTTTGAGACCTTCACAGAGAGGAATATCTCCCCGGGATATTAAGACTCTCTTATAAGTCTAGTATCATAACAGGGACTGGATCATCCAACTTTCTGTCTATTATTTCACCCATCTACCCACTCATTCATGAGTTAATCTGTCCATCCATGCCCATAAATCCATCTACGCTTGCATTTACTTACTTGCTCCTCAACACACCACCCACATGCCCATTGATCCACCCATCTATCCATCAAACCACGTACCCAGCCTACTCATCTCCCTCCCTCTCCCTTCCTCTCTCTCTCCACCTTCCTCTCCATCTACCCATCCAGTTCCCTACTCACCCAGCCCACCCATCTATGCCCTCATCTTCATTTTCAGCTCTTCAGAGCACTGGGTAGGGCTGCCAGAGTATGGATTCAGCACCAAGATATACCAGCTGTGTATATACATGCTCCCCGCCCCCTGTCCCGCCCCTCCCCCTCCATCTCTGTCACTCTGTGTGTGCTGTGTACGTGTGCACATTCAAAATCATAGTGTGAATCTGCCTGCCTCCTGGGGCTGCCAAGAAGATTTCACCCTGATGTGTGGCTTGTATTGTACACCCTTACATTATCATCCTGTCTTCTAGAAGGCTCTAGAAGGCTCCTCAGTTTGGAGGAGGGTTTGGTCAGGAGAAACATCCAAGACAAAGGACCAGCTATGGGAGAGCATGGGGAGGTGGCCAGGCGCTGTGCTGTCTGGAACACTGCATGGGTAAGCTCAGAGCCTACGCCTTGTGTGGTCTACTCATCTTGCTCATGTGCCTCAGAGACGGCAGTCAGAGTGTCCTTACATCTGGGGACATGTGCTCAGGCTGGCTCTATAGGGCTCCATTCTAGAGTCTAGTCTCAGGTCTAGGTGTTCATGGATGGTCCTGAGGAAGTAGCTATGGTGCTTGGATTTGGGTTTGCTATAATTGATACACGAGTATTTTATAGCTAATCCTTTCAAAGATGATAATTTCCTCACTTGGGAAGTGCCAGGGAGTAGGAGTAGACAGACAGAGTTGTTAGCCTGGTACTCTGCTGCCCACAGGTAGATCGGCACAGACAGTTCAGTACCTCGGGATGTCTAAGCCTAAGGGCTGGTGAATGAAGATTCCTAAACAAACGTTTCCTTGCTAAGGTGATTTCTGTCGCTGTCTTTGGGCTCAGGGAAGATAAGAGCCCTGGAGACATCAGGGACAGGCCGATGGGACAGTGAGGACAGTGGTAGGTGTATGTAGAGCCCCCGAACAGCAACTTCTGCCTCAGTTGCAGCTCCCATTCCCCTTCTGCTCAGAGTCACTTGGGGAAGTTAGCGATGACCTGGTCAATTGACTGCAAATTAGCTCCACTTTGGTTCATCTGAATATCCCTCCCTCTTCTTCCTTCCCTGTCAAGAATACTTTTGTGCTTACCATCCTGGCTCAGTGGTTGTCTTTGCTGGTTGCTCGAAGGATCTTAGGGTGGCTGGAGTCACCCCCCAACATTCTCTGTGTCTGCTTTTTGGTATTGCTGTGGGATTCAGCAACTGAGCAGCAAGACCAGAGGCACCCTTGGTTGTGTCTGGGCATTCATATATCTGGAGTCACAGAGCCTTCTCGCACACGGCTGATGACTTTGGGTTACTCCTGTCAAACGTCCACATTTGAGTTTGGGATCAGAGACCTCTGTCCTTAGACTCTACACCCTAATTTTACATTTACTCCTTCCCTTGGTTCACTGCAGGTGACTTTCTTCGTCTCTGAGTTTGGTGATTTTTAATTACATCCTAACATTCCCTTAAACAAGAGTGACGTGCAGGCCTCCAGGTGAGCCTTGTGTGGCCTCCGCTAATTGCTTGGTGGCAGGGCCAGCTCAGCCCACTTTACATAGAGTGAAGAGCCGGGTACCCAGCGCGTTCTAGGTGCAATTGACTGATGCAGGGGCTGTAGGGGTGTGGAGTTGCAGTGAGTGGGGAGCTGATGGACAGACTTTACTCTGTTCTGCCCAGAGCCTTACCTGAGGAGTGATCCTAGCCTGCAAACACTGCTATTCTCAGGTTCTCCCACTAACCCGTTGCTCTGTGCAATGCCCTGGCTCCATGAGGACAGCTGCATTTTGAATTCTCTCACTGACAGGGTCCTGGCCCTGCCTAAACACTGCAGCCGAAACCATATGGCTTCAGGGCAGAGGTGATGCTGACTTCTGTTTCCTCCTGCTGGGCTGACTGTCCCCAGTCTGGAGTCCACAGGGGCACCTCTGTCATAACTCTCTTGTGAGCACTGCTATGATACATGGGCTTTCCCTTTTTGATTCATATTTCACTGTCCTGAACCAGAAGGCCTATCTCTCTCCCCCACCCCCCGGGATATAGCCACTTAACATTTTATTCTATTTCTTTACGTGTTTGAGAACCAAGAAGTGAGGTTCCACCCAGGTCAGCCTTTCTAGGTGCTGACAGAGCTGCTATTCTGTTGTGTTGCATTTTTGCAAGTTCTTTGGGTAGAGGACTTCGGGTAACAACAGGAGCACAGATGGAAAATGGCTCCTGTCTGCCCTGTATCCTGTGCCCGGGAGTCAACCTGTGCAACCCACGAGCCTGAGCTCCGGAGAAGACGCAGATGTTGCCCCCTGGAGGCCCTGGCTTGGGGCTGCTGTGGAGACCTCATTTCAAGCCTGCAGGCATGGGCAGCAGGGTTTCATTCTCATTGTGGACCTGCCCGTGTAGCAAGGACCCTTTCTTCTCTGAGCTATTTTTAGATGTAATATGTTTCTACACTCCACTTGTCTGCTAAATGAACTCATTTTTAATCAAAAATTGCTATCATTAATTATCAGTCGTGCAATCAATATTCATTTTAATTCAGTACATAAAACCCCCTCTTGTGTGTTCTACAACCCCTCCCCTTGTGCATTCACTTACTTTACAAAGAAATATTTTCCACTGGGATTCTCTTCATCATTAAGAGGTGGTCTGTCTTATTACAATCCGTTATTAATGCTCAGAATCCATTTAATTTCACCTTTAAATGGCTGCAGCAGTGTGGTCATCAGCAGTGTGTGTGTGTGCACGTGTGTGCGTGCGTGTGTGTATCCATCTCTGGGAGGGTGGGGTTTGGCAGGGGCTTGGAAGGTGTGCATGGGGCCAGGGAGGGCAGACCAGGTACCTCCCTCAGGATAGACACCTCGGTCATTTGTGCTTCTGTCATCTTCACTTCCTGTCCTCTCTTCCCAGAACTCATGCAGAAGCAGATGGAGGAGAGGAGAGGAAAAGGTAAAAATAGCAAATATTCAGCCTTTTACAAGGGGGCAGCCAACAAAGGCCACTGGGGAGCAGAGGACAGGGCTTCCTGGATGGGGGTACACATTTGCTCATGCTAGGGATCCTCCCAGTTCCACTTTCATTTGAGGCCACGGCCTTGTCCACAGGAGAGCCACCTGGGAACATCGCTGCAACTGTCTGTACTGTCTGAGTGACTGTGTTGTTTGGGCTACTGAAAATGAGGAGACCATTCTGTCTGGAGCAGAGACTCCAGCAGAGGCGGGATGACTCAGGCTGCAGCATGTCCTCACGCGTGTGTCAGGATGCGGCTGGGGTCTCTGAAAGCCCCCGTACAGCTCATCAGTTCACAGCACTGCCACGCCCTCTTTTCCTGCATCCACAAGAAAGCCCCGTTTCTGTAAAGTTAGAAATCACGTTCACAAATGCCTGAAAGCAGGTCACCAGAGCATGCACTGGGAAAGGGCACGGGGATTCCCCTGTCCTCATCGGAACACCACAGCTTCCCTACCCAACCCGGCTTGCAGATGTGGGAGCTGCTGGCTGCCCCTTGCTGGCTTCTGGGGATGGTAGTGTCAGAGCCAGTGTCTGGTCTTGATTTATAACTCTATACAGGCTATAATTACATCTAAACTGACTGCGTATGTGGAAGAATGGGCATGATTTCAGGGTCCCACAACAGGTGCTGGGAGATGTCGAGAGTCCCCCAGAGGAGTCCCATTCAGGCTGCTGGGAAGGGACTAGAACAGGAGTATAGCCAGGGAACTTGTCACAGTGCCCATGGTCTCAGGATGGAAAGAGAGAAGGGATAGGAAGTACATTGTGTGTGTGTGTTTTGAGCTGTGGTCTCTGTCCTCAGGGTGAGGAAGGGGTAGGGTCTGGGTAAGAATCAGAGCCTTTGCAAGGGTCTCTATAGAGAGTGGCCAGGGAGAGTCCATAGAGGGCAGCAGAGGCCCAGCCCCAGCCAGGTAAGAGAGGGGCCTGCGTATCACTCTGGAAACCCCTTCACAAGGTCCTGCAGCTGTAGCCCTACCCAGGCATCCTACTGCCTCTCCACACCTGCTCCTGAAGCACCTGATGTGGAACAGTACCATTTGTGGCTTTGATCTGAAAGCTTCTGCCTGCTGTGTGCTGCGCAGGTGTTTGCTCACGATTGCAGAAACACTCTCTGAAGTTTCTGGGCCTTTCTCGCTGGTGGTACCCACGCCACCCGGATGCTTTAGGGTTAGGTCTGGTGTTGTTCTGCACCCTGGGGCAGGCAGTGCAAGGGTCAAGGGAGTACATGGAGCTGGAACATATGTGGGGACGGCTTGTTTTGATCTTCATAAGCCCTGGGAAACAGTTTTCAAAGAGGCTGACTCTGCTGGAGAACATGTCATAGTCCAGTGGCTGTTGGGTCACCATGGCTACAGCTTCTGTCTAGTGTGTCATGGCAGGTCTGTGGATAGGAGCTGAGGTGTCTCAGGATATAATGACTTAACCTGCTTTACTCTGGAGATGAACAAACCCAAGGATCATGTGTGTGTGTTTCTGTGTGTGAGTCTCTCTCTCTCTCTCTCTCTCTCTCTCTCTCTCTCTCTCTCTCTCTCTCTCTCTCTCTCTCTCCCTCTCCTCTCTCTCTCTCCTCTCTCTCCTCTCTTTCTGGCAGAGAAAGTCATTTTTTGAGGGGCCCTTTCAGACTTCTGACTCTGACTGTTCTTAGTTCACCGGGGTTCTTTCCATTTGGCTCCAAGCCTCTGTTTGGTATAGCATTGTGAGTCTCCTCTGAGGCTTACCCTCTCCCGCTAGAAAGGCTGTGTCGAATGTCTACACCACTTCCAGGTGTTGACTTTGTTCGGAGTGGTTTGGGGACAGTTTATAGACCTCTTCATAACTAAAGATCTTGCAGGATATCCTGCCAGGTTTTTCTCCACAGCTTTTGTCCTGTCTTTACAATGGGATCTTGGTTTATCTGGAAGGGAGTTTTGAGCGTGACTTGGAGGAGTAGTAAGAATTTCCTCTCTTCTCAAAATCGATCAAACTCAATTTAGTAAAGAGACCGCGCATCTTTATTCACCACGAGGTCACCTTTGTCATAAGTTAAGTGTTTAGGACCTTCATTTTATTAATTGAAGCCTCTTTTCTATGCTTGCAGCAATACTAAGCTGCCTTAATGACCAGACCCCTGTAATACGTTACCTTCAATTCCCAGTTAGCTAAGAGCTTTTAACAAGAATAGAGGCTGAGCTTTATCGAGTGAGCGCTGCATCTTCTGTGAACATGGCGGGGTGGATTTTCTCCTTTGCTGTCAATGGGGCAGAGTGCGTTAATTAATTCTTTTAAAGTTAAATTACCCTTGCATTGCCGGAATTAAACCTGCTTGATCATGACGCATTTTACAAACTGCGGAATTCAATTTACTAATATCTTGCTTAGAATTTTTACTGGCACTCATGAGAAAAATGGGTCTGTGGCATTTCTGCTTTGGAAGTGGGCTAGATACAGCCTCTTTAGCCCTTCCCCCTTTCCTGGGGAGGCTGTGGGGCCTCCCTGCTATGGGGCCTCCCTGCTATGGGTGTTTGAAGGAGTGAGACTTGGCACACACAGCGATTTGCCTGGCCGGGTTTCATTGGCCATTTTTGCCTTGGGTCAAGTTTATTGCCAGATATACAAGGCCTTAGATTCTCCATTTCTTCCCGTCTTAGCCTGGTGTGCTGGGCTCAGAAATTATTTTTTCTGTTTTGTTTGTTTCATTCATCATCCCCCTGCTCTTCAACTCTGCCTTATGTTTCCAGGGTTGTTGGTGGAAATGTCAGTTTTCACTCTGGTTTGGTGATCCACCCCTTTTCTCTTTTCTGTCTTACGCATGTGTGTGAGCTGTTGGAAGGCTTCAGACAGAGCCGGCTCAGGCTTGCCTCATGCTCTCTAGTGGGTGGTTCTTTTCTATTTCTTCCCTTCTCATTGGCTTCCTTCTACATTCTTTATCATGCTGACTGTGGAGCTGGGCCATTGACCTGTCACTCATATTCTTTGGAAATAAGAATATTTTAGGGTTTGAATTCCTCTCTAAACACTGGGTCTTTACCTGTTATATTTTGTTGTCATCCATTTGATGTATTCTCTAATATTTTTTATAGTTTCTTTGACCAATGGGCTATTCAGTAGTGTTTTATTTAATTTCCAACTTACACATGTTTTCCATATCTTTAACTTACTGACTTTTAGGTTAAGTCTACTGTAGATAAAATGACACTTAGAATAATTTTGCTCCTGGACATGCAGAGACATCTTTATGGTGTACGTGGTCTGTTTGGCAAATATTTAAAGTCTCTGTTATATCTTGGAAAGGGAGAAGATTCTGCTGGGCATAGACCATGTACACCCTCAGAGGACAGGTTCAATGGAGACAGTCAGTGTTAATTTATCTGGGCCTGCAGACTCTCATTTATTGGGGCCAGATGGTGACTTCACAGATGGAGATGCCAAAGGAATCCACCCTATGATTATAGTGCAAAGATAACCATTGTAAACCTATAAAGAATGCATGCTGTTGTGTTCAAACAAAACTTTATTTAAAAAGCAGATGGAGGGCCAGTCCAGTCTCTGGGTCTTGCCCATCCTGAGGCTATTTCGTCAATGAATTCATTTCCAGTTGCTTAGAGGCTTGTTAAAGAGGTCCACTAAAGTCTTCTCCTTCACCAGGCCTCCTTTTTTGTCCAGCAATTTTTTTGTTGTTGCTGATGGTTTGGGCTGATGTTATTAGAGCAGGCTCCTGCATCTGGAACTGGGTTGTATATTCACAGAAAACGAACATTTCCATCATTACAAAGTGCCCTTTATTTCTTTAGTGTTTCTTAGCCTGACCGAACACTGAGGAACGGTAGCCTTTTCTGGATTGATTGTTTATATGATATGCTTTCTATCACTACTCTTTAATCTTTCATCGTTATATCAAAGTTTGCACAAATTTTGCACAGCATAAGGATAATCATAGGCTAAAGATATTCAATTGAATGTATTATTCTTAGATACTTAAGTTACGGGGCCAGTAATTGGACTCAGCAGATAAAGACATTTGCTGAGCCAGTCTGACGACCCTGGGATCCAGAGTGTAAGGAGAGAACCTACTCCCCTAAATTGTCCTCTAAACTCTACCTGAGAGCCATGGCACATGCATGTTCACACATGTGCATTACACACACACACACATATCAAAATGGAAAATTTAAAATATATAAGTTATAATTATCAAGAGTTGTTGCTTTTTTTTCTTGGTGTAGTAATTCTCTGAACCATCAAGTATTCTTTGCACTTGCTTTCTCAGGCTCAAACCATTGGTGAGTGGAGTGGGGAGGACGGCCAGGATGGAAAGATAAGTTCCGGAGAGGCTGCAGGGAGGCAGCATCTCACCAGGGCCAGCAGCGTGTGTGGTGCCACAAGCACAGGGAACTTACACAGGAAATGCATACTCTGTAAACCAAATAACCCCATTTCTAGGGACAGAGACAGCAGGAAGGCTCGCTGGTGTCCTCTATGCAACACCAGTTCTCTCATAGCAGTGTTTCTTCATGAAGGCTAAAAGAGGGACGCTGTTGGAGGCCTGGCAGTGGTAGAGGGGACCAAAAACTCTGGTAACGATAAGCATTCTTAGCACACAGTGATCTGTAGCAGCTCTCAGCAGTGTGCCTGACCTTGCAAATAGGATGCATGCGATGTCCGAGACTAAGCTGAGCTGATGAAAATGAAGATGGTGTGTCTCTGGGGTGTGTGAGAGAGCAGGAAGGGTGTGGGCTGCTGTGAGGTTCTCCTTATTAACTGGTTACTGTGCATCACACACGAGCCAGGAGCATGTCTGTATACATTTTGTACACATATGAAATGTTAATAAGTAACAAGAAAATAAAGGGATCTACAAAGATACCCCAGATCATTGCAACCGAAGATACAGGAGTCTAAATATTATGAGATGATACAGAATGCAAAATTATTGCAAAATAATTGTGCAAAATAGAGTAGTTACATGCCTTGGGCATCAATGTACATTTTTATGTAGCCATAAAAATTTAGCTAAACTGATGAGGTCCTCGGCATGTAATAAAGTCACGCCGTGCTGCATATCCTAAGCACTGACATTAGAGAGAAAACCTGTCAGACAGTAATGCCACATGCTCATTTGCTTGTCTTTCTGGCTTTTCCCTGTGTCCCATGTTGAAGGGAAAGCACGGCCTTGTGATTTGCTTTGGCGACATCAAGCAGGGAAGGCATGGCAAGAGGTGCTATATTCCTTGCAGGGACATGTGACAGGCCATCACAAGACTCAGGTCTTGGCTTCACTTTTTGCTAGTTGCAGAAGGACGCACTGGGGTGATGTGTGGAAGTGAAACAGCCCAGCAGAGAGGGCCTGATGGAGGGTGGTGACCTAGAGCAAGTAAAGCCTGCCATGTTAAGCACGGAGGTCTTGGCACTGGTACTACAGCAAGCCTCACCTCTTCTGATGAATACGGGGGATAAAAGTTTGTAAATAGTAATGATTGAACCAATGAGGTTGTTCAAAAGGGGTGGGCCTCACCGAGATCAAGGAGGCAGGTAGGAGAGGGCAGGAGAGGAAGGAGAATAGATTCACTGGCATCAGAGTGCAGCTGGACGGGAACCAGAAACTCAGTACGGTGTTGTAGACAGTTATGCATGGTTCATCTCGAAAGGCCAGAAGGCTTGTAAGTGTCCCTCTACAAAGAAATGATGACTGTTTGGGAGACAGATACGTTTAACTCGATCTACACTTTATCCAACATGTGCCTGTGTGGAGACAGTCCACCATATCCCCTTAATGTGCGTAATTTCTATGTGCTTATGTGTCAGTTAGATGAGTAAGCTTAATTTAAATTATACAAAGCAACAGGAGCTCTCTGTTCATCATCTGTGGACAGAGGAAGAACACACTCAGAGTTCCATCTCAGGTGACTCATCTGTAATGGAGAAAAAAACAGATTAGCGAAGACAAGTAACTTGGCTCTGGTCTTTGGAGAGTAAAAAGCAAGCAAAGTCCAAGGACATTCAGAAGGTAAAGCTAAATTTGATGAAACCAAAATCTCTATGACATAGTTGATAACCTTGATAACCCCAGAGCTTCAAGCCCATCCCACCTGCAATTCTGTTCTGCGTGGTATAAGGGAGGACCATGCTGAGCTGTCGCACATAGTATCAGGCCACAGGTGTGCAAGTCTTGGGGAGAAAGAGCTCTGAGGAAGTTCAGATGTCCACAGCCAGCTGTGGGAAATCTGAGCCTGTGAGGATGCTGGTTGACCGGAGAAGGCTGAGGGAGGAGAGAGCAGTTTTCAGTAGCCAGGCCACAGGCTACAGGGCAGTAGGGTGAGTTCTCATCAGCATGTAAGGAACTTTTAGGGCTCAGAACTGACTAAATTATTGAGATCTCCAGAACAAGAGTGAGCCCTCATCTCTGCTTATTTCACAAACAATAATTATTTTATAAAAATGTTTACATTCTGGGTCTGGAGAGACTGCTCAGTGGTTAAGAGCACTGGTTGCATTCCGGAGGACCTAAGTCTGGCTCCTAGCTCCCACATGGTGGCTCACAAGCATCCCTAATTCCAGTGCTCCAAGAAATCTGAGTCTTCTTCTGGCCCTCTCTGGCACCAGGCACTCATGTGGTGCTTGCGCACATATGTGGGCAAAACACCCTATCCCTAAAATAAAATAAAAAGAAAAACTGAAAAAACAATCATTATTCAGAAGTTTGCATTCTACTCCCCAAATCTAGCAGAAGGCAACAAAACGCCCAAATAAAACAAATGAAACAAGAATAAATCTGTATTTTCAGCTCACTTGAGGGGATGCTGCAAAGAACGGCACGTGAGTGAGCAGATGGGTCAGTAATAAAACACACAGCTCATGTTTAAACAGAGCCACAGCAGCACAGACTGCTCAAATCAAGACGCCCGTTCACACAAGCCAAGTCCGCCCAAAGAACCAAAGGAAAACAGTATGAATGGATTCTGAAAAATCTATGTCGACATTAACAACTTTTCCTAACAAGAATGTTATGGAAAGCAAAGAAGGCAAACAACACCTGCTTACTCAGGTTTTAGAAACGAAGCGGTTCAGCTAAAATAGTCACTCGCTGGAGCCTTCTGCTACCACCGCCAGGTGATGCTGTTGAGAACATCACCAACTGTGACAAGATGGCCGTTGTTTTCAACAGACCTACACAATGGCAGAACAGCCTGCACCACAGCCTTCGTGTCTGGGATCTCAACAACATGGAGTCAACTGGGCTCTGAAAATATCAAATGGAAAAATTCCAGGAATAATTTGCAACTTTTAAAGTGATGGGCTGAAATCTTGGGTCCTTCCACAGGGCCTAGGGGAGAATTACCCCTTTGTTCAGTGGTCAGCTGTCCTAGCTGTCCCTGCTGCCCACCTGTCTCTCAGGGAGCACCTCAGTGCAGTGTGCCAGGAACTCTGTTCTACTTAGGAATATCCTCAGTGTTGATCTGGTGGTAATTGTTCTGTTTTATGACTAGTTATTGTAGCAAATCCCCCACTGTGTTAGATATGTAGATTTAGTTTTGTCTTATGTCCAGGAAAGAATAGATTATCTATATCTCTGCATTCTTATATCTACATTTATATAACCTACACCTGTCTCCATACCATCTATGTAATGTATATCTATGTCATATATGCATACTATCATCTGTCCATCTATATTTATGTCTGTGTCATTTATATCTTGATGTCTATGCCATCACATTATCTGTAGTATTTTTATAATCTATATACCAGTTATATCTGTCATTGCTATCTGTATCTATGCCATTTATATCATCTATATCTATATTATTTATCCCATCTCTATCCATATAATTTATGTCACATGTAGCCACATCATTTATGATTACATCATTTACACCTATATTTTCTGTATAATCTATACCTGTGTCATTTATATGTTCTATATTCATATCACTTATTTCATCTATATCTATATTGCTTATATCCATATAATTTATATCACCCATATCTATATCATTTATAACTATATCATTTATGTCATCTACATCAGATGCAGGCCTAGCCTCCATCCACCTAGTCTATCTCTTGTGTTCTTTTTCAAATGTAGAGGTATCTTTCCTTGTCAACCTAATTTTAGGGCCAGGGTACCTTTCTTAGGGTCCCCGTTGAGCTGCCCACCTGAGGTCACTCACAGAGGTCACTCACAGAGGACACAACATGAGATGCTATTGTGCTTGGATGCAGCAGTGACCTTGATGTCTGCTCGGTGGACACTTCAGATGCTGGCCCGCTGCTCCACCAAGGCCTGGCATGTGGCTACCTGCCCATCTTTGCTTGTAGGTAAACATGCACTCATAGACTCGGGGAGCAGAACAGCTGGGACCACCAGCTCAGGGCTGGCGCCTCCTCTTGTGTGCATCAAGCCTGCACACATGGTAGTTCCAGGCTGTCATAGAAGCTCACAACAGTTCCTCTTCTAAAGCCAGGACAGTGCCCGAATGTTAAAGACCCCTTCAGTTCATTCCAGCCGGGGGGGGGGGGGGGGATCTCTGTGCTGTTCCTTGTCCTCCATGTTTTCAGTTTTAAGTGGTCATTCAGACATCTGTCAGCAGTTTGGGAAGAGCCACCTCATCAAGGACCACCTTTCATGAAGCCCTCTCTGTATGAAGTCCTCACACAGAACCGCAAGCCCTGCTGACCCAGAACCCAGGTGCCGTGGAGGTCTGGTCCACTGGCACCACACTCAGCTCAGAGGTTACTTGACCCTCCCTGGTGTGACATGCTGAGAATGGCCATCACGGTGATCCTCATAAAGGCAGCCTGTACTTGCTGCTCTGAAACCCAGGCCTTCTTGTTCCAACATTCTCCCAGACTGCAGGATGTAAAGAAATAGGAACTTCCAGGCTTAGAGCAGGTGGGCAGGAGCCAGGTAGTGGCACTAACAGGGGCATTGGAATGGGCTAGGAGGACAGCAGCTCTGTCAGGATTGCCCTAGGGGCATCTCCCACCCTGGGTCCTCACAACTTTGTACTTTGTAGGACCCATGCTTCAGTCAACTGTCCCTCCTTACTCAACCGAGCCTCTCAATTCAAGAGCTGCAGCGAGGCTACCTCAAAAGAGCACAGGATTAAAGGGATTTAGGACTCAAGGGCTGATCCTTATGTACTGAAAGTGCAGGAATTGGGAAGAAGGAAGCTCCTCCCCTAGAAAGCTGGGCTGGGTTCCTCTGCCTTCTGATTTGCTCGCTCTTCTGTCACTTATTCATCTACCTCTCCAATAATTTGCATAATACTCACCCTTGGGATCTCCAGTTGGTGGGACAAAGGGACATTTCCTTTGTCCTCCTTTTGTCTTCCCTTCATAAGAGGAGGCTGAGATCTCTTCAGTGGTCTGTTTGTCTTTCACAGAACATATTGTTGATTTAAATTCAGGCACTTGCAACACAAACAGGAGGCGACAACCACTTACACTTACATGGTAACTGGAGTAAGTCAAGCCACCTGGATATAAGTGACAGACCCAGGCTTGGCCAAGCTGGTGCTGAACCAGTGGTCCAGGCTCTGCACGGTCTTTGGGTTCTGCATCATCATGTGGCAAGGTCTCCTGGGGCATCCTGACCAATGCTAACTCCCCCAGAACCAGGCTTGTAGAGCCTCTTCAGGAAGTGCTTTCCACTGTCTGAGGCAAACAGTATTCTCCTTCGTCCCACGGGCCTCAAGGCTGGGGACAGTACGCACGTGGCAGTACTGAGTGGTTATTTTCTGGTGGAGACTTTGGTGGTCATGCAGATGCAGCACGGAGAACACACTTCCGTGAGCGGCCAACCTCTACTGAGAGGATGAAGCTTTCCTGTTTCTTGGGGGATTATTTTTATCTGGAGAAAGAAGAACCACACTTAATTAGGCTTTGTCCCTGCCAACGAGTTAATTGCAATCTCTGAATATTTTGCCTTTTCTGAACCATGCTGCGTGAGTCTTTTAATTACTATCTACGGATCTGTCAGTGCTGTCAACAACAAGTCACTTCTCCCGATGGCCACAGATGACATCATCACAGCTGAGCATTGTTCGTCCTTGGCCTTCCCCTTAGGTGACCAATGTCTGGAAGTTACTAGACAGCCTTCCCTCTGAGGTCAAATCCCTTAATTTACTCAATAATTAGATTTCCATAAAAAAATCAAAGAAGGCCACCTCTGACAAGCGACAGCATCTCTGATGTTTTTGACCCCCACACCTTGACCACTCTGATGGGATGGTTCTTTATATTTTAATGAAAGAAAGCCAATTAGCTATAAACTGATTACTAAAACAGAATCGGGGTCATTTCTTTGCAACAAATCAATCAACAAAATGCTAATTACAGATCGTCGTTTCGGCTTGGATTAATCTATTAGTAATTAAAGCGAAGTGCAAACCCAGCCTCGGACTTAATTGTAGCCAAAAGGCACAAACGTCTTTTTCTTGACCGGTAAGATGCTGTTATTTAGTTTAATGTAGACAGAAAACCCATTAATTGTGTAGGACATTCATGGGTCTAATAACATTTTTAGAGGCGGTCTTTGGAGGCATTCACGAGGAATGTAACTGGGGTTGTACTTTGGAAAGATGGGCATCTTCTTTTGATTCGTTTATAATTGAATTTGCATTTTTATTGTGCTTGTAAAAGCAGATTTTTTTTTCTAGTGCAGAATAGTAAATCTTGGGGCCTAATTCTCAGCAAGGCCACTGAGTTCCTGTCTCACAAAGGACAGCAGGTGCATAGGTGAAGTCACCGGGGTACTAGGACTTGACTTCACAAGTTTAAACACTTCCTGGGAGCCCAGGCAGGAGAGGAGGCTGGGGTCACAGAGAGGGACCCCCTGGTGTCTCCAGAGCCACCTCTTTGCTTTCCTATAAAGCCTTTCTATTGTTTATTTAGTGTGTGTGTGTGTGTGTGTGTGTGTTTGCACATGTTCCCCCTTTTATGTTTGTCTCTATTTACATGCAAACAGCAGTCGACGGTCAACCTCAGGTGTCTTTCCATTTTTTTTTTGGGAGACAATGTCCCTCACTGACCTGGAGATCACCTAGTAGCTAGGTGGGCTCATTGGTTAGATCTGGAGACGCTCCTGTCTCAGCCTCCCCCCATGCTGGGATTACAAGTGCATGCTATCATATCTCGAATTTTGTGTTGGTGCTGAGAATTGAACTCAATTACTCATGCTTGTGTAGAAGGAGCTCTCCTGATGGACTTTCTGTTGCTGTGATATAACACTGACCAATAGTAACCTGAGGTTTATTTGGCTTGCAGGTTCCTGTGCATCATTGAGGGGAGCCAAGATGGGAACACAAGGCAGGATCTTGGAACAGACTTGCTTCTTTAGATTACTCTGCTTGCTTTCTTACACAACTTGGGACAACTTTCCCAGGTGTGGTGCTGCCCACAGAGTCCTGGCCTTTCCTCCCACATCAATTAGCAATCAAGAAAATGTCCACTTGGTCAGTCTGCTGAAGGCAATCTTTAGTTGAAGTGCCTTCTTCCAAGGTGACTCTAGGTTTTGTCAAGCTGACAAGAACAACCAACACTGACACTCTGTAGACCCCTCCATCACTGGCACTCTGTAATCTCAGCCATCACTGGTACTCTGTAGACCCAGCCATCACTGGCACTCTGTAGACCCAGCCATCACTGGCACTCTGTAGACCCAGCCATCACTGGCACTCTGTAGACTCAGCCATCACTGGCACTCTGTAGACTCAGCCATCACTGGCACTCTGTAGACCCAGGCATCACTGGCACTCTGTAGACTCAGCCACAACTGACACTCTGTAGACCCAGCCATCACTGGCACTCTGTAGATTCAGCCACCACTGACACTCTGTAGACCCAGCCATCACTTCTCTGTTATTTGCATTTGTGGGGTTAGAGCCTATGTATTCTCAAGGCTTTGCTTTGCAGACGAAGAAGCTCAAAGTCAGGGAGATTCCCTGCTTGAAGTCACATGAGCATCTGGGACACATGGCCCTGTCCCCTGATGATGCTTTAGTAAGAGGGCTTGAGACAAGAGCACTGTACACGATGGACACAGAAACCATCCAGGCCCTGGGGACAGCTGACTAGAATTGTTAAGAACAGAAGAATCTCAAATGGACCCTGAGAAGGCACCGGGGAGGGAGAAAGTATCTTCCATACTCAGCATGTGAAAGGCCAGTTCACTTGCCAGGGGCCAAGGGTCTCAGCAGACAACAGCTGGCAGTCAGCTGTGATGCATTCAGTGGCTCCCAGCTGGACCAGTGTTGACACAAGGTGACTCCACATTGGTTTTCATGCTCAGACTGTGCTATCGCTGATGTGGTTGGCTGCTTGCTTTGTGTGTCTAGCAATGGAGCTGGTGTTTTAAGAGATGAAGAGACATTGAGAGGTTGGGGCAATGGCTCAGTGGGTAAAGTCATACAAGCACGAGGATCTGAGTTTGGTTCCCAGCACTCACAGAAAAGCTGGTGAAGTAGCACATTCCTGTGATCCCAGCACCAGAAAGGATGAGGCAGGCAGAGTCCTGGGGCTTGCTGGCCAGTCATTCCAACTTTCTTGATAAGCTCTGAGTTCAGGGAGAGACTCTGCCTCAAAAAAAAAAAAAAAAAAAAAAAGAAGGTGGAGAGTGTTTGAGGAAGACACCCAAGGTTGATCTCTTGTCTCCAAATGCACATATATGCTCAGATGTATGCACACATCTCTGAGAAGCTCTGGGGCGAGATGTGAATATCTTGATGTTCCATGACCCTTATCTGTTGACCCTAGGAAAGGGACAGTTCCACACCAACACAGGTTTGGACGCAATGCCCCAGCGTGTTTTTTTTTTGCAGGTGATAACTCAGATTGACAAGTGAGAGCCTTGCTTTGGAGTCCCTCAAACCCCAGTGATCAATCTCAGATTTTAGTGAGTATATTAGATTTTTTATGATAAAACACCAGAACCAAAGCAGCTTATAGAATGAAGAGTTTATTTCAGCTCATGGTTCTACAGAAGATTTTTACAGTCATCTCTGCAGCATTTAGAAAAATGTACCCCATCCATGAATAGCAACTGATATCTCCCCCAAAGTCAACGAGAGATCTTGGAAATGAAAGTAAAGTTGCAGGAGTAAACAAACTACGACCCCACAGAGGCCTTTGATGTACATTATCTTATCTCGATCACCACCTCACAGCTCATAAAATTCTTGCCTCAAGTCACCTCCGGTCCCAGCCTTCAGCCAGGTGATTGCTGGTGAAAGTCAAGGGCCATTAGAACCAAACAGCCCAGGGCATACAGCATCTTCCATCTTCCCTGTGGGGTGTCCATTGAAACCACAGGAAGCTACAACACAGGATACCCTTGCTTTATCCTAATAGACACTGCTTCTTGGGCCCATTTCTCCTCCTTCTTGCTTGCTGCGGTAGGTGTGTCCTGGACTGTGTCCAGATCAAACAGGTGGATTCAAGGAGGACAGTGGGATTGGACACTAAGAATATGGGCACTAAGGATGAGTATAAGCTGATTTCATCTGGGGGTAGAACTACAGGAAAGACAGGTAGGTGGAGATACATGTTAAGCCCTTATTTCCCTCTTGAGGTTCCCCGGTGCTCTGACTAGATTATCCGCTGTGGAGACCAACATTGGCCTTGGTTTTGAAGTGACTATGGAGGAGATGAAAAGCACTTTGGAAGTTGGGTCCTGCTTCCTTAGGCCAAAAGGACACTGGGCCTTGATACCAGAGAACAGGGTTGGCTTCTTGCTGCCTGTTTCTTCTCTCCTCTTTGCTGTCCAAAGCAACACTGTGAGAGTCAGGCATGTCCCCTAGGACCTCCTAAGGATGGGGACAATGCATCTGCCTTATGGAAGTCTCAGAGTTGCCCAGAAATCCCGCTGACGTGTTGAACCGGTGTGCCATGGGCCAGGCTGAGGACACCCCTGCTGTGCAGATCTGTCAGGGAGCCAGAGCCAGAGACTGGCGCTTTCCAGATGTGGTCTTACCTTAAACCTGAAAGGTCGGAGCCAGGGTTCCGTGCCATCCCTCCCTCCAGTGTGACTGGATGCTGGGGGCTGTTGGCTTCAGCAATCTCTTACAGTGTCAGGGAGGTGCACACATGCCAGCCTGCAGCCTGGTCAACCTGGTGTGCCTGTTTAGATTGCAGTCCCAGAACAAATTCAGAGACCTTTGAAACGCATTCCCGGCTCCCATGCCATCTTGTTTGCCTTTTGCAAACTCACTGATGTTTCTCCTGACCGGGCAGGATCGGTGACCTTGCAGGGCAGGGGGAAGGAGAATGGTCTGCTGGCTGCCACTCTTGGGGATTGTGTGGGGCAGCGGGATGTCCAATAGGCAAGCAGGGAAGATGGATGGCTGCTTCAAGAAAGCTGGAATGCTCTGATCTCCAATAGGACTGCTGGCAATTTGCATTCATTAGCAAAGCAGGACTATTACAGTTATGATTTAGGGTGCAAATCAGAAGCTACATCTGCATCCCCAGGGCTGGAGCAGGCGCTCAGGCAGGGGGAGAAGGATCTGAGGCCCTGAGGGGTCTTGCTCAGCAGGAGGCTGCGTCCTCAGAGCTGTTTTCCCAGAGTTGCTTTTACTTATTTATCTTATCCTATTTGGTGCTTTGTTTCTTTTTTTTCCCATATGTTTTTATCTAAAAAAAAATTCACTTTTAATTTTACATATCAACCCCAGTTCCTCCTCCCTCCCCCCTTTTCACCCCCTTTCCCCTTTCCTATTCCCCAATCACTTCTCAGAGGGAGTAAGGCCTTCCTTGGGGAGTCAACAAGGTCTGGGACACCAACCTGAGGCAGGACCAAGGCCCTGCCCTTATTTCAAGTGTTTTGTCTCTTGAGACAGAGTTTTGCTATGTAGTACGGCATGATCTCAAGCTTGCCATCCTCCTGCCTCAGTCTCTGAGTGCTGGGATTACAGACATGTGTTACCAGACTCGGATCTGCTTTCTGAGCCAAGGGGCACTTGTAGGAAGCCCAGAGAGCGTCTGCAGAGTTCGGAAAAGTTCAACAGAGGAGCCAGTACAGTGCCAGTTCCAAGGTCTGCCCTGCAGCATTTCACATTGGACAAAGCAGAAAATGCCAATAACACAACCCACATGGTGCAGTAGGCCTCTCTGAGGCCTTGCTGTTTTCCCGTGAACTGCCGAGTCTTGTAAATATCCCCTTTAAAAACAGGCCAACCAGAGTGAGGGTATGCCCTGCCTTTAGTCATCATTTGTAGGGCTGGAGTCGTTCAAGAGTATCCCAGCCATGCATGCCTGAGCCTTGTTTTATTGGATAGCAACTTAAGGTCAAATCAAGCTCAAGTGGCTTGTGTCATCGCTCAGATCACAAGCATTCTGACCCACTTTTGACAGGTGTTCCCCAGGAAATGTCCAGGGAAGGTAGCGGTTCCTGGGACAGGTTCATTGTGTGGTAGAAGACCTGTCAGTCCCACAGCAGGCCAGTAAACCCTCCGGGGCCGCAGCTCATTTTCTCATAGGAAAGTGTGCTCTTTCTTTGGGCCCTGAATGTGTCCCAGGGTGACCTCCTGGATCAGCAGGGTGGTTTAAGCCAGAATATGGGACAGACCACTGCTGACAGACATTATGTAGGCAGACAAATGCCTCTTGAAGTTCCAAGGGGGGAAACCCACTGGAGAAGTGAGGAGTGTAATTAATCAGAAAATTAGCATTTCAAAGGCATAGGGGAGCAGGCTGAGTTTGAGGCGTGGACGCGATGAATAGCTGAATAATGGGGTGTGACGGGTTGTGACTGTCCTAATAACTGTGCTCTCATGGCACCAGAAGCTCCACTTTATCCCCAGGAACTGCCTTGGGAGGCTAGCCTCGCTCAGACAGAATCCACAACACTGACCGGGAACCCAGGCCGGCAGGAAGGGTAGGGTTGACTTGATGGGTGGGGTGCGGATGACTTTATGGGTTTGGGGGAGACAAACCATCCCAGTGCCAGCCAAAACTCACACTTGTATCTCCTTCCCAGCGCCCGCTCCAGCCTGTTTTACATCACCACTCTGATGGGAATGTTGGAACTGCCTGCCCGGACACTGCTAGCTTTTCTGGATCACAGGCCTGACCACACACATAGTTGGTCAAGGAGGCCACAGGTCAGACTGCACACGGTCTCAGGTTGACTGTGGACAACCCTTCTTCGCCTTGGTGGAAGCTTCATTTAACCTCAGTCTCCCAGATTGCAGCCTAGTCTTTCCGTGTCCCCAAATGAGCTACCACTTCAAAAGAAGCCACTTCAAACCCTAAACAGCCTCTGTTATGGATTTCGGGTTTGGCGATGGGGCAAACAGCGGGTTGCCGGTTTGTTGTTCTGTGCGTGAACTCATTCTCATATATCCACCTGTCATCTGTCACCAGCAGACCAAAGCTTTGCCTCAACAGCTGCTCGAGAGACGGCTGGGAGCTGGGAGGCAGTGACTTCCATGGGTCTGGATGAGTTTGCTTTCCATCTTCTCCCCGTGGTGGAATGGAGGGGTTCTTCTGCTGGAGTACGGCGGCAGGGGGGGGGGAACAGTCACTCTGTGAGGCACTGAGGACACATGATACTGTGGGCACCTCCTCTACCTGCTAGAATGAAGGGCTTTAACCTCCAGTGGTGTAGCTCTCCCACACTGGACTGGGAAGCACTCAGCTTGATATGACTGCCTCTAAGGTGGGAGACCTCAGAGCCCAGAGTGACCAGAGCTCTACTACCTTGGATATAAAGTAGACAGCCTCCAAGTAGGAGGACCATTTGTTTACATGCTTGGGCTTTCTCTCTTTCCATGGAGGGAAGTGGTGTGCGGAAGGTGGCCTCCCCTCATCCCTACCTGTCTGGACTGTCCTGCTTGTCTCTGAGTTAGTGTTCATCTCTCTATGTGACCATAGCTGTCCACAGCCATCTAGCACATAGCCAAGGCCCTGGCCCAGGGCTCCTTTCCTCTCCTCTCTGTTGCCCCCCAGAGGCTAAGGAAGATGCCTCTGTAGGGCACACTTCTGCTCAATTTGGTGGAGCTCTTAAAAACAGTTTCTGCCACCACCACCATTCACACTGCAGCACCTCATGGGTCACCTGATTGCCCGTCTTCAGGTGGCCATGCATTTATCACAAGAGAGTGGGAAGACTTGACTTCTGGGGACAGTTTCTGGAACACTGGAACCCAGAGGCAGCCTGTGGAATGAGGTAGCACTTCTGGACTGAGGCTGGCTTGGGAGTTTCTGTCATCTAGGGACTAGATCTCTGAGGGAAATGAACTCTGGAAAAAGTGACCTCTAGGGTTCCTGCAAAGTCCTAGCAAGAAGCCATGCTACACATAGCATCAGAAATTCCTATCTGAGAGTCAGAAGTGGGAGGAGGGTGGAGCAGGGAAGTGGCTCATGATGCTGCCAGCTCTCGAGTTGAGGCCTAAGTGGGGTAGAGGATCCTGCTGATTCTTCTGCCCACTGGGTGACACTACTTAGATCCTGAGTGCCATACGCAGGCCAGGCAACTCGGAGGCTGAAATCTGTTAGGTTACAAGGCTGGGAGGCACCTGGAGATCTTTCCAAATTCATTACAAAAATACACTAAGGCAAGTCTGCATTAGTTCAAGGAAGTGGGGAGAGCGAGTACTGAGAGACTTGTGAAAATCCAGTGCTTCCTCAGTGGCAAAAGGGAGCCAGGATGTCAGCAAAGTGCCGTTCTCCGTGCTCAAAGGGACAAGGTGGACCTGCATGAAAAGGGCACCATGCAGAGGTCAGCAGGAAGGAGGACTCAGAAGCTGAGTTTTTCAGACGGAAGCATCAACAGAGGGATAAGTGCGCTCAGGACTTTGAATAATTGGTTTAATTAAAGAAAATGTATTCTCAAGGAGTAGACTGTTCAAGACCCCACAAAAAAGTAGAAAATAAGACAATTCTATCGTGGAAACCTCAGATGAAGCCTTAAGAGAGCAAAGCAGAGTCAAGGGGACAGTGGGCCTAGGAGCTGGGGCAGAGGGCCATGGAGACTGGGTGGGGGCAGTATCAAGCCATAAGCAAGCAAGAGAGAACAGTATTTGAGCCACATGGAAGACCGAAGCCTATCTCAACTGAATAAAATAAAAAAATAAAAGTATGAAGATTCCAGGAGTGCAGATAAATCAGGGCTCGGAGGAAATCTAGTAGCTTTAAGTGCTAGTAGTAGAAAAGAAAAATTGTTTAAAATTGGTAATTTAAGTTTCACCATAAGCACATAGAGTATGGAAAAAATCCTAAGCTTAAAGAGAGAAGATAAATAAAATATGAGTCAAGGGTTGATGATATATAAAAATAGTCAACAGAAAAATAACAGACTCATGATAGAAAAAGAGTGTGGAAAGTTAGCAAAATGTATAAATGTCTAATGATGCCAGAAGTTACTGAGAGGAAATACATCATCCATTAAGGAAACAAATAAACCCTCCCTCAGACCGGTGTGATTTTGGGGGTAAATTTAAAAACGGAAGACCTAGAATGAGTGACCCGGATTCCACAGAGGATGAGAGGATGTGTCTAATTGTCTCTTGAGATTAGCAAACTCCTTGGCATCCCATCAAAGATGGAGAGAAAATTCCAAGGGGAATTAACTGTCTACCATGTATATGCAAGAGGCCCAACATCTAGCAGTAGGTAGAGCTTCAGCCTACTACTAATGGATGATGTCTCCCAGTTAATGTCAGGCTTACTGCCATGGCCAGTGCCTCCCTGAGAACCTGGATGCTACAAGCATTCAGATCAAAAGCTAATCAAGAAATGCAACAATGTCTACAGCACAAGGTCAAGGTGCAAAAACAATGGTGAACAATTAGGAAGTGAATTATTTTAAATCTACTTTAATCACAAAAAAAAGCTGAAGTATCGGTTCTATGAAAGTCACCTGTCTTCTCTACACTAAACACTGTATAAGTTGACTGAGTGAAATGCACTGGAATCTAAATAAAGGCAGAGTTGTGGGTTGATGCTTCTCTTTTGAGTGTTTTCCTTAGTTTTTGTCTACTTTTGAAAAGCAAAAGTTGAGCTGCTATTAAGACAGTAACGACAGTGACAGGAATCTAAAAGGGACATTTAGTGGGGCTGGAGAGATGACTCAGTGATTAAAACCTTTTGAGAAGGACCTGAGCACAAGTTTTAGAACCCACATCAGGGGATCTGTCACCCTCTTCTGGCCATCTCAGGCACTGCACTCAGGTGCACATACCTACATGCAGACACACACTTAACATATGCAATTAAAAATACTTTTTTGAAGAGCAAATGATTTTCTAAGAAAATGCTTTGTGTGTGTGTGTGTGTGTGTACACAGTCATGTGCACCATGTTACACATATGGAGGTCAGTGAAAGCTTGTGGAGATTGGTTCTCTCCATCCACCACAGGGGACTCAGAGACTTAACTTGAATCATTAGGTTTGGCAGCAAGAGTCTTTACCCCCTGAGACACCTCTTTGGATGATTTCAGATAAGCTGAAATTCTTTTATCCCAGTCATGTGAACATGGGTTCTGTGTGGTCTTGTCTGCAAGTCCACTCTGCCCTGTTCTGCATAAGTGGCCCTTTCTCTGGGTTCTGGGTGATCCTGTCTCTGGGCTCAGCCTGCATTGACTTAGTTCCCTAACTTTAGACCTCCCCCACTGCTTTGATGTCTAGCTGTGAATGACGAGGGACGCTGCAAAAACTTTCTCTGTATTCATACATCCAAGTCTCAGCCCTCTACCTGTGAATAGAGGAGAGCACACAAGAACACCTCCTTAGCATTGAGAGTTGAAAGGTCAAGTCAGGTTCTGTGTGTGAAGTTCTCAGAGAGCAGCCAGGGGTCAGAGAACACTTGCTGTCAAAGGGGCTTCAGCTGGTGAATGCCTGATACATAGAACTTGGGGTAAGGCTCAGGAGCACCATCAGGCAAGTGTGGGATGATGGAACCTCCTGGATTCTTTTTTTTCCCATTGATTTGTGTAGGCAACCCAAAAGAAACATGGCTACTGATGTAAACATTCCACGAGAGAGGATAAATGTGAACAAGGAACGGGGCTGTGGTAGAACAAGTTCCAGGCCTGGTGGGAGATGGGCAGCGGAGGATTGCTGAAGAAGAATCCAAGGAGAGGAGGTGAGAGGGAGGGAGGTGAGAGGAAGGGAGGGGTGGAGCAAGAGAGAAAGGAAGGTGAGGAAGAGAAAGGAGACATCAGGTAATAGATTGCCTTCGGCCATGGTGTTGACAGGAGTCTATGGAGTTCAACACAGCACATGCTCCCTTGTCTGTGCCCTGGGCATGGGTGAAGGACCCTGCCCCTTACTGTCCCATTGAAGAACAGACTCGGATTACATGACTGGGCAGGCTTTGAGGCAAGAGAGTCCAAGAGAACATGGCAGCTAGTTCTCATTAGATATTTAGTTACGGGCTGGTTGGAAGCCCTTATCTCACTACCTCCTATATGTGAGCTAGATAACTGAGTCCCACTGTGGCGTGGCAGATGGTGGACAGCCAGTGTGAATGGATAAATGGAGAATGGCCTCATGGCATAGGTGGCGAGTGTCACCCTAACAGCCTCAGATGAGCCACTGAAAAGCTCTGGCCAGTATCCTAATTGGACCCAAACTGTCATGTTACTGCCCTGTTGGAAAATTAGTTGAGTATGGAATATCTGTCTGACATATCCCAGGCCACTTGTCATATCTTTCTCACGCCATGAAAGTCACTGTTTGTCGTGGCTAATGAGGCCAAGATCATCAGAAAGCTGATGTCAGATTGGCCAGTCCAGAGGCAGAGCTGTGTATATTTATGTATGCACGTACATGCGCACATGTGTGTGTGTGTCTGAGTGGCTGCAGATTTTATGGGTTATCCTTGCTGTGACATCCTCTGTGGCCAGCTGCTCTCTCCAATACTCATCCAGAGGTTACGGAGAAGGCCCATCCTGCACCCAGCTACCTTAATCATGTGATGGGCTGCATCCAGTCAGTGGAGGAAAGAACCGAGCCAACAACTCCAGTAGGACTCCATCTGGAGGCCATGTGTACCAGGGGACCCTGCTAGAGATTCTCACCTGCTGGCCTGTCAGAGAGCCTGTGACTACATGAGTCTGTGTCTTCAAGTGCATGACACACACACACACACACACACACACACAGAGAGAGAGAGAGAGAGAGAGAGAGAGAGAGAGAGAGAGAGAGAGAAGAGAGAATCAGACAGAGAGAGAGACAGAGACAGAGAGACAGAGACAGAGAGACAAAGAGAGAGAGGAGAGAGAGAGAGGAGAAAGAGAGATGCATAGACACATGGGCACAGACACACATGCTCATGTGAACAACACAGGTGTGCCAACCACTTCTACAGAGGTTTTGAGAATGTCCTGGAAGCTGCCTACTGCAAACATATTTTTAGCCTTGAGCATAACTTTCACAGCAGTGAAAGGTGACTGAGAGGAAACACGATACTGGAAAAGAAGAGAGTGATTTAAAAGTTGAACCCAGCCTCTCACGCCTAACAGGCTGGCAAGGAGCTGCTTGCACAGCGGTGCACCAGCCGTCACGCCTGATGAGACACTTGAATCCAAGTCTTAGAACGAGAGATGAAAAAATATTCAGGAGACCCAGAAACTATATATGTTTGCACGATTTTCCCACAGGGAATTAAAGTAAAAGCTTAGGCTGAATTTATTATTGTTTTCCAAGAAGAACAGGGAAGGAGGTGCCTGCCTTCTGCTGGGAAATTAGATTGTACAAAGGATGGAGAAGCAACTTCTCAGGCCGTCTCCAGCAATGAGAATCCCTAGAAATAATCCCCCTGGCCCCAGAGGAGCTCTCTCCATACTTCGCTTGGTTCACTTTTTCTTGAGATGATTAAGAAAATAATCACACCGTATAAACAACCGGACACAGAAAAGATGTAGGACATATTTCCAAAACCTGTTTTAAATGATCGAGACATTGAGTCAAAAACTAAGTTTCACATTTATTTTTTTCTTCACTTCTTCATAAGGAATGTTGCTTTAAAATGCTAACTATGTTTTATTAATGCTGGCAAGTCTTGGGAGAGAAGATATTATCATATATGGGGGGTAGCAATGTCAAGTGAGGCAAAGAGCTGAAGGCCAAAGAAAGGAAGTGGTCAAAATTGTAAGTAACACACACTGGATATTTTAAGACACACACTTTTAGAAACTGGTTCTTTACTGTCATGGGTATGGACCTCCCACTCAAGGGCTGGAGGTGTCCTGTAATATAAGGGATGCATAAGCGAATGGTGGCCACAAGTATACAGCTGTGACTGTGAGCCTTACGGGATCATCAAAGACCAAGGAGACGCGGCCACCTTTGCAGATTGGTTAGCAGGCTACAGTGCATACATTGGTTACATGTGAGTGCCTAGCTCAATGCTGTACCAGTACTAAAGCAAAGGGAAAAGGTAAGCCCCAGGGGAGTCATGCTGATGAGCTGTAATTCTAAAACATCCATTTCTCCTTGCAAGGCTCTTCCCTTGTGGTAGTTTTTTTTGGGTTCATCTTGCTCTCAGCCATGAAGTGGCTTCTATACCATTCCTTTATTCCATATGCACAGGCAGTGGCCTAGAGATCTCAGGAAGACGGAGACCTCCCTGCAGGCGGTGATGCTTCTTGGAGCAGTGTCTGTGCTCTGCAAACTCCCTTGACACGGGCCTTCTAATGTGCAGGGGTATAAGTCACACAGGAGGGCAGATGGTAAAGAAGTCAGGACTTGAAAGTCAATCATCTCAGCATGTTCCACGGTGAACGCCCTGGAGTGGAAGTTCACCTTGCCCGCCACTCATAAGTAGGAAGTGGTGGCAGGGGGCAGAGATGGGAACTGTAAGCCTGAAAGCTGGGCTCCACCAGTTCCCTCCACTTTGTGGGGACAAATAGTCTGGAGGAGGCAGCCCCAACACCTAAGGAGGCACACTGTTCTTGAAGTTCTTGAAGGCTACCAACAAACAAACCAATGTGTACATTCGACCATCCACCAGTCCAGACATATGCTTATGACCATGGGTGTGCTTGGGTCTGTGAGATCCATCAGTGGCCCAAGTCCACACTGGCTTCTGTGTGGTATAGGACAACACTATACAGGATGGGTGCTTTCTCTGAGTTGGGGAAATTGGATTTGCTTCTACAACTGAGGACAGACACAAATTAAGATTCTTGTGGGCTTTTGTTTTCATATCATTGTCCCCCAAACATTTCAAATCTACAAGCAACCGAGTCTGTATGGAAGGTTTCAGAGATGGAGGATGAATGATAAGAGAGAGAATTGGTTTGGCTGGGGTGACTGATTTGGGTGCAGAGATTTCCAGTTTCAGCTGACCAATAGTGACATAGCATGAAACACCAGCTGGGGTAAAGGGGGTACATAGTCTCTTTGGAAGGTCCGTGGAAGGAATGTCTATGTGTCACTCATCCTAGGTCCGCTGGAGAGTTATAGGTGAGTCCTACAGTATGACAAGAGGGGCACAGAGCCCCCCCTAAGGCACAGTAAGGAGCAGTTCTGTAGTGTTAACCATTTCTTGAGACATCAGCAGTTCACCACTTTTGGGAGCATGGAGGGATGAGATCCCAGGGCTCCTAGCCTCTATTTTAGGACTGATCTTTTGTGTACTGAGATCGTGAGACCTTCTGCTTTCTGCCTGCCTGCCAGCTCACTGCTGGCGTACTCTGCCCTGGTACACAGGAGGGCGGTACCTCAGAAATGGCAGACTGTGGCCAGTAAGGAAAAATGGCATCTGGGAACTGGGTACTTAGACACCCTGGGTGAGGGAGGCTTTTCTTGTTAGAGTCACTCTGCCTTAACATCATCAGAGTCAGCTTTCCAATATCTACCTTTTTTTTTTCAGACTTAAAAATTTAATGACTGGATCAAAACTCCTAAATTGTAACAATATATGTTGCTCTCCCTTCATGTGGAAAATGAATGTGCTATTAAGAGATACACCTGACTTTGAGAAGAGGCTCCTTTCTACTCAAACTGGGCTTGTAAACCAACTAATTGTGTTTTCTTTCTTTTTCAATTTATTCTTCATGTCTTTCCCATCAGGCATCTCAATCCCATTCATTTCCTGTTCCTGTGTATCTGCCCTCTGCACTTGCAGCTCCGCCCCAATAAAATTTAAGAGAAAAAAGAAAAATGAAAAGACAAGGAGGGGGGATCTCGCCATGGTAGCTGGGGTGTAACACAGTGAGTCACACAGTATACTCTTCTGCCCACATGTCTTTACTCGCAAATGTTCATTGCTGAGAATCATGGGTCTGCTTCGAGGCCTCTGGTTTCGGCTACAAGCTCCGTGTTTGACCCTCACTGGAGGTCTTCTTGGTTATCCTGTTGCTGCCCTGTGTTGTGAGATTCCGCAGCTTTGGGACTGGACCTTTCACGTGCTCCGGCAGATCCCAGGTGGGGTGGATGTTGGGGTGGGCCAACCCATAACCCCAGTTCTGGGTCTGGGTAGTTGCAGGGTTGACTGACCCACAAGCTCTCTCTTGTCCTTACCACCAAGGTGATCTCTCCTGCATTGCCCTGGCTGGCTCACTCTTTGCAGAAATGAACAAGGGGTGGGGCCGGTTCCCTACTTTCACATCCCCAGAGTCGGATCTCCCACACCTACACCTGCAGGGCCAGCTGTGTTGTTCAGGCGTGACACAGGGGCCACTCTCCCTGGTGCAGCAGATGAGGGGCCTGGCTACTTTTTAGAGGCCATTGGAGTCATCGGAAGAGACCGTTTATCTTGTCAGTTCTGAGCCTTTCGGTACACACATAGACTGTGTGTGTTTCTCTAGCTGCAGCTCTTATTTAATCTACTTGCCCAAGTTTTGTTGCTTTTGGAGCAGATAATGTGAATCGCTTTGACTGCCACTCTGAAGCAGTCAAGCCTGGAGGTTCCTGTTGCTTTTCTGAGGCACTGAGCACTGCGCAAGGACATTGGACCTGGAGATCCAAGTTCAAGTTGGTGTTGGAATTTGAAATCCCAAAGCAATAAACTTCTTCTAGGCCAACTATATAGGCCACAGGAAAGAAAGGCCGAGAGTGCAGAAGACAGCCCTCTCCTGTCCAGTTGTTCGTAGTCCCTGTGTTGGTGCTGTGTCTCTTCTATACTTCCTTCTGTTAGCTGTCTGCTGTGAGCTTCCTGGTTTACAACGTTGTGCAATTTGTGGTGTCCTTAGCAGGCATGTGTATGTTTTTATTAATTAAATTTTCTATTGGACAATTTCACACATGTACACAACACATGAAGCTTTTCTCACTGCCAGCTTCCTGCTACACCTGCAAGCCTCCCCACCAATCTCCTCCCCAACAATCTCCTCCCCACCAATCATCTCTCTCTCACATTCATGGGTATTCGCCTTGTTTACTCCCCTCTGGGATTAACCTGGCCTGTCTATGTGGCCTTGAGCTATCTGTTGGAGCCTGGTTGGCTCAGCAATAGGTATACACCAAAGACAGTAGTTGCCCCACTTCTCCAGGAAACTATCAATGGCCAGTAGTTCAGAGGGAAAGGACAAACCGGTAGGCACCTCTTTACTTCCTTGATTGATTGCTGAGAGGGCAGGTCTCATGAATTAATGGTTGCAGTGGTCACATTGAGTCTTCATATCTTAGAGTAATCAAATTAATCAACTTAATTTTGCAGCTGAAGTTTTATTATTATTTTTACTCCATCGCCTGCAGTACCCAGCTCTTCTCTGTGGTGGGCTAACTGTCAGGGCATTCTCAGAATTTTAAGATCTGTTCTTCTTGCCAGGGTTCATTGGAATTCCTTTTCTGCACACCCTAAGAGGTGTGGATTCCGTTCATCCAGAAGAATTCTGTTTGAGAATTCATGTTTCTGGCAGGTGAAGTGGATTTGGTTAAGAAAGTTTTACTTTATTTCTGTTTTATTAAGGGTTTACTTCTAAAGAATGAGTAAATATTGGATTATACGAAGTGCTATTTTGCCCATACTAAGATAATTATAATGTTATTCTCCTTTACTAAATGAATTTACTGAGCGATAATTATGTCTTTTTTCTTATGTAAACCAACTCATGAATTCCTTGGACAGGATGAATGGTTACAGTAATGATGAACTAGATTGTTGTATTATTCTATTAATGTTCTTGGTCAGAGTTTTACTGTTTTTTTATCTTTAAAGTTATATTAGCCAAATTAGGATTTGGAGACATGTGATTCTTTTTTTAGTGTTTTTAAGACTTGCTATGAATACAGAAAGGTCTATCCCTGGAAGACTGAAGAATTTACCTCTAAAACAGCTTGGATCTGACACTAAATTTTTTAAAAAACATATATGTATGGGTGTTTTGCCTGTATCCATCTTATGTCACTGTGTGCAATGCCTACAGAGGTCAGAAGAGGGCGTTGGATCCCCTAGAACTAGAGTTACAGATGGTTGTGAGCCACTGTGTGAGTGTTAGGAATCAAACTCTGGGTCTCTGAGAGCAACCAGTGCTCTTTACTGCTGAGCTGTCTCTCCAGTCCCGAACAGCCTAAGCTTAATAGTTTCAAAACTACTAGAATTTCTAATTTTCTCAAGCTCGTTCTGGCTTTGTGAGAAGTATGAAGGTTTTGTGGGCTGTTTGTTTGTGAGGCAGGGTCTCACTAGGCCAGGCTGACCTTGAATTCACTATGTGGTTGAGGATGAACTTGAACTTTTAATCTTCCTGCCTCTACTTCCTTAGGTTGGATTACAACCACAGAGCAACCCACTTGGTTGATGCAGTGCTGGAGACAAACCCAGGGCTTTATGTATGTTACTTGACCACTCTACCAACCGATTCTTAACCCCAGCTCTGGACACTGATGGGGTTTTCAGATAAACCCTATCAAGTTGTTCACACATTGACCTTCTCGTCTTTCCATCATAGACTTTATCAGCTGTCCCTCCGACCCGTTCCTTACTTCTCACCAACGGCTTCCATTTCCTCTTCTGCTTTCTCAAATCTCAAGGCTATTTATTTGGTCAGTGTGTTCCCAACACCAGCCTCGCTACACAGACCCTCCTTGACTTATGTATGGTCTTTGACCTGATAAATGCACGACAGGGTTAAGTTAAAAATATCCTGAGAGCCGCTGCCCAGTGAAGCATCCTACAAAAGCTGTGGAGGGGCATCTGGGCCCCTTGAGAGTATGGGACCGACTGGGGTTGTAGCTCACTGTGGCTGCCCAAGAAAGATGTGTACCACATGATCCAGGAAAAGGGTGAAATTAATAATCTGGCATACATTGTATGTACACCATAGCTATAGCTTTTGTATTGCAGCAAGCAGCCCCAAACACCATAGGTCCAAATGATCATCACAAGTCGGGATTGCCTGTACATCTGTGCTCTTCCTTCCTGGCGTCTTTAGTATATTTCTGTTTAGCATTTTTTTTAATAATCCCTGTGTTGCAAATTTCTCTATTTTAGTTCCAGGGGCAGGCTCTATACTCTTTCTCAAAGTGCCCCATGTCTTGAGCCTTACCCTGCTGTATTACTTCTAAGCACTTTTGAATTCTGATTTCTTCCTCAAACCATGCATCATCTAGGAAGTTATTTTCCAGTTTCCAGGCTTGTGCCTTTTTGAAAGTTCAGTCAGTGGCCTGTTACTGGGTTGGTTTTGTGATGATGTGTGTGTGGGTCTCTGCCCTTGCTGTGACTCTGGGAGCTTTCTTCCCTCTCTCAGCTTTCCATTGCTTGTGCCCAAGCACATTTGTGACTCAGGCAATTCTAGTATTCACTACAAAGGTGGCTGTCCCATAGTTCTGTCCATTCTTGTTAATTTTTGTGATTTCATGCATTTTTGTTTTGGGAGTAGTCCTGCAAGAGGCTGGTTTGTGCCTTGTGTGTTTGGACTGTATATGGATTAAACTTACCAGTGATTCTTCTTGTCTATTGTCCGTAGTGGTTTCCTTGCTTGTGTGTGACTTTATTTTTATTGAAGAAGTTCATGTGTAAGGGTGTCTTTGCTGCACATATGTCTGTGTGTGCAGTACTCAAGGAGTCCAGAAAAGAGCTTTAGATCCCCAGGACTGGAGTTACAGACAGTTATGAGCCAGCGTGTGGGTGCTGTGAATCAAAACGTGGGCCCTCTGTAAGAGCAGCCTGGACGCTTAACCACTGAGTCATCTCTCCAGCCCCTGGTTGTTTATATTTGAACATTATGTTTTAGGGGCATCTCAGACAGATTTTCTCTAGGGTAGTCATATGTGTTTAGGCCGTCCAGGGTCCCCTGGATCAGGAACCTCCTAGTGTGACCTTTCCTTGTTCCTGAGCCTGAACTTCTTTTCTGATTGCAGAGCTGCCCTCGGGTGGCCACCCTCCAAGTGACACGGTAGCCTATCCTGCATCAGCCAGCCCCTTCTGTCTTGACACCTGTCCTCCCTTGGCAACCTCCATAACTCCAAAGTCCTTAAAACTCATCGGCATTTTCTGTGTGGTCTGAGACCCTGTGACGTTTTCTATTAGGTAGTTGCCTGACTATATTGTGATGTGATGGAATCCTAGACAAGAGGTCGGGAGAGCTTAGATTCCTCATAAGTTTGGCCCCTGGATAGGGCTGCATGTGGTGGTAGCCTTCTTGCTGTCAGAATGCCCAGGCAGTGGATGTGGTGTATGTGTGTGTGTGTGTGTGTGTGAATACACAATTGGGCACATGCGTACATTTGTGAGTGAGTGAGTGTGTGTTCCTTCTACCTGTTTTAATCTCTTATAAGGTCACTGATGTTTGACCTTTGTGACCTCATCTATTCACAATCCCTTTATAGAGGTCCCACCTGTAAACAACACCTCCACCTTCTCCATACCCCACAACAGGGATTAAATTTCAACTCACAGGCTCCTGGGTGTGTGTGTGTATGGGGGGGTCGTAGAAACCATATCCAAATTGCATTGTCTGTCCTGTAACCCAAGTGTCCCAGCTGCCACCTACCACCATCCCCTCCTTCCTCCTTCTCCTTCTCCTTTTCTTCCTCCGTCTCTCCAGCCTCTTCCTCTTCCTTATCCTTCTTTCCACCCTCCTCTCCCTCCCTGCCCCACTCCACATCCTTGTTGCAGAGCCCTCTATGACCTCCGTGTCTCACTCTCCCTGCACATGGATTCCAGCTCCTGTGTGTTTGCATCATCCAAAAAGACAGGTGGTGTCAGGCTGGATCAATGAGAGGACGAATGAGCTCAGTCCTGATGAGGTGTTGTCCATCATGGTCTTTAGCAGACTTAAGACACAATTAACAGGTTGTAAATGCCAGGATGACCACCAGCAATGATTATTTCTTACAACGGTGGCCAACCTTTGCATTTATCTTGTATCCAAATGTGTGTCATGTGTTTATTCGTCAAGAAGTAACATCTCTGTTATTGTCTAAATCAACTAAATTCTATATCGTTAGAATTAAACTTTAATCTGACTTACATGTGCCTTTGAGGTTATTGATCTTGTAATCAATTGATTCTTGCTGGCTCTTCTTTTGGAGAAAGTACGATGGTCCAGGCTTTTAATAGAAACAGGATGAGGTAATGCGTGGTCATGGGACCTCACAACAGGTGTCAGTATTCCTAAGTTCACCTCAGGTGCATGCTCAGTATCAAGCAATGAGTCCAGAAATATGTTGACATCCTTAGGCCCAGCTCCTGGGAGTGTAACATTGTTTGAAAATGGGTCTTTGCCAGTGCCATGGAGCTGACCTGGTAGCAAACATAAGAGGTACCAACTCAGTGACCGCATCCTTCAGAAGAGTAAAAAGCTGCCAGAGGCACAGGAATGCCATTGAAGTCACAGTCAGGAAATGCAGAAGAGACCCTGCCTTCAAATCTCCCAAGAGGGCATGACTAACTACACCATGACATGGCTCCTAGCCTCCAGCCCAGTGAAAGATGAACCTCCCTCTCTTTAAATCTCCTGGCTTGTGGTACTCTGTCTGCCAAGGGCACTTATCACAGTTTGGACTTTGACATTCCATACCTAGGCGTACGGAGCTGGTGATGCTATGATCTTAAAGATGCCAACCAGGTCCCATGTGTTGTGACATGACTATGTTGAGAATGTCCAGTCCCTGCTGGACAGATATCCTTGTGCCCCATCTGTCAGCCAGGACCATGCCTGCTTGCTAAAGAAAAGCTCAAGGCAAGGATGCAATCTCTGCTCGCTGTCCTGCAGACATCCCCTCAACCCTTTGTAAAGCCTCTTGGGGAAGTTGCTCTCTGAGTTGAGAGAACCAAACTGGCTCTTGTCAGGCTGACAACCAGTACTGGCTAACTGGCTCTGTCCACAGGCTGGTGATAGAATACGATATAACCCACCACAGTGACGGCCAGATCCTGCACACTTCGCCCCAGAGACACACACCCCAGCATTGACACACTGTGATTAAACTACCAGATAGACTACGGCAAGCTATTCTACCACATCCTGGCCTCTATGTCCTCAGCAGCAAAATAGAGACAGTTGTGTTATAATCTCCAGCCTGTTTGTGATGGATTAAGTCAGAAAGAATGTCCACAGTATGATGGAGTCTCCTGGCCTGAGGCAGCTCTCAGTAAATGACCCTTTTTATTAAAGCATCTGCCCTGTGCAAACACATCTGGGCTTTGTCTTAATGTCATTAATCAAGAGTGACACTAACTTGTGACAGGGATGGCAATTCTAACTCTACTGGGGCCGAAGGGATGTAACTGCAGGGTTTTGAAAGTACTTAGCTGAGTTGGGGTGGGGCAGCCCACTCCCTGATCAAGCTGCTGACTTGGTCTCTTGAGTCCTGATTCAGGAGTGTTATTATCGTGGACTGAACATTGGTGTCTTCAGATTCATGTGTTGAGATCCTAAGCCCTGTCATGGTGGGATTAGGAGGTGGATCTTTTTGGGGTGTGATCAAGTCTTGAGGATAGAGCATTTTGAACAGGAGGATCATAAATTCCTTCTACTTACACTATTCACAGACTAAGATGTTAGTTGTAAATCAGAAAATGACCCATACTAAGCATGCAGTGGTCCAGCACCTTGATCTTGGATCTTCAGCCTCGAGGACTGTTGTTTTAGCCATCAAGTCTCTGACATCTTTACTATAGTAACACAGAATGACTAAGGCAAGATGGTTTATTAGCCCATGCCCACCCTTGGGAGGCAATGACAAGACAAGGAAACCATCCAGGAAGTAGGATCCTTGGGCGTCTGAGGGCAGGGTGTCCACGCAGAGTTTACCTTCTACTGTGGCGGCTTCTCGGGCCAGCTTCTAATTCCCCCATTGTGTCCCCTATGATGTTTCTCTGAGCAGAAGATGATGCTGTATATCCTGTCCCCAGCCATGTGTAGATGGCAGCTACAGGGTGGGGTGAGGGGAAGCATGTGGCAGGAACATGCATGGTAGTGGAGTCCTGGCTCTAGGGCACACCAGACAACACATTTTCAGCTTGGAAGCGGGATCTCTCTGGGTGGCAGGCTCCTGTTAGTTTAATCTCTCAGCATCTCGGAGACCAGGGCTGGCTACATACTAGCAGAAAAATCAAAACCCAAACCCAAACCCTTTCTCTTTCCTCTTCCATGCCTTCACCTGCTTCTGTACCACAATTCACATGAGAAACCCGAAACACAGCAGTATGGCTAATCCCTCACCTCAGAGTTTCTGTGGGTTTATCACACTCTAAAACCTCTTTACGATGCCCTTCTCGGGATCTGTGGTCAACTTTCTTGTCATTTCTGCATTGAGGGTTTTGGCCCGCTTAAGGTGGATTTGGGTTTGGGGTGAGCAGGTGTCTATCTGTCAAAGGCTGATCAGTGTACGAATAGGTGGGCCCTGGCAGCTGTGCCAGCAGCCGTCTGCTTATAAAAGGACAGCACTATTTTTATTCCCCAGCCTGTCCATCTGAAGGCAGTGCCAACACAGAGCCATAGAGCCCTCGCATGCTTTTGGAGCAGTGTTGGCCTTAGTACAAAGAGTTCCGCGATGCAGAAAATGACTTGGAAGGCAGCCTCTCCTGTCTCCCAACACCATTTAGCACATCAGTTAAATTCACAGTGCCTGGACATCAGGGTCACACTTTGCAGCTTTCTTGACCTTGCTGTTCTGAAGTCATTAGCCCCCTTGGAGCCTGTGTCTCCTACATGCTGTGTTTCTAAAGCTGCAAGATCTTTTCCCAGGAAGCCTGCTGTCAACCCAGCTATCACCCACCACTCAGTGTGACATCCTTTTTCATCCTCTGTGGCCCAGCGGGTCCCACAAGCTGAATGGCTGATGCAGTATCCAGGTTTGGGTCACATAAGACGTCATGTGGGGGCAGCGTGGCAGGAAGTGCTGTTCCAGGCAGTGACCAGGGGCAGTGATGAGCACATAGGTTCTCCTTTGGAGATGTGTCGTTGACACATGCCCACAAATTTTCTGGTCAGCTCGTGTGCAACGGTGGGCCAGTTTTCCCTGCACTCAGGACCTCAGTCTGCTAGCTTTGGAGGCTCTGCTTGTGCTGCGGAGGCAATTGCCTGTGCACCTGCTGTGTCGGCCCTGCCCAGGACTTTGCCACAGTGATGCTTCTGCCTCAGTGACTGGGCAAGAACCTTCCTCTGCTGTGGCCGCAGGGACCCAGGTATGCAGCTGTAGTGGCGGGAGAGCGCAGAGCGCAGCACTTAAGGCCTCCGCTGCAGTTTCATGGACCATTAGCAATTTGCTAATATTGTTTTAGCTTGCAAATTAGTGCAGCTCCGTGGGTAAGGAAGGGCTCCGTGGCTGTCATCAATCAGATGGAAACTCTTCATGCATGAGATGAAAAACGAGTTCTGGCCTTTGAGGCTCAGACAGCAATTACTGTAACCAAAATGGGCGGGGGTGTGTGTTGGGGGGTGGGGACTGTGCCCTGCGAAGTCTGTTAGCGATTCCATTAACTGTATTTCTTGATGCACAGGAGCGAAACTACAAGGATTCCCAGAAATGAGAGCTTGATTTTTCTCAGTTACTAACAAACCAACTATCCTAAACCAGCCCTCTAATTGACTGCTCCAGAAAGCTCAGACAATTACTGTAACCAGAAATGGGTGGGGGCAGGGAGATCTGGAGTGTGGCAAGCACTGCTCACAAGGAAGTGAGGGTTCCTGTGAGCGCTTGCCCAGCAGTTCCTGCCTCCTGGATGCCACAGAAGGTCTTGAGGAGAAGGGCTAAATGTGGGCCTCCTCAGTGGGGAGCCATGTTGTTTCCTACTCATCCTCCCCAAATTTAACAGCACTTTGTGTGAGGCTTGTGATGGTTCATTTCAATTGTCAACTTGATGGGACCTAGAATCACTGGGGAGTCTCCATGAGGAATTATCTGGATTGGGTTAGCCTGTGGGAGTATCGGTGAAGGATTTTCTTAACTGGGTTAACGGAAGTGGGAAGCCCCACTCTGAATGTTAGCAGCACCGTGTTATGAACTGGGCCTGACTAAAGGAGCGGGAGCTGAGCACGGGCGTGCACTCCTGACTAAGGATGTAGGTGGCCCGTTCCTCTAAGATCCCGCTGCCGCGGCTCCCTTGCCGTGGTGGACTGTAGCGTGGAGTTGCGAGTAAAGATAAAATCCCTCTCCTTTGTGTTGTGTTGTTGGGTGTTATTTTATCACCATAGCAGGAAGAACAAAAAACTTGACACGATTGTCAGTTCTTGCCCCGTTTCTGCTGTTGGCATTTGGAAGCATGGTCACGCAAGGAGCCAGACGCTGTAGGACTGAATCCTGCTTGAACTCCTTAGAGTGGGTCACTGCTGATCAGCCAGATGTCCTTTAGTGACTGGGCTGTGACGACACTGGAGGGACAAACCTCCTGCTCTGGCGGCTACCACACCTCCCAGGCCCAACTTGTGGCTTTATGGATGATGTAAGACTCCAAAGTGCTCCTGAGTTTCTGGTGGTGATTGACAGTGTGACCTTATTCTGAGTCACCTTATGTGACTGCCTATGGTGAGCTGAGCTGTACCTCTCAAAGTCACATGATGCAGCCCTCATTTTTCCAAAAACAACTCAGAGTTTGACTTCGCGGTTGACGCTTCCTATCTGCATCCACAGGCTTAACCAAAGGAGGATTGAAACCTTTCTTTCTTTCTTTCTTTCTTTCTTTCTTTCTTTCTTTCTTTCTTTCTTTCTTTCTTTCTTTCCCTTCTCCTCCTCCTCCTCCCCCTCCTCCTCCCCCTCCTCCACCTTCTTCTTCTCCTTCTTCTTTTTTGTTTTTTTAATACAGGGTTTCTCTGTAGCTTTGGAGCCTGTCCTGGAACTAACTCTTGTAGACCAGACTGGCCTCGAACTCACAGAGATCTGCCTGTCTCTACCTCCTGAGTGCTGGGATTAAAGGCATGTGATACCACTGTCTGACTCTTTCTTCTTTTCTACAAGTTTTCCTTTTATTGAAAGCACACTTTTTTCACACACTATATTCTGATTATGGTTTTCCCTCCCCCCGACTCCTCCTAATTCCTCTCTACCTCCTTTTCCATCCAGACCCGCATCCTTTCTATCTCTTGTTAGAAAACAAACAGGCATCTAAAGAACAACAATAAAATACAGTAAAATAAAAAGCAAACAAATCAGAATACAACAAAACAATTAACCAAGAAAAAGAGCCAAAGAAAAAGGACAAAAAATGCATAGAGATGCAGGCATGCACACATTTACACACATAGGAATCCCATAATCCTAAAACCGAAAGTCATAATTATACTCAAAGGGCCTGTGTGGCTGAAAGAATGCCCTGCCTTAACATTATGAGACAAAGGGCCTCCAAAGAGGCTTTTGAGCTCATTCTCTGTTGGCATCTACTGCCGACCATAGGGTCTACTCTCTGTCTCTGTCTTTCTCCTCTCTCTCTTTCGAGACAGGGTTTCTCTGTAGCTATGGAGCCTGCCCTGGATCTAGGCTGGCCTTGAACTCACAGAGATCCGCCTACCTCTGCCTCCCAAGTGTTGGGTTTGAAGGTGTGTGTTACTACCTCCCGGCAGGGCCTACCCTCTTAAGCATGGTTTGTTTCCTCAGTGAGACTTCCCTGGAGAAAACTAATTTTTCACGTGCAAATGGCTATCAATTGGAGATAACTTTTCAGTTAGGGATGAGAGTGTCAAGTTCTTGGCCAAAGGGTCCCATGAAATCCCCAGACAACCCAAGCTATTGCGAAGCATATTGGTGGCCCTCCACACATTGATGATAAGTCCCTATTGCTGGAGACAATACCATACAACTCATTGAACACAAAGAAGTCTAACTGGTGCCTACGGAGACCTTCACCGCTCCAGACTAGTATTTGTGGTACTGGAAAGTACTCTGCATACTATTGAAAGATAAACACCAACCCATCTACAAACCCTTTGATGCACAAGAACGACTTGCATACAAGATATGCTAGTGCGATAGTGGCACAGAACTGGGGGCAACCAGCTAATATCTGATTTGAATTCAGGCCCAAGCATGAGGCAGAACCCATACCCAGCAATGCTTGTGTGGCCAAGAAGCTGAGCCTAGACAGGCCAGGGATTTAGGTGAAAACCACATGCTACTGTTTTAATAAAGAAATAAAACAGTAAAATGACTCTTAATGGCTTTCTGATGTACCCATTGGTCCATGCCTTGCTCAGCCACCATCAATGAAGCTTCCTCACGCAACAAATGGGAACAAATACAAAAACCCACAGCCAGAAAATATGCAAAGAGCGAGAGATCTTGGAACTCTCAGCCCCGAAAGAAATTTCTCCATCAAATTCCTCCCCTCAGGAAACTCTGTGGAAGAGGAGGCAGAAAGGATGTAGGAATCGGAGAGGATGGAGGACACTAAGGAATAAAGGCCTTCTAGATACAACAGAGTGAGAACACATATGAACTCAAAGAGACTGTGGCAACATGCTCAGGGCCTACACAGGTCTGTACCAGCTGGTGTCCTAGAGTTGAAAGGGAGAAGAGGAAACTTCTTAAAAATAGGATCTGGCTGCCTGGTAGTGCAGACTTATGTTTTGAGCTATCAGATGCAGGAGGATCTCAAGTTCAAGGCCTATATGAGCTATAGCTTAAGTCCAAGAGTAGCACAATGTTATGTGACAAGACTTTTTCTGGGGCCACACAATACATGTCCATTCACCCCAGATAGGGAGCCCATGACAGACAAAGTATGGGTACTACTAAAGCCCAACTTGGTGAACCAATGAGTTTTATTGGAGTTACTTACAGGAATAAGGGTGAAGAGTTACTTACAGGAACAGAGACTACTTAAAGAGAGTTGCGACACTAAAGCCCACCCCAGCAAAGGTGACAGTTCACAAAAGCTAGGAACCTGGATCACACTGCAGGCAGTTTAACAGGACGGAGAGTATCCCTTCCAAATGATTCCATTGGTCTAAACCTCATCCAGGAAGTTCCTTTGGTTTCAGTTTCTTCCAAGCATCTGGTCTAGTCTCAGAGGCTTCTTTGCAGTTTTGTCTTGCCTGAGGGTCTTCTTTGTAGCTTGATTTGTCTGAGAGTTACTCTCTGCAATCTTTATTGCCCACAATGGAAGAGAGGGGCCTAGTGAATCTGATCAGTTTCAGGGACTTCCTGAATCTCTTTTGAGCTGTTTATTTCTGGCTTAAGGAGTTTCCTTGCAGGATAGAATGTTTCATTGTGGGAGGAAACTGCTAGGCAACACTTGTACAATTTAGTAACATTGTCTCAAACCTTTCAAAAGGGATGTTTATATAGCTCAGAGACAGTGTGCTTGCCTAGCGTGTGTGAAGTGCTGGATTCAGTTTCTAGTACTGAAAAACATGGAGTCCATACAGGCATTTTTTTTGCCATTGCAGTTTAGCAATACAATGTGACAGCCATTTACATAGTATTTATATTGTATCGGGTGTTACAAGTTACACAGAGATGATTTAAGGTTTACAGGAGCATGTGTACATATGATGCCCCTCACCATGCCAGCCATAAAAGGGACCCCACATCTGAGGACTTTGAAATCAAGTGGGGAGTGTCCTGAAAACAATTTCCATGTGTACTGAAGGATCATAGAACTTGTAGACATAAGCAGTAAGGAGATAACTATGTAAAAGGTGATCATGTGGGCAGTACAGCCAATACAAAAATGATTGGTGTCATGAAGGACAAAGAGAACAGGACACAGACACATGCCAAGAGATCACTGGGGGAGAAAACAGGGAAAAGCTAGAGTCTTCCAGCAGAGGGAAGTCCTCAAAAAGAACCAACCCTGTCCAATCCTGACTTCACATGTCCTCTTGCCTCTGGAACTTTATGGATAAATGGTTAATGTCTAAGCTGCCCAGAGCTTGGCACTTAGTTCTAGAAGGTCCAGCAATGAAATACTCTAGCGCATTAACCATTACAGGGAAAATCCAGAGGAAGAAGAAATATTGGGGGTTATAAGGTCAGTACTGTTGTGCTCAGAATCAGGACCCTCAACGACCACCAAGAGACCAGATCTGATGTAAAAGCAAAGATTCTCTGTTTTTATTATTCCAGCTGGGGCCAATTATCCTACCCAAAGGCAACATGGCGATGACCCCGAGAAGGGGGGGGGAGCTTCTTTTAAGCCTTACTGAGGGGAGTGTCCATGAAAGTTAGATCATTTTAGATATGATTGTCTTAAGCAAGTGGAAATCATATTAGAATGTTTTAATTGACTCGGGCTAGTCCAGGGATAGTCAGAACTACAGTTTATTCATTTTGGGGCAGGCCTGGGACAGGCTTCGTTCCTGAGCTGCTGTGGAGGCTGGCTTAGGCCTGGCCTGGCCTAGTACTGCATGTACCATACCAGGCCTCCTCCTTGCTGTTGGGGGTATTGGTTTTTCCTCAGAAACTGACTGTTCAGTCCTAGAAAACTGAAATTGAGGCCTGATCTCTGAGAGAACACTGAGCAATCTGTTATGGTGCCTGCTCTGTCCTTTCAAGCTCATGTGGGTTTGAGTTCCCAATTGGGGGGTCCAGAACTTGCCTGAGATACCATTGCAGCATGCTACTAACCCAAACTATGTTTAACCAGTTTTCAAACCATGAGTGTGTGAGTTTGACAAACACTGAGGCCAGTTTCCATCACCATCACCAGCACCCCTTCCATCCTCCCTGGATCTCGGACAACCCAATCAGGTCTGAGCAATCATTCAGTATACATCTCACATGTGAGGCATGGACGTTTTTCTGCTGTCCCATGGGGGACAGAGTCTCTTCCTTGGAGCATATACCTAAAAGGATCTGTTTCTCCCAGGTTACTATTGATACTCTACAAAGACCACTTATGGGGCATCTGGCCTGTTGAACCAAACTTAGTATTACAACATTCCAGCAGGGCATGGCCTTTGAGGTCATGGAAGACACTTCTTTGCAGCTCCCAGGGAATCTCATCCTAAAGGACCACAAGGAGAGTATCAATACCAGACACATAACTGGATTCGCAGCCTCAAGCCCATGAAGGCTGAGGCTCCCATCTGCTGGCTCCTAACCTTCTCCACATCATCGGATAAGAATCCATTGCTTATTAAGAATCCATTGCCACCTCACTTTGTGCCTGATTATGCCATGGAGCTTGGATCCCTGTTCTATGTTCTCTTTCTTCTGAGAGTTTTCTGTTGTTTTATTTTTTTGTGAAGTTGATGCAACCCAGAGTCTCCTGGAAAAAGAAAACCTAATTGATGATTGATGTGGAGGTCCCTGCCCCATTATAAGTGGCACCATCCCTGGGCAAATGGAGCTTGGATGTATAAGAAAGATGAATGAACAAGCCAGAAAGCAAGTCAGTAAGCAGTGTTCCTCTGTGTGTTTTATTTCAAGTTCCTGCTTCACTTCCAGTCCTGAATTCCTTTAAGAATGGACTGTGACCTAGAAGTATAAGCTAAATAAATTATTTTCTCCCCTGAGTTTCTTGTGGTGTTTGTCACGGCAACAAAAAGAGAATATGACAGAAATTGGTACCAAGAGCGGGGCATTTCTGTAATGAACTTAATGTATTTTGGGGAGGTTTGTCGATGTTTTTGTAGCTTTGAGTTTTCTGAGCTATTGTTGCAGAGCCTTGGAACGTAAGAATATTGAGAAAAATCTAGACAATAGAGTCCTAGCTTGTGAAGTTTCTGAAAGAAGCAAAGACTTTATTGGGGGTGTTCATATGATGTGCTAGATTAAGAGTCTGTCTTTGATGGCTAAAAAAATCACCTGTGATTAGCCAAAGACCAACATCATTGATTTGGGGAAAGATCTTCTGGGAAGTATTTCCTCATGGTCGCAGTCCAGTCCTGAGGGAAGTCAGGGCAGGAACTCAAAGCAGAAGCTGTGTGTGTGTGTGTGTGTGTGTGTGTGAGTGTGTGTGGGGGCTGCATCTCAAGCCAGCAGATGAACTTGGCAACACTTAAGAGTTTCCCAATTGGTACTAGTCTTGAAGGCATGGAAGTTGAAAGGTTAAGGAGAACAGCTGAGACTTGGGACCATGTCTCAGGGTCAGAGTCCCTGAAGAGACGGCCGGAAAAACTATTGGTGAAGGTGCTGCCCCAGTCACATTGAGATTCCAGGATGTTGGTGAGGCCAAAGCTGTTGGACATCTCCCAAGGACAGTGGCAGGTGTGGAGAGGAGCCAGTCTGAGTCTACAGAATAAGCCGCATGTGCCACAGATCAAAGAGTTGAAGAACTGGGGCTTCTCAACCCCTTTGAGTCCCAGCAAACCATGGGTGAGTCTCAGATGTCGGACAGCGAACTGTAAGATTTGGATTTACACCGCGGGACTTTCGTTTTCCTTGAGTCAGATCGTTTTTATACTCTGGTATTTCTCTTTTGGAATAAGAAAATATTTTTCCTTGCTTTTGATTTTACAAGAGCCCACAATTGAGACGCACTGGTCTTTGAGAGAAATATTGAATTTTCGAAGGATCAGAATTTTTTAATGATTGTGGGACTTTCAAAGTTACATTGTATAACATTAACATGAGATCTTGAGGACAAAGAAGAAAGGAAAGATTAACAGGGATTTGTTTGTGTGTCGGGGTTATATTGTGCTGGTTAGTTTTCTGAGCTTAACACAATCAAGAGTCATCAGAAAAGATGGAACATCAACTGAAGACGTTGTCACGGTAACAAAATAAAACTAAAATGCTTGTTTTTACGTGTGACTCCTATGTGTTCTCAATCCATCTTTGTGCTGGCTGAGGAAATCTCACATAAATCTAAATTCTTTGGTCATGCAGAAAGACAGTTTTTTATAGCTTATAATCTACGTACTCATTGTGTCTGTTACCCTTTTAACACTGCATGTAGGTTTTTTTTCCTCACTGCGTCTAAGTAATTCTTGAAAATTAAAAATAGAAAGACTGTAAGTTCTAGTTTTATTTCTGCTGCTATGATGAAACATGAGAAAAAGTAATCAAAGAGAAGAAAGGATTTATTTGATTTTTGATTCATGATCGCAGTCCAGCCCTGAGGGAAGTCAGGACAGGAACTCAAAGAAGAAACTATGGAGGACAGTTGCTCTCTGACATACGCAGTTAGCTTTCTTATATGACTCAGAACCTACCTAGAGCTTGGATTGCTCAGTGTGGGCTGGGACATCCTATATTAATTATTAATAATGAAGACGATCCCACAAACATGCCTACAGGACAGTTTGGTCTAGGAGTTCCTCAGCTGAGTCTCTCCTGTCAGGTGACGACAGGCTGTGACAGGTTGTCACTTAAAACTAAGCAGGACACTGTCTGCATAACACAGCAATGAATAGTCTGTGTTTTATTTTAGTTTCTTTAACACTGAATTATTGACCTTAGGGGATTTAACTTTCACTGAGGGAAGTGTTCCCTTGATGGCTTAGTCAACTGGCCAGTGATCTGAACAAAGAACACGTGTTTAAGATTGTTACAGCACAGTGACCTTCTAATTGTGACAGCTCAGACCCCTCATAGTCAATCGTTTGTTTGACTAAACAGAGCACAGTAGCTGCCCTAGAGTCACCCAAGAAACAATTTATGCCAAGAATCTGCTTCCCCTGCAGACCTGTCCCTATGAGCCCCGTCCAGCTAGGAGATCGAGTAGACCTGCAACTCTGTGTGCAGAAACGGCCCAGGGTGGCTGTTGGGCTTCAGGGCTTCCATCACTGTTTCCTTTTCATCCTGGGTAGAGATGGCATATTATATATATTATATATATATATAAAAATGTGTGTATATGTTTATAATACTATATAGAATGCAAATAATATATAACTTTAAAGTGTTGCTCAATAGTTATATATTATGTATAATATTTACTAGAGATGCATTCTGTAAGGATATTATATATAGGTCCTTAAGAGAGGTCAGCGATAAAAAAAAAAAAACACCACATACTTCTATTGCAGAGGACTGGAATTAGATTACCATAACCCATATCAAACTGGCCATAACCAGTTGCAACCCCAGCTCTGGGAAATCAAGCACACTTTTCTGGCCTCCTCAAGCACCAACATTCATGTGCATAGATACATAATTGAAAATTCTTTTAAAAAGAGTATTATACATAATATATGTAAAATATTGTACCTAGATATATAAAATGTATATAACATATAAGTATAGAAAACGTGATAGGAAATATTTATAAATATATGAATGTACACATGAATATTTGTGGGAATTATGGCTTATTTTTTCAAAATTGGTGGGAGTTGGCTTATACGGTTTCTGTGAATATCAAATGCTGAACCACACAACTCAGGCAGCCAGGGTCCTGTGTCACTGCACCTGAGTCAGTGGTGGGAGGGGCCAGGGTCCTGTGTCATTGCACCTGAGCCACTGGTGGGAGGAGCTACTCAGTGACAGGGAGGTGGAACTGCAAAGATGGAGGCGCTAGGTTGGCAGGTGGATTGGCTCCCTGTTTGTTCCTGGGTACTGCATTTGCGACACTGAACACACAAGGCAGGAGGTTTCATACAAGGCTGGCTCAGATTTTGAACACTTCAGTTCATGGTCACTTGATCCTGTTGCTTTGAGCCAGTGGTAGGAGAGTGAAGGGGAAGAGACCCATCCATTCTCTTGGCTAAGTGGTAAGAAGAGGAAGAGGGAGGGTCTGGGGTCCCACCGTCCTTTTCAAGAGAGTGCCCTTAGTGATCTAAGACGTCCTTGTAAACTTCTTAAAACTCCTAACCTCTGAACGGGTTTAGCTTTTATCACATAGGCATTTGGGAACTTTAAGATGTAAACTGTGGAGAGGTCCCAACAAAGCGAAGTTGCAGAATGTGGCTTTGTCTGGAGTTTAGAAACACGGCACACAGTTGGTGTCAGGGACCAGTGGTTTGGGCAGTACTAGGTCACCCAAGAAACAAGTACTGCCTGCTGCTTAATACTGCCAGTAGATTTTGTTAGACTCCGCCAGACCTGAGAGAAGCTGACAGTGGCTGACCTCTTCATTGATTAGAGATTGATGGTAGAATGGATTGCATCTCACAGACAAATTAGATATGTATAATTTAATACTCTCAAATTGGATTTTATTGATACAATTGCTTCAAAAGTCCCTAAAGGCAAAACTATAATCAGGAAGGTTGTCATGGTTGAAAGAACAATTAATTTTCTCTATTGAGGAAGGAAAATACAGGAAGTGTCACCAGTGGTCATGTGTCAGTAAAACTGAAACAAAAACATGAGAAAAACTGTTTGATATGCCCCTATTATATTGAAATTTGATCAAAGAAATAAACTGGCTTAATAACATATAGAAAACTTAGATTTGGTGGAGACTTAACATATTTAAACTGATTCTGATTCAAATATTTTTATTAAAGTAACTTTCTGGGTGATGTACCTGTTGGTAGCTGGAACCCCACAGGACAGCACCGTTGCTTGGTTGCTTGGGTAGTGAGAACTTTCTATACAGTGACCTGAAGCAGCCCAAGAGACAGAGGATCTGGAACAAACCGAGACCATTTGATGATAACTCAGAACAGGAGCCTGTGGCTGCTGGCCAGGAGGACATGTTCCTCAGAATGCCATGCCAACAGACGGAGGAGCATTTTATCATTGCCGTAGAAATAACGGATCGTGGTAAGAGGGAGCAACAGGGGTTAAAGTTAGAGGAGATTTCTCCTGTCATTTTGCTTTAAAATAATAACTCTTCTCCTGAATCTTTTATTATTTTAACTTTCTAGCTTGAAGGGGTTTCAGGCTTAGAGGAAAGCTGCACCCCTTTGTCTGGGAATCACCAGGTGCTTCTGGTCAACCTCTGTCCCCAAACACAAGTGCCTTACAGATTTAAAATACTAAGGCTCAGAACAGTGTTCTTCCTCATTTGCACCATTTAGCTACACTGCTTAGGTGCCATTCTTGGCCCTTTCCTGTATCTGGCTCAACAAGGGCTCCCTTGGAGTTCTCAGCTGTGGTGCCCCCATCACTTCGTTCATAATTATTGATTAGAATTATGCTGTAAGAAAGAGGTGCTTCTAACTTGGCGTTCAACATCAATCAATTAATTGGTTGGTCATCTATATATTTACAGACTACCATCAATCTCATCTGTCTGTCTGTCTGTCTGTCTGTCTGTCTGTCTGTCTATCTGTCTATCATCTGTCTATCATCTATCTATCATCTATCTATCATCTATCTATCTATCTATCTATCTATCTATCTATCTATCTATCTATCTATCTATCATCATCATCTCTTTGTTACCTTCTTTCTACCTATCTATCTTCTGTTTGTTCTGTCTCAATTTAGACTCACGAGGATTTATTTTACATCATGAGTATACTCTATTAGTAACATGTGAGATGGCATTAAAAATTTTTGTTTGTAATGGGGCCTAGACTTTCTTCAATGTGACACACTCCCTTAGTAGAAAGGAATCATGCTGTGTATAGATTTATTTTGCCATATGCTCTAGACTTAGCCAGTTATGAGCCTAGCCTGCAGCCTGGGTTTTGACTTTTGTGGCGCATCCAGCCAGGGATGGTGTATTCACCCTCAGCTCTGGATCTAGCCCTGGGCCTAGACATTCTTACCTGAGTCTGTCCACAGGTGACTTGTGACTCTCTATCCTCTGGCTCTGTCCACAGGTGGGTGTGGCTTTCTGTATGGCTCTGTCCATAGGTGGGGTTTCCCTCTCTACTTGGATGTGTCTGCAGGTGGATGTAACTTTCCATTGGCTCTGTCCACAGGTGGGTGTGAGGTGTACAATTAGTTTCACCAGCTGACTAGACAACAACCTGTGACAAAACTGACCCTGTGGACCAGATCCCTGGCTGGATAGCTCACCACACTGTAGAGCTCAGTGTCGGAAGTGCTGGCTTGGAGGCTACTTGCACCCCATCCACCTTCAGAACTGGCTAATTTTAGAGCTGATAACAAGAAATCCATACACGCAAGGCAAACTCACTTGATTTTCCTTAAATAAACCCTTTGTGACATATAATTATAGCATGTTCTTACTGAGAACACTTGGAGAATCCGCATAAACAGAAAATCAAAAGCTGCCATCCACAGCTGCCTCTCCCGGGGAAAAGTCTCTGCAGAGGGTTGGGTCAATGGTTTGATCACTGAGATTTATAGTCACAGGGTTTGTAACTTTGAATACAAACAATACCTAAACACGTTCATTTGCTCTTACCTTTAATGGATCCATGTAGTGCAGTCCTTTAACGGCACAAGCCTTTAAATGCCACAACTTTCCCTGTGATAAACTAATTGTCCCACCATGACCATAGCCACTCCCTTGGACTTGGTGCTTCGGGAGTTGTTCCTAGATTCCGAGACACCATTGATCTTCCACCCACCAGTTCCCTGTTAGGGTTCTTGTGGCTCCTTCCAAGGTTCCAGTGGCTTGTATATCTCCTGAGCATCCCAGATATAGGGGGATGGTGTACAACTGACTTGGCTTTCTGTGGCGTGGTTTGTTGATGCTATCTTGGCTCTGGGGGACAAGCCCAGGTGGCTGGCAGAGAATGAAGGGCCGTGAGGAGCAGAGCTGGACCCTCTCAACGGCCCTGACACCTGCTAGCCATGAACAGCACGGCTAGGCTGTGCACCCACTACAGAGCTGAGGAAACCAGAAGCTTCAGCTATATGCCAGGTTTAGAGTGAGCCACGTGATACAGCTGTTGACACATGGGAATCAGAAGTATCCTGCAGGCTTCTGAATTTGGGGAGGTTGTGGCTCACAGAGAGAAGACTACTAAGGGCACTCACAGTTTCTACGGCCCTGGGTAAGTCATGGGATTTCCTGGCTTCTCATATGTAAGAGAAGAGGGCAAAGGGAACTGGCTCACAACATGGCCACAGGGCTAACGCGATTAAGGACTTCATGAGCCTGACTTCTATCCATAGTCACCTTTCTACCATAGCTCCTTCACCTAACTCCAAATACCCAGTTCTGATTCTGGGAGCATTCTTGACAAAATCTCTTGGCTAGAAAAGCTCAGCTTTGAATGAATCCATCCTCCGTCTTGATGTATCAGCAGTGTGTGGCTGACATCTCTGGAGGAGGAGAACTGAGACTAGAGTCACAGAACCATGAAGACGCTAGCCTCACGCTGCCCACACAAGTGTTGTCTGGGATCTATGTCTCTGGCTCGCTGCCTCTACTGGGCTCCACTCATGTGCACTTCACCCCCTCCTCCAACCACTTTCAGTGTGGTGCTGAGTGCACTTTATCTGTCCCACATATGACAGGCTCTCTGTTACAAAAGGACAATGCAGTGTGGGCGCTTGTCCCCGCCCTCCTGGTGACTCATCCCTAAGCTCTCCTCAGCCCCAGGGTCCTGACCTCATGTTTCTTTCCTTCTCAGCCTGTCCCACGCTGTGTATCCTTGACTCTTGGCTGAGCTTGTCCCAACCTTGATACATATGCTGGTCCCTTGCTGCTGACATGAAAGTGATGCTCCTTCTCACAACACTGATGTCCCGTGTGACTTCCCATGTGTCTCTCCAGTTCCTTCTTCACTGTCTGAATCCACTGTCTTTGGAAGCACACCAGTGCCATGCTATGTCTCCCGAATAGAATGTGATGTTCTCTGCAGAGTGAGTGGCCTGGGAATCTGGGGAAAGCACCCTGGGTCTTGCTGAAGGCCCCAAGTGAAGCTGAGGCCCATATTACGGTTGTTCCAAATACCAGAGAATATGTTTCGTGTGGTGTCAACATTCAGTAGATTTTAAATACACCTTGTTTAAGACGTTGCTGTTCCCTGCTCTGTGTTTAGAATGTCCCAACACCATGGAGAGCTGCACAGTGACTGAATAGCAGAGGAAGACTCTTGACACCTGTTAGGCCTGTGTTGGACTCCAAGATGGAAGCATGACTGTGGTACCAGGCAGCACCTGGGCAGTTCTCCCAGGCAAGTGTCAGTTCTGCTCTGTCACAGGTCTCCTGAACACCTGTGAACTTTCTAGATGTCCACATGGACAAAATATGCCAACTCACAAAGTCTTTAGGGAGGGAGAGGCGCTAGACATTTGCATACCTGAGCCTAGTAAGACGGGAGAGCAGGGGATGGGAGGACTGCCCAGCCCATGGGAACCTAAAGCTCCAGCATCCCAAGATGGAGTTCAAGATATGACTGAACTGAAAGCTTTAAGGCTGCTCGTGGCAGCACAGAGGGGCTCGGTCCGCTCGCAACTGTTGGAAGGGAGTCTCCACAATATTCAACGACGTGGCCAAGTCCCTCCTGAGCGCAGCCTCTCCTACGTATTAAAACTGCTATAGAATGGTGATTCAGACCTTTGAGGTTAAAGGGCAACTGGCCTAACTTTGGCTGTGAGTGTGAACTCCTGTCACACTGGACAACTGGGCCGATAATGGGTTACATCCTGTGACTTTAGGGGGAAAATTCCCTCCAAATAAACAGAGTTTACACAACTGACAATATCATATTCAATAAAGGCAGGGCTGGGACTATCCCATGTCTCCCGAGGAATAACAGGCTTCCATAAAGTAGACAGAGTGTTCTAGGTCCCAAGAACATCTAAATTTGGATTCCTACTTCTGCGAGGGTGATGTTGCTAGCCTCATTTCCCCTGCCTGCATAGTGTGATCCCCGCTGTGAGCTGTGAAGGCTCTCGAGGGGTCACTCAGAAAGAAGAATCCCACGAACAGGGACCCAGAACTTTGCCTTTCCTAGATGTTGATGCAGAGTGGTCAGTTCTGGTGATCCACTGTGGACCAAGGTACCGAAAGCAGTGCCTCTGAAACTGACCCGAGGTCTAGCTAATGGTTATTCCAGATTAAAAAAAGAAACCCACCCCTCCCCCACAAAAAACCCAAGTGTTTTGTATAGTACCATCAATCAGTATATTTTTAAATAAGACTGACTGGAGACATTGCTTCCCATTCCCCGCCTGTGTTTTGAATGTTCCAAACTCCCTGAAAAATGGAACAGGGGCTGAACAGCCTTGGGTGAACCAGCTTCCACCAGTTTTGTCCCTTCAGATCTGAGCCTCATAATACAGTCATCCGTCAGAGCAGTCAGCATCCATTTCTGTATCTTTCCATTTAAAGGACATTTTATTCACTGATCGACAATGGTGTTATGAGCTCTGTTCCAAGTCTCACCCCTGGGATAGTCTATAGCAGGGGAGTTAGGCACCCCTGTCACCTGCCCAGGTAGCCGCCATCCATCTCTTGGTCTTCTCAGAAAGCTTGTAGGAGTTCTGGTGGGTGGGAAGAACCTTTGCTAGAGGAAGCCTCCTCCTCTTTGCCTGGTCCTCCATGTTGCACCAGGACTAATATTTTCTGATTCATTTATAGGGCCAAATAGGGGAGAAATGATAAAAATACGAACTGTATTTCCAGGATGTGAATATTTCACAGTTGAATTCATCAAAAATTTAGTCCACAGGCCGCTGACTCGGGCCATAGAAAGCATAAACCTGTGTGGCACTGGGTCTTGATTCAGGAGAAAGTGGAAGCAGCCTGTGACGCTGGAAAAAGGAATTGGCCATAACTGTTGTCGCTCTGTCTGCGTTGCTCACTGCAGGTTGGTGGCTGGCACAGTATCTGGGAAACACCACCCAAACAAAGCCACTGTGTAGAAGACGGGCCCTGGGCAAGCGGCTGCGGGCAGCTAGGGAGTCATTTAGGCTTTCAGTTTTGTATTCAGGCTACTCAGGCCCAGCCCTTCAGACCACTCTCCAGGGGCTCCATCAGAGCTGGCCTCATGGGAGGCACATGTGAGTGGAGGTCTCCTCAGGGCCTCCTGGCATTGTGGTGACAAAGCCATGTCTCACTTCAGCCCTCAGACCCAACAACAAAGCCTGCTCTGCCTGCTCCTGCCCTATGTCCTTAAGTGTCTCACAACTGTGCCCTTGAGTCACTGAAACATCCCCCCGCCCCAGCTATCTCTTTTTGTGGTGGGGTGTAAGAAGTGTGTCGTGTGTATGTGTGTATGGAAGGAATGAGAGGCTGGAAATCCGTTTGTGGTTTCCAGTGTGGTGTGTAGTGTGCACACCTAAGGTGTGATTCTGCGGTATGTGTGTGTTTATGTGTTGTGTGATGTATGATATTTATATTATATCCAGGAGATCCTGAGCTCTCTTCTAGTAGTTCTCATCTTCACCTTCAGTCTCCCATGGGATGCTACCACACAGGGTTTCTCAAGGGTTGAAGCAGGAGCAGTCAGGGACTTCCAGAACTCCCACACTAAGCTGAGCTTCAAGAAAGCGGCCAAAGCATGAAGTGGTGCCTTGCTCACCTCTGACTGCTTTTGTTTTGAAAATCGTCATCACTGCCCATCATAAACAGATACGTACTAACTTGTGATGGACATGTCGCCTCTTTAAAATAAACTAATACTATCCCGACTCCCTGTTGTGATTTCTAGCACACTAACTTCTGGTAGACAGGATTCTTGCAGACATTAGGTGTAGAAAGTTTCTGAAGAACAATGGCTATGAACAGCAAGAGCTCGCTCATGCATTGGAAATTCATGGACATGAACAGGGCTGCACGTCTGCCCATGTGATTGGCTCCCATGCTTCTGTGTTCCCCAGGGACACAACTTTATTGTGAGCTCATCTTCATGTAATTGGCACCATACACTACTCAGCAAACATTCTGCAGCTGCTGGCAGTGTATGCCTCTGGTACATATTTGTGCACAAGAGTAGATGCGGCTGTGTCTGTGCCCAGCCCAAGTATGCCCACTGGATCCCGTTTATAACCCCCAGCAGAAATAAGAACGTTTGCTAAGCTCTTCCTTGCTAACACTGGGCCAGTAAATCTAGACCATGGAAGATATTGTCTCCTGCCTGAGTTTTCTCGTACAGCCACTGTCTCTGACTGAAAGGAGCGCCAAGTCTTAAGGACACAGCAGCGATTCTATGGAGACACTCTCCAACAACACATCTGGAAGCCGAGGTCTCTGTCAACAGCCAGCATTTGTGTGCAGTCCAGGACAGTGAGCTTTCCGGTCTCAGAGTTGGGCTGGTCGCAAGGCAGCTCTGTTCTAATGCTGGTTTAAGCTTAGGTCAGTTAGAGTCGAGGGCCCAGTGGGTAAGAGGGAAGATGACCGATCTTCTAGACCAAATGTTGGCAGCAAGCCTCTGCTCAGCATCTAACTGACCTCAGGACACCATTGTGTGTCAGGGTCTTTCATTCCCAATGTCCTGACTGTTCTTCCTGGCTTGTGGCACCTGGATTCTTCCTTTCTCCTCTGTGGAGCTATGGAAATGGATGTCAAGGTCATGATTTTGCATTAATATTTTGGAGCAGATGTGGAGGTGGGGTGGGGCTCACCTCAATGAGCTATGACCCACGGGGCTCTCCTGTCTCACCAGTAGCTGGGTGCATTTCCTTATGTTTCTATAACAGAATCTGCCTTAAGCGTGAGTAGGTAGTTTGCTTCTGTCATCCACTACAAACGACCTTTCAGCACCTGCCGGCCATGGGATCTCAGGTCTAACATTGCACATTCTGGGGGTGTTCTTCCTACCTTCCCTCAGCTGTAAACACGTGCATAACTCAGTTAAACAGCTCCATTTTCTACTTTGCTAGAAGAATTATAACAAATATTCTTAAATTTGGGGACAGTTAAGCTGATAAATGTCAAAACACGTGCCTGAGATTTCATGGCACATAATGTTAGAAATCACAAGTTAGCAATTCAGCCCACACTGCCCTGAGCAGAGGATCTGGGAGGCACTGACATTTGGGGGCATAAATTTGAGGGTACAGTAATCTTATGCCTGACAACTGGGCAGGTGAGAGTCGGACATGTTTCATTCATGGCCTAGGTTGTTAAATATTTCAAAATACATTGTTCCCGAGTCCCATAAAATGCGCGTATCTATTACCAGGCAGCTTAGGCACAGAACATCTAACTTCTGGTCCTGATGGCTGCCAGGATCATAGTCACCAGCTGGGCTCAATGTGGGTGGGGCAATCAGGTGCTACTCCTTCTGGGAATTGTCCAGGGAGGACAGAGGGTAATTCTCACATAGACAAGAGCTCCCCCATGTTCTTGCTTACTCATAGGTGATAAAGACAGCTGCTGCTAGGTAAGGGGCCAACAAGAAGCAAGCTGCACACCACACACAGCTCATGGACCCACAAACAGCAAATGGACTCATACTACCAATGGCATACAGCTGAAAATTCAGGAGCAAACGTTTATGTTTGCTGGAAACTGATTGTCAGCAAGGTTTTCAAGAGACTGACAGGAAAGTTGGGAACTCTTAAACTTTAAAAAGCTACAAACTAAGGTGTTTCTTGCTTTACACCATGCACAAAAATGAACTCAAATGAGCCTTGTATTTAAATGTCAGAGCTAAAAATCAGAAATATTCCTGAATTGGGGTTAGACAAGATTCTTGGCTACGATGCCAGAAGCATGAGTCATAAAATAAAACAAATTTAAATTTAAACACAAGAAAAGTAAAAATTTTGACATAAATGATAAAAATCCACTGAAAGGATAAGCCATACTCCAGGAGGAAATATTTGCAGATGGGGTACCTACTGAGGTACACCCAGAGCCCCAGGAGCTCAGCAGTAAAAATATTAACACCCCAAATGGATAAAAGATTTCAACCAACCATGCTGCAAGTATCACTGATGGTTAGGTGCCAGTAGCCATCCAGAGAAAGCAGCAGCCTAGTGTTGGGGAGACCAAAAAGAAGCAGGGGCATGCAGCCAAGGGTGCTCAAAGTTGGAAAAGCACTGGGGAAACAGTTGCGTGGTTTACCAGAAAGCTAACCGTGGCTATGCACCTCTCTTCAGAAGTTCTGCTTCTCGATGCTGTGTGCAGCAGGAATGCATCAATATCCGTGTGAAGACCTACATGTGAACACATTGCTTTGTTTCCAGATGTGAGTCCAGATATGGGAAACACTAATGCAAGCACTCACAACTAAGAAAAGTGTGACTTGAATGTGGTCAGCATTTTACAGTAGTTCATGCACTGTTGTTGAAGAAGCAGGATGTGGTTCAGTATGCCTAACATTCAGAGTTAGGGTTAGGGAGTGTTGCACATGCAGACAGCAGGGTATTGACCATGCTTGTCCTAGTGCTGATGATGGAGAGGTTGTTATAAGTACAGATCAATAAAAAGTGTCAACCTAACTTCATAACAAGTGAAAATAACCTGTGGAAAATCAAGAAAAAATTACAGGCTTTGTTTAGCAAAATGCTGAGTGCGTCAATATAATGAACGCACTATAGAGTTCGTATAATGGAGTCTCTGAACAAAAATCACTGAGTGAAGTTCTGTGGGTACAAGGTGAATGGTGATGCAATTAGAAGCCTAGATCTCTGAGAGCAAAGGGAGACTTCTGGAAAAAGTGGATGTTGATTGTATGAGAGATCTCTCCATGCCTTTCTCCCACTCACACCTGATTCATCCCGATTCGAGAGGTATGTAGCGTCACAATAATTACTCAAAGCAGCAACCATCACAAAGCATGTTAAAGCACAGAGGGAGGTGCAGTGTCACACATGGACACAGGAGCGGAGGCAGTGACGTGGGACATGTGGATGTGAGGTCCTTCTGTCATGTCACTGTGAGATGAAGATAAGTATTGAAAGAGTTTTATTTAAACTCAAGGCTGCAAAGCAAACAAGATAAGGAGCAACTGAGCTGCCAGAGAAATCATATAGAGTACTAAATAGAAAAATGTCCCTACCATAATGCCTAGTAAAGGACCAATTGAATTAGTTTTTTCAAAAACTTTAAAAATGAGTGGCAAGTGCTCTTTTATAACGAGCATTAAATTATCATCTATAAATAACAGACTAAACCCTCATGGCAAAGTAGACACCATGAGGCTGAATCAAAGTGGAAACAATGAATTGATATATGCTTCTCATGAGAAGGAAGCTTTAATGACGAGGACGCCGTGAGGATGGGAGTGGAAATGGATGGGAGAGCTCACAGATGCTGGCTCACTCCGGAGCAGGGGCAAGGAACGTGAAGGCACTCATGGGGCAGGAGAGAGCCCAGACTTATTGAGTGTAGGACACCGGAGTGGCTGTGACATTTTCAGATTTAGCAAATTCCAAGAAGGGGACATGGTGGTTAAATGACAAAGTTCCCAGGAGACATGATGATCTTTAGTTTATTGTCACCTAACAATGGAGATTCGCAATATGTGATACAAAAAAGATAAAGAGGGGGATATAGGGTCCATAATAATCAGTTTTGGCAGGGTTTTTTTTCCAGTCTTTAATTACTTGGTGGTATAGGCAAAACTTTTTGTTAGTGGAGTGTTGGAAATGCTGTAGACTATGTGACACACAGAATCACTAGAGCCAACAACCGCAGAGAGGGCTTTCTCCTCAAATGCCCAGCACACTTTCAACAGACTGCACCTAGGTATAAGAATAGAAATTAAGGACTGAAAATACAGACTCTATTTCCTAGTTATAATGATTTAAAGGAGAAATAATCAACAATGAAATAATTGACCCACACATGTTATAAATAAAACAACACTTTATTAAGTAATCCATGGATCAAAGAAGACTTCATGCAAGGAGTGGGAATGTCTTGACCTGAACAAAATAAAAGCCTGCTATACTAGTGGCACAGTATTTAAGAGTAACAGTATTGGAGGGGAGTTTGTAGCTCAACATGTGTATATGAAATCAAAATTACATAAGTAAATATATAAAGTATGTTCTTGTCTTAAGAAAGTGAAATGACTAAGGTTAGTATGAGACATAAGAGCTAAAGGAGAGACCATTCAGGAGTTTGGAGTACTGGACAAGTGGTTCACAATCATCCATAACTCTTGTTTCAGGGGATACAATGTCCTCTTCTGGTCTCTGCAGGCACTGCACACATTTGGTGCACATACAGACCTTCAGGCAAATATTTATACACATAACATAATATACAAATACATAAAATATTTATATATTATATAAATATACATTATATAATATATTTATATAAATTTTGCTGTTGTTTTGATACAGTATCTCTCTATGAAGTCCTTGCTGTCTCCACACTCACTTTATAGACTGGGCTCATCTCAAAGTCATAGAGATCTTCCTGCCTCAGCCTCCAGGGTGCTGGAGATAAAGGTGTATGCCACCACACCCATTTATAAATAGATCTTTTAGAAAACCAACTAAGATTTAAAATATCCAATTCAGAATATAGATAGAAAATTAAACAAAATGACATTACTTAACTGAAAAGACTGATAATTTAAAATGTTTTATTATTCATGTGTGATAGATAGATAGATAGATAGATAGATAGATAGATAGATAAAGGTATATAAAGATTGGAGTCACAATTGTACAGTGGCGTACATGGCGATCAGAGGCCAATTTTGTGGAGTTGATTTCTCCATTTATCTTTACATAATGTCCAGAGATTGAGCTATTTCAACCATTTTTGTGACCTTTTCTTTAATTATTGTTTTATTCACACACACACATACAATATATATATATATATATATATATATATATATATATATATATATATATATATACACACTTAGGATTGAACACTTGAAAATGGACAGCCTATCAGGGGGCTTGCTCCTGGAGAAGTCTGATGTCACTGATTCCCTCTTAGCAGTCATTAATTGCCGGTAGCTTTTTATCTAGATATGATCTGGAGGGAAATCATGCATGATACTCAGACCTAGCCAACTACCGATGGCTGGTGTCATGAACCCTAGAGGAAAGCCTACTATTGCCTCTTTCCTAAACCAATATAATTCATAGCTGCTTTCTAAATACATATCCTTTATATCCACAGATAAGTGTAGATCTCATCCTTCATCAAATAAGTTTCTTTTTCCAGCAGATATAGATCATCATAGAAAGTATTTTTTTAGAAGTTAATTTTATTTCTGTTGCATGGAGGCTGCTGTTGGTCCCAGGTGCCCAGCCATGAAGTAATCACACAGAATCTGTATTATTTAAATCACTGCTTGGCCCATTAGCTCTAGTTTCTTATTGACTAACTCTTATATCTTAATTTAACCCATCTCCATTAATCTGTGTATCACCACGAGGTCATGGCCTACCAGCAAAGTTTCAGCACGTCTATCTCTGGCAGCAGCTCCATGGCGTCTCCCTGACTCCACCCTTCATCCTCCTGTCATACAGTTTAGATTTTTCCACTTAGTTCTGTTCTTCCCTGCCACAGTCTCAAAACAGTGCTTTATTCATTAACCAATAAAAGCAACACATAGACAGAAGGACCTCCCACACCATATTTCTATGTATGTGTGTATATGTTTGTGAGTGCAGTGCCCACGGAGGCCAAAGGAGGGTGCTGTATCTCCTGGAAGTGGAGCTATAGTTGGGTTTGAGCTACCATGTGGACGCTGGGGATTGAACCTGCATCCCTGGGAAGAACAGTCAGTGCTCTTAACCACTAATGTAGCTCTCTAGCCCCAACTCATGTATTTTAAACACAGGATATCATCACAGAAGAGGGGTCAGAAAGATTATAAGAGCCAGAAGACAAGGATGGTACATCTGCTAGATAACATCTTCTGTACCTGACAAGGAAGAGGCCCTAATGCAGTCTCAGCAATATGGTTACTTAATCAAGTCCTGCACAGTGACATTACCCGCCGACATGCCACTTAGCTATCTTAGTAGACACAATAAAAGCGAATGGTCAGGTGCCTCTCCTCATCATGGTAAAGACCCTGTTGCAACAGGAGAAATAATTTTAAAAATCCTTATAGAGAAAGAACATTCAGTGGAAGCCCCACAGCTGTAGTCTTGACACTTGGGAAGCTATTGTAAGTTCTAGACCATCCAGGACTACACAGGAAGACCCCAATGGAAGAAAAATCTAGCCAAATAACAGACAAGAGTCTAGCAATTTATTGGTAAAACATTGAACATTTTCTCCATAAGAACAGAAGCAAAGCTGGGAGAGTCATCATGCCACTTCTGAAAATTATATGGAAGATCTTGCTAATGTATTAAGAATAAAAAGAAATAAATGAAAGGTGGCTTAGAGGATGCCAAGATGCTTTTAGCTGCAGGTAATGTGAGTCCATACAGGAAATCTACCACCGAGCACGGTGGATTCATTTAGAAAGGTCACTGGACTTCAGTCTATTATGGGACTGAGCAATTTGTGCCGTGTGTTACTGTAAAGACTGTGTGAGAATGTTTACAGGGATGCTATTCATAACCAGCCCAAACTGAAAATAAATGAGAAGCCTGGTTGTGGGAGATGAGATGAACAAATTGAATATGGCTGAGTATACAATGAATAGCAAAATTAAGCAGACAATGGAACACTACTTGGCAGTGAAAAAATGAACCAACAACATATGAAACAGAATGGATACAGCTCAGAATCATCTCTAGCTAGGGCAAAGGCCCATACAGTGCATGTTTTTATTTGCCTGACATCCAAATACAGTTTGTGATGAAGGTTGTCACTCATGGCTGGGAAGACAAGGGAGAAAACAAGGAAATGACAGGAAAGAGCACGTTGGGAGTGGGTCAACTTGTTTCTAGACTATTCTGAGCTAAAGCTCATTAAGCAGTTAATATCTTTGTATTTCTGTATGCTACGTATATCAGGATTTAAAGCAAGCATTCAAAAAATAGTGAAGCAACTTACCATATTAACAGAAGAAACTAGGAGAAAAAGACTGTCTTAGCCAGAGAAGCCTTTGGAAGACACTAACATTCACTGAAGAAATTAGCTTAGACTTTGACTGGGTGGATAGTCTTTGATGTGGTGGTAGACCCCACTTGGTGAGCTAAAGACATTTTTTTTTATGTTTTAATGATTTTAGTTTTTTATTTTTAATTATGTGTATGCATGTGTGTATATGTATGTCCATGCATGTGAGTGCAAGTTCCTGCAGAGGCCATAGGCAAGCCCTGGATTTCCTGGAGCTGGACTTAGAGACGGTTGTGAGCCACCCAAGGTGGGTGCTGGACACTGAACTTGGTTCCTCTGTAAGAGTACTTACTCCTCACCCTTGACTGCTGAACATCTTTCCAGCCATGAAATGAAGACATTTTTACACTCAAGACAAGCTGCTTCATCCCCGTGCTGACTTGGGGACCTTAGCCTGTGCCCTAAAGCACTGGTACTGGAATGCATGAGGCTTGAAAGAAGAGGAATAGGTTATTTGGATGCAACTTGTTTGATTAGGAAAACTTCAAAAAGGTCATAGAGCAATTATCAGAATGAATAAGTTACATTGATCGTGATTACCAGAATCAGGTAAATACCAAGTTTGTTTTTATATAAAATCCAACAATTAAGAAACAGAATTTAAAAATATTACATAAATAGTATCAGAAGATTTTATAAGAAGTGTGCATGACTGGTAAACAGAAAGCAAGTCTGAGAGAAATAGAGGCTGCCTATTTTCACTGGAGAGGTCCATACAGAATCAAGCAGGCTGGACCCATGACCAGGCATGCTAGAGGGTGCAGTGGCTAGTTTTCCTTCCTTCCTTCCTTCCTTCCTTCCTTCCTTCCTTCCTTCCTTCCTTCCTTCCTTCCTTCCTTCCTTCCTTCCTTCCTTCCTTTTTTCCTTTTTTAATAAAATAAGATAAAACAAAAACTAATATATAAGTATAGGACAAACTTAAATAAACAGAAGGGGAAGAGCCCAAGAAAGGACACAAAAAACAGATCTAGATGCAGAGACCCCTTGTTTGTATACTCAGGAATGTCATAAGAACACTAAACAGGAAGGCATAATATATGTTCATAGGACACCGTTTCTGCCTCCTCTTCTGCAGGGCTCTCTGGGCCCTGAGGGGAGGGATTTACTGGAGGAGACATCCCGTTTAAGGCTGAGTGTCCCAAGGCCTCTCATTCTCTGTTCTGAGTCTCTGCATTTGTTCTCATCTGCTACAGGACCATCTCTGATGATAGTTGGGCAAGGCACATCTATATCAGAATGTCATTAAGAGTCATTTTATTGCTGTCTTGTAAAAATGGTATTATCTGATTTGTTCTAGGTTCCTGAGCTATCTAGTCTCAGGTTCTTGGTCACACAAGCGCAGTTAGGTATGGGTTCCATACTGTGGAGTAGGCTTTATGTCAAACCAGATATTAGTTGGTGACACCCACAAGTTTTGCACAACCATTGCACTAGCGTATTTGCAGGCAGGACACCATTGTAAATCAAAATGTTTGTGTTGGGTTGGTGTTTGCATTTCTCCTTTGGTAGCATGTAGAGTACCTTTCTGTACCAAAGACACTAGAACACAGGGGTGAAGGCGCTATGTTAGCACCAGCTTGGCTTCTCCATGTTCAATGAGTTATGTAGGTATTATCTTCACCAATGGGGCCTTGCCTTCAGTTTGTGAAGAGCAACCTATAGTCTTGGCAAAACTCTGGGTTGTTTGGGGCTGGATGAGTGTTCCCCTTACTACACATCCTCACCTGCAAGAGCTGTCATTTGTTTATTGACCTTGGCCATTCTGACAGGTGCAAAATGAGATCCCAAAGTAGTTTTGATATGCATTTCTCTAATGACTAAGGATGATAAATATGACTTCAAAGGATTTCTCAGACATTTGTGCTTCATCGTTTGAACATTCTCTGTTTTGAGCTGTACCCCATTTTTAAATTGGGCTATTTGTTTTGCTATCTAGTTTTTTGAGTTCTTTGTTTACTTTTAATATTAGATCTCTATTGGATGTGTAGTTGACAAAAATATTTTTCTATTCTATAGGCTGTCGCTTTTTCAGAATGATGGTGTCCTTTGCCATGCAGAAGCTTTTCAGTTTCATGAGGTTCCATTTTATTAATCGTTGAACTTAATGCCTCTGCTATTGGTGTTCTGTTCAGAAAGTCTTTTTCTTGTGTCAATTCTCCACTTTTTTTTGGATCAGATTCAGTGTTTTGGTTTTATGCTGAAGCCTTTGAGCTATTTGGAGTTGAGTTTTGTACAAGCTGATAAGTATAAACCTATTTGGATTCTTCTATATATGTAGCCATTCAGCTTGACCAGCACCATTTGTTGAAGATACTGTCATTTTTGCAGAGTAAATTTCTGGTTTCTTTATAAAAAAAACCCAGATATCCACAGTTGGGTATATTTATGTCTGAATCTTCAGCTCAATTCCATTGATTGATGTGCCTGTTTGTACCAGTACCATGTTGTTTTTATACTATTGCTCTGTGGTGCAATTTGAGGTTGGGGATGGGATACCTCCTGCAGTTTCTCTTATTATTCAGGATTGTTTAAGCTATTCTGGCTTTTTTTGTGAAGCAGAAATTTACCCTTTCATGAACTGCAAAGAAATTCTGTTAGACTTTTGATGGGGGATTGCATTGTATCTGAAGATTGCTTTTGGTAGAATGGCTATTATTACTAGTTTAACTCTACTGATCCATGAGTATTAATAATCCTTCCATCCTCTGATATCTTCTTCAATCTCTTCCTTCAGTATCTTCAAGTTTTTTTTTATACCAGTCTTTCACTTGCTTGATACTCTAAGATATTTTATGTTTTTCAGGTTATTGTGAAATGTATTGTTTCCCTGATTTCTTTCTCAGTCTGTTATTTGTATAAAGGAAAGCTATTGATTTTTGTGAGTTAATCTTTGCTGAAAGTGTTTATCAGTTGTAGGAGTTTCCCAGTGGAATTTCCAGAACCACTTATGTATACTACCATATTATCTGCAAATAAGGATACTTTAGCTTCTTACTTTCCAGTTTGTATCCCTTGATCTCCTTTAGTTGTCTTATTGCTCTAGCTAAGACTTCAAGTACTATATTGAATAAGTATGGAAAGAGTAGACAACCTTGTCTTGTTCCTGATTTTAGTGGAGATACCGTGAGTTTCTCTTTATTTAGGTTGAAGCTGGCTATGTTCTTGCTGTATTAAGTCTTATTCTTGTTTTATTATCTTGAGATATGTCCCTTGTATCCCTAATCTCTCCAGGACTCTGGATTTTATCAACAGTCCTTTTTACATCTACTGACATTATCATGTGTTCTTTTTCTTTCATTCTGCTGATATAGTGGATTATATTTTTCAATTTACATATGTTGAACCATCTCTGAATCTCTGGGATGAAGCCTATTTGATCATAATGACCTTTTTGATGTGTTTTTGTGTTTGGTTTGCAAGCATTTTTTTTTGAGAATTGTTGTATCTACATTCATAAAAGAAATGAATAGGCAAATCTCTTTGTTGGGTCTTTATTTGGTTTGGGTATCAGAGTAACTGGCCACATAAATGGAACTGGGCAATGTTCCTTTTGTTTCTATTTTGTGAAATAATTTTAGGACTAGTGATTGGCATTTACTCTTCTTTGAAATACTGATGAAATTCTACACTAATATCATCTGGCTCTGGGCTTCTTTTGGTTGGGATACTTTTAATTACTGCTACTATTTTACTAGGAGTTATAGGTCATAGATCTGTTTAAATTGTTTATCTGATCTTAATTAAACATTGGTAAGTTGAATGCATTGAGAAAATTATCCATTTCTTTTAGATTTTCCAATCTGGCAAAAAACAAAAAACAAAACAAAACAAAACAAACAAAAAAAACCACACACACAAAAAACCAAACAGGTTTTTAAAGTATGTCCTTCTGATTCTCTGCATTTCCTTGGGGTCTGTCATTATGTTTCCCCTTTCATCTCTAATTTTGTTAATTTGGTCTTCTCTCTGCTTTTTAGTTAATTTGGGTAAGAATTTGTCAATTTTATTGATTTTCTCAAAGCCAACTCTTTGTCTCATTGATTCTTTGTATTGTTTTGTTTGTATTGTTGCTTCATTGATTTCAGCCCTGAGTTTGATTATTTCTGGCCATGCACTTCTTTTATGTGTAATGTTTTCTTTTTGTTCTATAGCTTTCAGGTGTGCTATTAAATTTGAGTAGTGGTGGCACAGTCCTTTAATCCCAGCACTTGTGGGTTAGAGGTAGGTGGATGGATCTCTATGAGCTTGAGGTCAGCCTGGTCTACAGAGAGAGTCCCAGGATAACCAGGCATATACGGAGAAACCTTGTCAAAAAACCAAAAATATACCAGTTTAAGATAGCTTCAGTTTTTTAATTTTAATTTTATTTTTCTGTAGGCACTATGTGCTATAAACTTGTCCCTTAGAAACACCTTCATTGTGTACTGGAAGTATTTGACTATTCATTTTCATTCAGTTTTAGAAAGTCTTTAATTTCTGTCTTGACCTATTTTTTTATTCAGTGGAGAGTTGTTCAGTTTCCATGAGTTTGTAAGCTTCCTGCTGTTTCTGTTGTTGTTGATATCCAGCTTTAACCCAATGGATGCAGGTTGTTATTTCAATTTTATTCTATCTGTGAGAATTGCTTTGTGTTGGAATATGTGGTCAATTTTGGAGACAGTTTCATGAGGTACTTAGAAAAAGGTATCTCTTTGTATTTGGGTGAAATGTTTTATAAATATCTGTTAGGCTCAGTTGGTCTATAACATCAAATAGTTCCAATAGTTCTCTGTTTATCTTTTGTCTAGATTACCTGTCTTTTGGAGAGAATGGGGTATTGAAGTCTCCCACTGTTGGTGTGTGAGGGTCAATATGAAGTTTAAGTGGTAGTAGTCTTTCTTTTATGAAATTGGGTGCCCTTGTGTTCGGTGCTTAGATGTTAAGAATTGAAATGTGTTCTTGGTGGATTTTTCCTTTGTTGATTATATAATGTCCTTCCCTATCTTTCCTGCTTAGTTTAGGTCTGAATTTCATGGTGCTACAGAAAGCTGGTTGCCTGTCAATACAGAGGTGTAGGAGATTTCAGTTATCTTAACCTTTATATGTCATCTTGACATAGCCTAGAGACACATAAGAAGGGAATCTCAATGGAATGACTGTCCAGATCAGATCAATCTGTGGTCATGCCTGTGGGGGATTGTCTTGCTTGTTAATTAATATGGAAGTGTCCAGACCACTGTGAGTGGTACCATTCTCTACAGATGGATCTGGAATGTGTGAGAAAGCTAGCTAGGTATGAGCTTGGAGTGAAGCAGCAAACAGTATCTCTCGATAGTTTTTTTCTTCATGTTCTTGCTTGAGTTTTTACTCTGACTTCCTTCATTAACAGACTATGACCTGGAAAATGTAAGCCAAATAAAGCCCTTTATCCCATAAGCTGCTTTGGGTCAGAGTATTTCTTATCACAACAATAGAAAGAAAACTAGAACGGAAGTCTGTGGTACATGGGGGTGTGCATCACAGTGTGCGTGATAGAGCCGTGGGGAAGGAGGGCTTGCTCGAAGGACTTTAAGGAAACTATGTTTGAGAGGAGCCCAAATACACAAACCATCTTGGGATGTGGGAATGAGGGTGGTGATACTGATAGAATAAGGGCCAGAGGGTCATTGCGCCAAGCACCCTGGGATGGTTTCCAAGGTGCTTTCTGAATGGTGACAATTTCTGTGAGACAGTCTGTTCAGCAGGACAAGGTCTTTCTGCTAGGATAAGACATTATTGTTTGTGTCTTAAAGTTGCCCAGTTCTTTCCCAGTCTGCCCTCTAAATCATCATGCTATGACTGGAGCACAGTTCTCAAGCTGCTGTGTTCTAGCATTCTTGGTGCCTGTAGGTCTTGGTCTGACTCCAGGTTGGGTCAAGTGAGGCTTGGCTGGGAGCTTCCACACAGCGGATGGGAAGGTCACTAATCAGTGCTGGATTCAGTTTGCTCATGGTACTTTGGGCACAAGCTGAGAAGTCTAAATAAGACCAGATTCTGGGCTGTGGGACTCATCATGAGGTGGTGTGCTTATATATACTTCACCACAGGAACTGCAGGGCTGTGGCACCTTTAATCAGGACATGGCATCAGGAGAAGCACTACATTTGGTAAAAAGGCAGCCACCTGGCCTTGCACTCACTGAGTGTGAGGTGCCTGCCAGCATCCAGGAGACATGGCTGACGGACACTGTTCTGACCTCTCTCCTTGTAGTCTACAATCTATGCCTGTGCTCTACTGATAAGTCTCATTGCAGATGGAAATTTCTGTCTTACCTGTTCCCACAACCATTCAGTCCCAACAAAATACACAGAGACTTACATTAATTATAAACTGTTTGGCCTATTACTCAGGGTTATTATTTTTTTTTTATTTATTTTTTTTATTTTTTTATTTTTTTTTCTTGCTGATTTTTTTATTAATTAATTAATTTAATTATTAAAGATTTCTGCCTCTTCCCCGCCACCACCTCCCGTTCCCTCCCCCTCCCCCAATCAAGTCTTCCTTCCTCCTCAGCCCAAAGAGCAAGCAGGTTTCTCTGCCCTGTGGGAGGTCCAAGGACCACCCACCTCCATCCAGGTCTATTAAGGTGAGCATCCAAACTACCTGGGCTCCCACAAAGCCATTACATGCAATAGGATCAAGAACCCATTGCCATTGTTCTTCAGTTCTCAGTAGTCCTCATTGTCCATTATGTTCAGCGAGACCGGTTTTGTCCCATGCTTTTTCAGTCCCCGGCCAGCTGGCCTTGGTGAGTTCCCGATAGATCATCCCCATTGCCTCAGTGTGTGGGTGCACCCCTCGCCGTCCTGAGTTCCTTGCTCATGCTCACTCTCCTTCTGCTCCTCCTTTGGATCGTGAGACTTCAGTCCAGTGCTCCAATGTTGGTCTCTGTCTCTGTCTTCTTTCATCGCCTGATGAAGGTTAATATTCAGGGGGATGCTTATATGTTTTTCTTTGGGTTCACCTTCTTATTTAGCTTCTCTAGAGTCACGAATTATAGTCTCAATGTCCTTTATTTATGGCTAGAAACCAAATATGAGTGAGTACATCCCATGTTCCTCTTTTTGGGTCTGGCTTACCTCACTCAGGATAGTGTTTTCAATTTCCGTCCTTTTGTATGCAAAATTCAAGAAGTCATTGTTTTTTACTGCTGAGTAGTACTCTAATATGTATATATTCCATACTTTCTTCATCCATTCTTCCATTGAAGGACATCTAGGTTGTTTCCAGGTTCTGGCAATTACAAACAATGCTGCTATGAACATAGTTGAGCATATACTTTTGTTGTATGTTTGGGCATCTCTTGGGTATATTCCCAATAGTGGTATTGCTGGGTCGAGAGGTAGGTTGAACCCGACTTTCCTGAGAAACCGCCACACTGCTTTCCAAAGTGGTTGCACAAGTTTGCATTCCCACCAGCAATGGATGAGAGTGCCCCTTTCTCCACAACCTCTCCAGCAGAGGCTATCATTGGTGTTTTTGATTTTAGCCATTCTGACCGGTGTAAGATGGTATCTTAATGTTGTCTTGATTTGCATTTCCCTGATTGCTAAGGAAGTTGAGCATGATCTTAAGTGACTTTTGGCCATTTGAACTTCTTCTGTTGAAAAGTCTCTGTTCAGCTCAGTGCCCCATTTTATAATTGGATTGATTAACCTTTTACGGTCTAATTTCTTGAGTTCTTTGTATATTTTGGATATCAGACCTTTGTCAGTTGCGGGGTTGGTGAAGATCTTCTCCCAGTCAGTGGGTTGCCTTTCTGTCTTAGTGACAGTGTCCTTTGCTTTACAGAAGCTTCTCAGTCTCAGGAGGTCCCATTTATTCAATGATGTCCTTAGTGTTTGTGCTGCTGGGGTTGTACGTAGGAAGTGTTCTCCTGTGCCCATGTGTTGTAGAGTACTTCCCACTTTCTCTTCTATCAGATTCAGTGTGTTTGGACTGATATTGAGGTCTTTAATCCATTTGGACTTGAGTTTTGTGCATGGTGATATATATGGATATATTTTCATTCTTCTACAGATTGACTTCCAGTTTTGCCAGCACAATTTGTTGAAGATGCTCTCTTTTTTCCATTGTATACTTTTAGCTCCTTTATCGAAAATCAGGTGTTCATAGGTTTGTGGGCTAAAGTCAGGGTCTTCTATTCTATTCCATTGGTCGACTTCTCTGTTTTTATGCCAGTACCAAGCCGTTTTCAGTACTGTAGCTCTGTAATAGAGTTTGAAGTCAGGGATGGTAATGCCTCCAGACAATCCTTTATTGTATAAGATTGTTTTGGCTATCCTGGGTTTTTTGTTTTTCCATATAAAGTTGATTATTGTCTTCTCCAGATCTGTGAAGAATTTTGATGGGATTTTGATGGGGATTGCATTGAATCTATAGATTGCTTTTGGTAGAATTGCCATTTTTACTATGTTGATCCTCCCAATCCAAGAGCAAGGGAGGTCCTTCCATTTTCTGGTGTCCTCTTCAATTTCTTTCTTCAAAGACTTAAAGTTCTTGCCAAATAGATCTTTCACTTCCTTGGTCAGAGTTACCCCAAGGTATTTTATGCTATTTGTGGCTATCGTGAAAGGTGATGCTTCTCTGATTTCCCTCTCTGCTTCCTTATCCTTAGTGTATAGGAAGGCAACTGATTTTTTGGAGTTGATTTTGTATCCTGCCACATTACCAAAGGTGTTTATCAGCTGTAGGAGTTCTTTGGTAGAGTTTTTGGGGTCGGTTATGTATACTATCATATCATCTGCAAATAATGAAAGCTTAACTTCTTCCTTTCCAATACGGATCCCCTTGATCCCCTTATGTTGTCTTATTGCTATTGCTAGAACTTCAAGCACTATATTGAAGAGGTATGGAGAGAGTGGACATCCTTGTCGTGTTCCTGATTTTAGTGGGATGGCTTTGAGTTTTTCTCCATTTAATTTAATGTTAGCTGTCGGCTTGCTGTAAATAGCTTTTATTATATTTAGGTATGCCCCTTGTATCCCTAATCTCTCCAAGACCTTTATCATAAAGGAGTGTTGAATTTTGTCGAATGCTTTTTCAGCATCTAATGAAATGATCATATGGTTTTTTTCTTTCAGTTTATTTATATGGTTGATTACATTGATAGATTTGCGTATGTTGAACCAGCCCTGCATCTCTGGAATGAAGCCTACTTGATCATAATGGATAACTTTTCTAATGTGTTCTTGGATTCGGTTTGCCAGTATTTTATTGAGAATTTTTGCGTCGATGTTCATGAGTGAGATAGGCCTGTAATTCTCTTTCTTGGTTGGGTCTTTGTGTGGTTTTGGTATCAGGGTAACTGTAGCTTCATAAAAGGAATTTGGCAATGACTCTTCTGTTTCTATATTGTGAAATACATTAAGAAGTATAGGTATTAGCTCTTCTTGGAAGTTCTGGTAGAATTCTGCATTGAAACCATCTGGCCCTGGGCTTTTTTTGGAAGGGAGATTTTTGATAACTGTTTCTAATTCTTCGCGACTAACAGGTCTATTTAGATCGTTCACCTGGTCTTGGTTTAGGTTTGGTATATGGTACTTATCTAAAAAAGTGTCCATTTCTTTTGCATTTTCCAGTTTTGTGGCATACAGGCTTTTGTAGTAAGATCTAATGATTCTCTGAATTTCCTCTGTGTCTGTGGTTATGTCCCCCTTTTCATTTCTGATCTTATTTATTTGCGTGTTCTCTCTCTGTCGTTTAATTAGTTTGGATAGGGGTTTGTCAATCTTGTTGATTTTCTCCAAGAACCAACTTTTTGTTTCATTGATTCTTTGGACTGTTTTCTGTGTTTCTATTTTGTTGATTTCTGCCCTCAGTTTGATTATTTCCAGTCTTCTACTCCTCCTGGGAGCGTCTGCTTCTTTTTTTTCTAGAGCTTTCAGGTGTGCTGTTAAGTCCCCAATGTATGCTTTCTCTGTTTTCTTTAAGTGGGCACTTAGTGCTATGAACTTTCCTCTTAGCACTGCTTTCATCGTGTCCCATAGGTTTGAGTATGTTGTCTCTTTGTTTTCATTAAATTCAAGGAAGACTTTAATTTCTTTCTTAATTTCTTCCTTGACCCAGGTGTGGTTCAGTAGTTGACTGTTCAGTTTCCATGAGTTTGTCAGCTTTCTGGGGGTAGCTTTGTTGGTGGCTTCTAACTTTAATCCGTGGTGATCTGATAAGACACAGGTGGACACTGATATTTTTTTGTATCTGTGGAGGTTTCCTTTGTTTCCAAGTATGTGGTCAATTTTCGAGAAGGTTCCATGAGCTGCAGAGAAGAAGGTGTATTCTTTCCTATTTGGGTGGAGTGTTCTATAGATGTCTGTTAAGTCCATTTGATTCATTACCTCCAACAATTCTCTTAATTCTCTATTAGTTTTCTGTCTGATTGACCTGTCCATTGGTGAGAGAGGTGTGTTGAAGTCTCCTACTACTAGTGTGTGTGATTTGATGTCTGCCTTGAGTTTTAGCAATATTTCTTTTACATAAGTGGGTGCTTTTATATTAGGGGCATAGATATTCAGGATTGAGACTTCATCCTGCTGAATCGTTCCTGTTATGAGTATAAAGTGTCCCTGTCGATCTCTTCTGATTGATTTTAGTTTGAAGTCAGTTTTGTTAGAAATTAGTATGGCCACACCTGCTTTTTTCTTAGGACCATTTGCTTGAAAAACCTTTTCCCAACCCTTTACTCTGAGTAGATGCCTGTCTTTGTGGTTGAGATGAGTTTCTTGCAAACAGCAGACTGTTGGATCCTGTTTTCGTATCCAATCTCTTAGCCTGTGCCTTTTTATTGGTGAATTGAGACCATTAATATTAAGTGATATTAATGACCAGTGGTTGTTAACTCCGGTTATTCTTACTGCTTTTGGTAGAAGAGTTTGTGTGTCTCCCTTCTTTGAGTTGTGCTGTTGAAGGGTCGCTAGATGCCTGGGTTATTGTAGGCAGTGTTGGCAATGTTGGATTCCTTGGGTTGTGATTTTCCTTCTATTACTTTCTGTAGGGCTGGATTTGTGGCAACGTATTGTTTAAATTTGTTCTTATCCTGGAATGTCTTGTTTTCTCCATTGATAGTGAACGATAGCTTGGCTGGGTATAGTAGTTTGGGTTTGCATCCATGGTCTCTTAGTTTCTGTAGTACCTCTATCCAGGACCTTCTGGCTTTCATGGTTTCCATAGAGAAGTCAGGTGTAAGTCTGATCGGTTTACCCTTATAAGTTACTTGGCCTTTTTCCTTTGCAGCTCTTAATATTCTTTCTTTAATCTGTATATTTTGTGTTTTGATTATTATATGGCGAGGGGACGTTTTTTTTTGATCCAGTCTGTTTGGTGTTCTGTATGCTTCTTGAATATTCAAAGGAATATCTTTCTTTATGTTGGGGAAGTTTTCTTCCATAATTTTGTTAAAAATGTTTTCTGGACCTTTGAGCTGTGCCTCTTCTCCTTCTTCTATCCCTATTATTCTTAGGTTTGGTCTTTTTATTGTGTCCCATATTTCCTGAATGTTTTGTGATGAGAATTTGTTGGTTTTGGTGTTTTCTTTGATCAGTCCGTTTATTTTCTCTATGTTGTCTTCAGAATCTGAGATTCTTTCTTCTATCTCTTGTATTCTATTGATTATGCTTGTTTCTGTAGTCTCTGCTCGTTGACCTATATTTGCCATATCCAGCTGGTCCTCAGTTTGTGTTTTCTTCCTTGCTTCCATTTCAGTTTTCAATTCTTGGACTGTTTCCATTACCTGTTTGATCGTTTTTTCTTGGCTTCCCCGGGTATCATTTACGTATTTACTCATTTCTTCAAACTTTTTGTTATACTTCTCATCCATTTCTATGAGGGCGTTTTTTACATGTTGTTTAAGGGACTCTATTGCTTTCAAAAAGTCAGTTTTTTCCTCTTCTCCTGTGATAGGGTGTTCAAGTCCTTGTGTTGTAAGATCATTGGGTTCTGGTGTTTTCATGTTGTTTTTCAGATTGTTGGGTGAATTCTTGCCTTGGCGTCTGCCCATCTCCTCTTACCGATGCTATCTATTGGGTTTGATTTAATTGTAGCGGGGCAATCTGTTCTCAGTGCAGGCTTCACTGTTTCTTGCCCGCACTATCCTGTATCCAGTGCCTCCGCTGCCCGGGCCTGCCTGCCGGTGCCTCCGCCGCCCGGAATTGTCTGTGCGCCGGTGTTTCCGCCGCCTAGGTCTGCCTGCCGGTGCCTCCACCACCTGGGCCTGCCTGCGCGCTGGTGCTTCCGCCGCCTAGGCCTGCCTGCCGGGCCTGACTGTCGGTGCCTCCGCCACCCGGGCCTGCCCGCACGCCGGTGCCTCTGCCGCCCAGACTTGCCTGCGTGCTGGTGCCTCCGCCGCCCGGGCCTGTCCGCGCGCCGGTGCCTCCGCTGCCTAGGCCTGCCTGCCGGGCCTGACTGCCGGTGCCTCCGCCACCCGGGCCTGCCTGCACGCCGGTGCCTCTGCCGCCAGGACTTGCCTGCGTGCTGGTGCCTCCGCTGCCCGGGCCTGCCTGCGCGCCGTTGCTTCCGCCGCCTAGGCCTGCCTGCCGGTGCCTCCGCCGGCCGGAACTGTCTGTGCGCCGGTGCTTCCGCCGCCTAGGCCTGCCTGCCGGTGCCTCCGCCACCTGGGCCTGCCTGCGCGCCGGTGCTTCCGCCGCCTAGGCCTGCCTGCCGGGCCTGACTGCCGGTGCCTCCGCCACCTGGGCCTGCCTGCGCGCCGGTGCTTCCGCCGCCTAGGCCTGCCTGCTGGGCCTGACTGTCGGTGCCTCCGCCACCCGGGCCTGCCTGCACGCCGGTGCCTCTGCCGCCTGGACTTGCCTGCGTGCTGGTGCCTCCGCCGCCCGGGCCTGTCTGTGCGCCGGTGCTTCCGCTGCCTAGGCCTGCCTGCCGGGCCTGACTGCCGGTGCCTCCGCCACCCGGGCCTGCTCAGGGTTATTATTAACTAGCTCTTACAACTTAAATTAACCCATAATTCTTGTTTATGTTAGCCACATGGCTTGGTACATTTTATCAGTGAGGAATTCTCATCTTGCTTCCTCATCTGGCTGGTGACTGTGGTCTGAGTCTTTCATCTTCCTAGTTTTCTTCTAGTCTGGTCACTCTGCCTATACTTTCTGCCTAGTAACTGGCCAATCAATGTTTTATTAAACCAATGCAAGTGACAAATGTTTACAGGGTACAAGGGCATTATCCCACATTAGCTCATAACTAAGACCCATAACTCTTGGTCTTGGTCTTGAGGAAAGTCCAGAAATTACCTCCTCCATTAAGTCTACAGTCCTTTCCATTTCCAGATGCCTTTTACTTGCTGTAGTCAGAAAATGCCACCCAGTGCTACTTTGGAAGACTTGTCCTTGGCCAGCATGGGCGATCTCCATTCTCTTAGCCTAAGAGAAGACCTTGAGTTTCAGTTCCATGTGCTTAATTATTTAGCACACTGAACGCATTGGAAGGATTTGCAGTCTGTTGTATCACAGATGCTGGCTGTGAAGCTCTCCAAGTCCCCTGAGTCCTTTCTACAACTGATAAAATGAGGGTATGAAATAACTTTTGTTCCATGTTAATAATGTTGGGCAACTGCAGAGTCAATACTTTTAAATATTTCAGGGATTTTCATTCTGAGATGGGTAAACAAAAGAGAAACAAATGGCAAGACTCCCTTGTGAGTGGCCAGCAGCACTGACTTATTACGGCAGACAAGCAGTCTCCCAGTGAGGTCCTTTCCCCTGGACTGTGACAGGCTACAAACTAAGGCACCAAGAAGGGGCACCTGGGAGGCATAATTCTCTAGCCACACTCTCCAGTGGTCCTAAGTTCTCTCCTGTAACAGAGGAGAGAAGACAGAGATAACTGAAGACAGTGGAAGCCACCCATCACCACCCTTAATACGTCTCTTCTCTTTCTTTTTATTCCTTCTTTTCTCTTCCCTATGCTTTCTTCCTCTCTTCCTCTCTATTTTCTTTTTTCTCCCCTTTCCATTCCTTCTCCCTTCTTCTTCTTCCTCTTCCTCCTCCTCTTCTTCTTGCTATATAGGACAGGCTAGAAATCATCTTTTGATCCTCCTGTCTTAGCTTCCCAGAGAGCTGGGATGACAGTACTGTCTCACGACTCCTGCTTGACATGGGTCCTTTCCAGTCTCTGCATGCTATGTCTCCATTTCATTTGGAAGAAGGTTAAAACCATCAGAAATTTGGTCATTTCTGGCATTTAGGAGGTGTGGGGGTCCCAGCCACAGGTCTTCCTTGTATTTAGCTTGCATTCAGTTACCCACAAGCTGCCCACTGACACCTAGAGCTATTTTTGCCCTCCCACTTATCCAGACATCAACTCTATTACTATGGATTTTCATTGATGCCCCTGTAACAGAGATTATGTCACTAAATCCAGAGGAAGTTAGCTACCTGGGTACTGTCAACAATCCCTGTGGCACAAGCCCCCCTCTCGCATTTGTACAGGGCTGGCCTCTGCTTTGGCTTCATTCTCTTTTCTCCCACCCCACTGAAATGGTTTCTTGATTCTGTTGGCTTTCCAATGGGCTCCTCCCTTCTCTCACCCTTTAGCTTCCTCCAAAGTGCCTTATCCCCAGTTGCCACCCCATCCCTGACTCTCTTCTTGCTGGGGAAGCAGCTCAGGAAGCAGGTATGAGTAACCAGCAGGTCCAAAGATGAGCTTTGTCTCATCTTTGAATTATGAAGCGCTGTCTTCAGATGTGTCTGCTGAAGAAACTCCATGTCTCTGGAAGGGTTCTAGAAAGAGGCCCTCAATGCAGGCATTAGGGACACTGACTGTTTAGCAGCTGCCTGATTATGACTTCAACCCTGATGTCTGCATGGAGCTGAGCCAGGGTTGGGTGCCTCCTAAACTTGGCTCTAGTGGTGTCCCTATATACATGGATGTCACACTGGTACCTCTAGCTCAGTCAATTCACAGGTAAGATAACTAGATCTTTTCCCCCTGCTCTTGGACCCCAGGTACAATCCTACACAGCTCTAAGCACCAAATGTGGACACAGTCAGCTTTCTGGTCACTGCTTTTGTCTTCCCATGGTATCCTTTCTAACCACACAAAGATCTCTTTGGAAGTTCTTGACATAGCTCAACAATAGAGTACTTGTCTAGAATGTGTGAGACTCAAGATATCATCACTACCAGAGAGAGAGAGAGAGAGAGAGAGAGAGAGAGAGAGAGAGAGAGAGAGAGAGAGAGAGAGAGAGAGAGAGAGAGAGAGAGCCTCTATTTTACTGCTTTACCTTTGCAGCAGGCTAAGGGCCCCTGGCTCACACTGCCCTGGCATTCTTCCTGATTAACCCATGCTGTGATGGTCTTGCTATACAAAGCTGCCCTTAACTGTCACTGAATCATCTACTGAAGCTGTATGCTTATCTGACTTTTTTTTGTGCAGTTCCTTTCTTTCTGCATGTGAGTGGGGACCCTTAGTTGTCTATCTCCTGCCTCTGTCCCCTTCCACCTCCCTGATGAGGCAATGCTTTTCCTCTTCCCATGCCTCAGGACAGCAAGCCTCTGTCCCATTTCCTGTCCCCTTCAGCTGTCCCCTCTGCACACTAGGTGCCCCTCTAACCAGTCCCCCCCCCACACACTTCTTTTATTGCCATTGTACTTTCTTTCAACAAATTCAAATATCTTCAACTTCTCCCATTTTAGAAAAGGATTAGCTAGCACATAAATAGAAGCAGAAAAATCTCCTTGTACAAAACCCATGTATCCTTCTCCACCTGCGGAGCCCTGAAGAGCAGCATCCACCCACTAACCCCAGAATTCTAATTGCCATCTCACCTGATGCATGCTGAGAGAAGCTTCTAAGCTCAGGTGCTGCACTGGTGGCTACTTCTGTACTCCATCTCTGAGCCCCTGCAGAAGGGGAGATGCCCACAGCTCTCACATGTATTTGGAGAGAGTTGGGGATAAAGAGTGGAGTCCATTTAAGCCCGGGATGCAACTCTTATGCTTGTGACTTAAAATAGCACACAGCTTCATACGCTCACAAACATGGTATGGGTTTCCTGTGAGATTCTGAATGCTTCAAAGGAGAGAGGCCTGAGGCAGACCCATATGGACATGAGTCCTGAGTCGTACACATGGAGAAGAAAAATCATTAAAGACTTTCCACACCAACAGTGAATAGACCTGCGCGGTCTCTCTCACACACACCTTAAAAATCTTTGCTATTTAGGTTTTTATTTGGCTTTGCATTTATTCTACTTATTTTACAGTTCGGTTAAATAATACTACCAACACTGACTAACTTAGTGTCAATAACAAGGAATTTATAAGAGAAGTACATCGTGCAATTTCAAACAGCAACATGAATTCTCATTTTACATTAGCACATTTAACATGGAATGGAGTGTTCCTAAGGCATAACACTATGGTTAATAGCTTCTCTTACATGGGGATAGAGTTGGCTGGCACCTAAGTAAGTTACTGAGTTGAAGGTGTTAAAGACACAGCTTCCCAGTTACAATGACTACAATGTTGTTTCTTTCTGAATGAAGGAGAAAGAAGTCAATGAGTATCAGCAGGCACAAGTGAAATAAATAAGAAACAAGGCAAGAGAAGCAAAAGGCAGACAGGGTGCTGATCTGCCCTAATCATGGCTTCCTTCCTTCTTCTCTGTTTCTGGATATCTTTGCCTCCTCTCAGAAGTCAGGTATGTGTAAACACAAGCTAAAGAAAGCCACAGTAGCAACACTCATTCTAAATGAAACACACTTGAAAGCAAGAGAGAGGTGAAGGTAGATGTTTAGAGGTGATAAACAGGTCAGCACATAAGATCATTAAACATTTATGTGTTTAATGATGTGGTTTCAATGACATGCAAAAAATTATAGAACCAAAAAGGAGCCTACTGCTATACAATCCATTGGACTCTTTTTTTTGTAAACACACTTTTAATGCTGTCTGTAATTTTTTTCTTTTGCTTATTGTTTTTATTGAGCTATATATTTCTCTCCACTCCCTTCTCTTCCTCTTCCCTCCTCTTCTATCCTCTCCCACGGTCCCCAGGCTCCCAATTTACTTGTCTTTTTCTACTTCCCATGTAGATTAGATAAATGTATGTCTCTCTTAGGGTCCTCTTTGTTGCCCAGGTTCTCTGGGATTGTCAATTGTAGGCTAGGTTTTCTTTGCTTTATGTCTAAAAGCTACTTATGACTGAGTACATATGCTATTTGTCTTTCTGGGTCTGGGTTACCTCACTCAATATGATGTTTTCTAGATCCATTCATTTGCCCGCCAATTTCAAGATGTCACTATTTTTTTTTCTGTTGTGTAGTACTCTATTGTGGAAATGTACCACATTTTCCTTATCCATTCTTTGGTCAAGGGCAGTTAGGTTGTTTGCAGGTTCTGGCTATGACAAACAATGCTGCTATGAACATAGTTGAGCACATGTCCTTGTGGTATGATTGAGCATCCTTTGGGTATATACCCAAGAGTGGTATTGCTTGGTCTTGAGGTAGTTTGTTTCCTAATTTTCTGAGATATCACCATACTGATATCCAAAGGGGCTGTACCAGTTTGCACTCCCACCAGCAATGCAGGTGTGTTTATCCCACATGCTCTACAGCATAAGCTGTCATTAGTGTTTTTGTTCTTGGCCATTCTTACGAGTGTAAGATGGAATTTCAGAGTTGTTTTGATTTGTATTTCTCTGATGGCTAAGGATGCTGAGCATTTCCTTAAGTGCTTTTCAGCCATTTTAGATTCATCTGTTGAGAGTTCTCTGTTTAGGTTTGCACCCCATTTTTTAAATTGGATTATTTGTTCTTTTGACAACCAGTTTTTGTAGTTCTTTGTATAGTTTGGAGATTAGCCCTCTGACTGATCTGGGATTGGTGAAGATCCTTTTTCATTCTGTAGGCCATCGTTTTGTCTTGTTGACTGTGTCTTTTGCTTTACGGAAGCTTTTCAGTTTTAGGAGGTCCCATTTATTAATTGTTTCTCTCATTGTGCTACTGCAGTTATATTTAAGAAGTAGTCTCCTGTGCCAATGCATTCAAGTGTACTTCTCACTTTCTCTTTGATGAGGTTCAGTTTGACTGGCTTTATGTTGAGGTCTTTGATCTATTTGGACTTGAGTTTTGTGCATGGTGATAGATATGGGTCTATTTTCATTCTTCTACATGTTGGCATACAGTTATGCCAGCCCATTTGTTGAATATGCTTTCTCTTTTCTATTTTCTATTTTTTTGCTTTGTGAAAAATCAGGTGTTCATAATGTATGGATTGATATCTGGGTCTTCTATTCGGTTCCATTGGTCCTCCTGTCTGTTTTTATGCCAAGTATCAGGCTGTTTTCAGTACTGTAGCTCTGTAGTAGTGTTTGAAGTCAGGGACTGAAATGCCTCCAGAAGTTCCTTTATTTTACAGGATTGTTTTGGCTATCCTAGGGTTTTTGCTTTTCCATATGAAGTTGAGTACTGCTCTTTCGAGGTCTGTGAAGAATTTTGCTGGGATTTGATGATCATTGCATTGAATCTGTAGATTACTTTTGGTAAAATTGCCATTTTTACTATGTTAATTCTACCTATCCAAGAGCATGGGATATCTTTCCATTTTCTGGTGTCTTCTTCAATTTCTTTCATCAAAGATTTGAAGTTCTTGACATACAGATCTTCCACTTATTTGGTTAGAGTTACTTCAAGATATTTTATGTTATTTGTGGCTATTGGGAAGGGTGATGTTAATCTGATTTTTTTCTCAGCACATTTGTCATCTGTGTAAAGGAGGGCTACTAATTTTTTTCAAGTTACTCTTGTATCCTGCTACATTACGGAAAGTGTTTATGAGTTGTAGAAGTTCCTTGGTAGAATTTTTGGGATCGCTTATGTAAACTAGCATACCATTAGCAAATAGTGAGATTTTGACTGTTCTGATTTTAATCTCCTTGATCTCCTTTTGTTGTCTTATTGCTCTAATTAGAACCTCAAGAACCATATTGAATAGGTATAGAGACAGTGGACAACCTTGTCTCGTTCTTGATTTCAGTAGGATTGCCCTCTAGTCCTCCTGGGTAAGTTTGCTTCTTTTTGTTCTTGAGTTTTCAAATGTTCTGTTAATTCACTATTGTGGAATTTTTTCGACCTCTTTATATAGGTATTTAGTACTATGAATTTTCCTCTTAACACTGCTTTCATTGTGTCCCATAAAATTGGGTATGTTGTGTGGTCATTTTCATTTAATATTAGAAAGTCTTTAATTTCTCCCTTTATTTTTTCCTTGACCTATTGATGATTCAGGTGACTATTGTTTAATTTCCGTGTGTTTGTGGGCTTTCCGGAATTAGTGTTGTTGTTGAATTATAATTTTTAAGCCATGGTGATCTGATAAGGTACATGGTGTTATTCCAATTTTTTTTTTTGTATCTGTTGAGGTTTGCTTTGTTACCCAGTATGTGGCCAGTTTTTGAGAAGATTCCATGAGGTACTGAGAAGAAGGTATATTATTTTATGTTTGGATGGAATATTCTATAGATGTTTGTTAAGTCCTTTTCAGTCATAACATCTATTCTCTTATTTCTCTATTAATTTTCTGACTGACAGATCTGTCCAGTAGTGAGAGTGGGATGTTGAAGTCTCCCACTATTAGTGTGTCAGGTTTAATGTGTGATTTAAAATTTACTAGTGTTTCTTTTACATATGAGATGCCCTTGTATTTGGAACATAGACATTCAGTATTGAGTTTTCCTATTGATGGGATTCTCCCTGTGACAAATATGAAATGTCCTTCTTTGTCTCTTTTAATTAATTTTAGTTTGAAGTCTATTTTGTTAGATATTAGGATAGTTACAACAACTTGTTTCTTATGTTCATATGATTGGATTTTTTTTTTAACCAACCCTTTACTCGGAGGCAATGTCTGTCTTTGAGGTTGAGGTGTGTTTCTTGTATGCAGCAGAAGGATAGATCATGTTTTCATATCCAGTCTGTTAGTTTGTGTCTTTTTATATGTGAGTTGAGTCCATTTATATTAAGGGATATTAATGACCAGTGATTGCTATCTCCTGTTATTTTAGTTTTTATTATTGGTGATGTTATTTTATGTGTTTTTCCCTTCTTTGGGATTTGATGCTCTGAGATCATCTGTTGTTTTTGTTTTTGTGGATGTAGCCAACTTCCTTGGGTTGGAGTTTTTCTTCTAGTACTTTGTGTAGTGCTGGGTTTGTCGCTAGGTATATTGGTTAAATCAGGTTCTGTCATGGAATATCTTGTTTGTATTTGGTGATAGAAAGTTTTTCTGGGTATAGTAGTCTGGGCTGGCATCCATGGTCTCTTAATGTCTACATAACACTTGACCAAGACCTTCTGGCTTTCATTATTCCCATTGAGAAGTCAGGTACAATTTTGATAGGTCTGTTTTTATATGTTACAAGAACTTTTCCTTTTTATCTCTTATTAGTCTTTATTTATTCTGTATTGTTTAATGTTTTAATTATTATGTGGTGAGGGGCCTTTTATTTGATCCAGTCTTTTGGTGTTCTGTAAGCTTCTTGTATTTTCCTATGTATATCTTTCTTTAGGTTGAGAAAGTCTTCTTCTATGATTTTGTTGAATATATTTTCTGTGCTTTGAGTTGGACTTTTTCTTTTTCTCCTATTCCTATTATTCTTAGGTTTAGTCTTTTCAAGCTGTTCCATATTTTCTGGATATTTTGTGTTAAGCTTTTGAAGATTTAATGTTTTCTTCGACTGATGAGTCTATTTTCTCTATTGTATTTTCAGTGCTGAGATTCTTTCAGCTCTTGTATTCTGCTGTTTATGCTTGCATTTGTGGTTCCTCTTCATTTTCTCATAATTTCTGTTTCTATAATTCCCTTGGTTTGTGTTTTTTTTTATTGTCTCTATTTCGGTTTTCAAGTCTTGAATCATTTCTTTTATCTGTTTTGTTGCTTTTTCTTGGTTTTCTTTAAGGGATTTGTTGATTTCTTCCATTTTTATTTGTCTTTTCATCCATTTCTTTGACAGAATTTTTCATTTCCTCTTTAAGGGCTTCAAAAATTCTCCTAAAGTTATTTTTAGGCCATTTTTTTCTGCTTCATCTCTATTTGTTTGTTCAAGTCTTCCTCTTGTACAACAACTAGTTTTTATTGGTGTCATGTTACTCTTTGTGGTTTTGAATATGTTCTTACCTTGTCTACCCATCTTTTTGCTGATTGGTGTAGTTGGGGCTGTGTCTCTGATGATCAATCTTACAGGTGCCAGTGGATCTAAAGCTCAGATGTTTCTCCACGTGGTGCAGTCAGGGGCTCGTTTCCAGTCACCCTGGTAGTCATTCATTGCTTCCAGGGGTCGCTCTGCAATCCTGGGGGCTAGCTTGGGCCTGCTCCCATGGAGATGTTGCTTGCTTGGGGCTGCTCCTGTTGAGTTTGCTACCTTTGGCTTGGTCTGGTAGAAATTGCTGTCTTGGGCCTGCTCCCTCAGGGGTGGCTCCTTTGTACTGCTTCTGTGGAGGTCACTGCCTCAGGCCTGCTGTAACAGAGGTTTCTGGCTCAGGCTTATTCCCATAGATGTCCAAGACTTGGGCCTGCTCCTGTGGAAGTCATTGCCTTGGTCCATTAGACTTTTTAATGTATATTTCACTGACACTACTAAAATGATACTATGGACCAGAAGTACATAGTATTTTTTTCAGTTTTAAAGCTTTGACACAATATCTATACAAATAGACTATGCAATGACCATATACAGACTACCTTATCTCAGTATAATTGACTTAAACTGGAAATCAATTACCAAAGGATTATGACAAAATCCCCAAATATCAGAGATTTTTGGATCACATTTTAACCCCCCTAAAAGTTTAGGAAGGAGCAATGGGAAATTAGAAATATTTTACTTTAATAAAATGAAACAAACTACAACAGATTTAATCTTGAAGGGCACAGTGAATCAATACTTATATGAAAAACATAGCTTTAAGTGCTTATGTATAAAGCAATCATTTATTTAAAGAGCTATGGAAAAATCAGCATGCCAACCTAATGAAATCAAATTAAAAAAAAAGTCATAGCAGCAAAAGTCAGTGAGGTGAAACAAGGCTCACCTTAGGTAAAAGTCAAAATAGCCCAAAGTGTGTTTTTGGAAAGATTGGTTAGTTTATTCATTTCCCAGAAAGACTAATATTTTTAAAAAGAAAGAAAATGTTATCAGTATTACATAAAATAGTAAGTACCATTGGATATCAGTAGACATAGGCAGGATTAAAAATGATGTGAAGAGATATACAATTATTTTATATTTTACTTTATGAGTGCTCTGCCTGCATGTATGTCTGTGCATCATATGTATGCAGTACCTCTGGTGGCCAGAGGTGATGAAGGATTCTTTGGAACTAGAGTTACAGATGACTGTGAACTCCTGTGTGAGTTCTGGGAACCAAACCCAGTTCTTTTCCAAGAGCAAGAAGCACTCATAACTGCTGAGCCATCTCTCAACTCCCTCATGTAGTTGTTTTAATGGGAATGGTCCCCATAGACTCATGTGTTTGAATGCTTAGCACATATGGAGTGACACTATTAGGAGGTAGTGTGTCACTGTGGAGGTAGGTTTTGAAGTGCTTCTGGGATTATATTTAGGAAGTGTTCTCCTGTGCCAATGCATTCAAGTGTACTTTCCACATTTTGTCCTATGAGGTTCAGTGTGATTGACTTTATGTCGAAGTCTTTGATCCATTTGGAGCGGAGTTTTGGGCGTGGCAATAAATATGGATCTATTTTCATTTTTCCACAAGTTGATATCCAGTTATGCCATCACTGCTTATTGAATATACTTTCTTTTTTCCATTTGATATTTTTTGCTTATTTGTCAAAAGTTAGGTTCATAGATGTGTGGGTTGATATCTGAGTCTTCAATTTGATTCCATTGGTACTTCTGTCTATTTTTTTTTTTTTTTGGTTTTTCGAGACAAGGTTTCTCTATGGTTTTGGAGCCTGTCCTGGAACTAGCTCTTGTAGACCAGGCTGGTCTCGAACTCACAGAGATCCGCCTGCCTCTGCCTCCCAAGTGCTGGGATTAAAGGCGTGCGCCACCATCGCCCGGCCTCTTCTGTCTGTTTTTATGCCAATAGCAGGCTGTTTAAAGTATGGTAACTCTGTAGCAAAGTTTAAAGTCAGGGATTGTGATGCCTCCAGAAGTTCCTTTATTGTATAGGATTGTTTTGGCTATTCTGGGTTTTTTGCTTTTCCATATGAAGTTGAGTACTGTTCTTTTGAGGTCTGTGAAGAATTTTGCTAGGATTTTGATGGGCATTGCATTGAATTTGTAGATTGTTTTTGGTAAGATTCTGGCCCACATTCTTACTTAATCCATGATGGTGAATCTTGACATCTGTTTGTTTGTTTTTTGTTTTTGGTTTTTCTAGACTAGGTGACAAGGTTCCTCTGTTTAGCCCTGGCTGTTCTAAAACTTGCTATGTAGAAGAGGCTATCCTCAGATTCAGAGACTCAGTTGTCTTTTCTACAAAGTGCTGGAATTAAAGGCATGAGCCAGTTTTTGGTCCTTGTTTTGGTCAAGACTGTTATTTACTTTCCAGTACCCACAGGCCACAATCTTCCCAGTCTGTCCAAATCCTGTTGCCATTCTGCTGGTTGTCTCAGTTTTCCTTCACAGCCTATGTGCTGTGGGCCATCCCAGTGTTAGCGCACATCTCCCCATCAGCACCATGGACAGAGCAGCCGACACAGCCTCCCTATTCTTAGGTTCCCACTGAAAACCCCTTGATTACTATTAGTTGAGCTGCCCCTTCTGCTCTTCTCTCTCCAGGCACAAGCATTTTTACTTCAGAGTTCAGCCTGGGAAGCCTCTTTGTAGGCATCTTTGTGCCAGCCCAGTTAGGCTGGGCCCTGTGTGTCTGTTGCTTGCTGTGGGAGACTGGGGTATCTCAGTGCTGTTCCACTGGGTCCAATCCTGTGAGTTTCTTGCTGGCTGTGGGAGGTTGGGCTTGCTCGTTTCTCCTAGCTGCCAGTCCTACTGTTCTGGAACGCTCACTTAATCTGTTCTGTTGCCCTCTTTGTTGTGAAGATGTTACCAGCACCTTCTCTGAGTGTTTCTGCCCTCCCCCCATGCCAGACATCTGCTCTAGTGTAGGTAGCCTACCCAGCATGCTTTTATTCTCAGGTAAGATACAGGAGCCTCTTCTAGGACTCATCTCTGCCTATCTAGCAGTTGGGCATCCCTCCTGGTACTGTCCATGGAGGAATCAGCACAGGGTGTGTGTACCCTCTGTCCTCCATCCCTATATGCTTTGCTCAAACAATTAGTGTCTCTTTTCTCAGCACTGGTCAGTTACCCCATCTTTCTGCCTGTCAGTTTCCTAGATGACTTTCTGTCTCTTCACATACAACTTTGAGCATCTACATGACAGGCCAGGACTGGCTATTCCAGAGGACAGCAAGGTTAGGGATTAATAGTCTGCTAGTCTTGCTTCATATCCAGGAGCTATTGGCTTCAGGCTAAGACCCAGACATAGTCATCTTATCTTGAAATAGATGCTCAATGTGATGGGTATTCATGGTTATCAACTTGATTATATCCGGTGTGAACTATAATTCAGAAATGGAGGGCACACTTGAGATCCAAATCTTGAGGCAAGAAGACAAGTATGCCTTTGATCTGGATTTTGAGGCTGGAAGACACACCTTTAATTCAGATCCTGAAGTGGGAAAACACAGGTCCTTAATTTAGACCTTGAGGTTGAAAGAAACACCTTTAATCTGGGCTGCGTCTTCTTGTGGAAGCCTAAATATAAGCACAATTAATGAAGAAAGGGTTCATTCTTCAGCTGCTTACCTTCACCTCGTTAGAACACCCATTCAATCTTCTGGATCTTGGCAGTCCAGTTGAGACACCCAACCTTGTGGGACTGAGCAGCTACTAGATCTTGGACTTTCCATTCATAACTAGCCATTGTTGGGCTGCAGCATAAAAATCATACCAGTAAATACTCCCCCACTCACACATTATCAGTTCTGTAACCCTGACTAATACCCTAAGTGAGGGATGCATGCCTCTCACTAAGACTGGGAACCCCAGGGGCTGTAGTCCTAAGAATGATGACTGGTATCCTGCTGTCCTGAGAATGAGGGTCTGTCTATTCTTGGTGCAGCACAGGGCTGGTGAAGAGGAACCAAGTTCAATTGTGTGAAGGAGGGAATCTGCCAGCACTCCAATTTTCTCCCGCTGATGCATGTGTCTTCCTTGAGCCACTTTTCATTCATCTTGAACCACCATATTTGAGCAACTGCAGCATGGCATTCCTCTGCACCCATACCAAGTGTTCCATTCTGTTTTTCACAAAGTTGTAAAGTCAAGCCTGGAACAGAAATCAGCTCCATGTGTAAAGATGTTGGTGCCTCTTCTCCCTGGGTAGGGCCCTCTGTGGTCCACTAGGACCCCCCAAATGCAAATCCATATTCAGTCCTTCAGGTTCCATGCATACCTAGCATACAGCAGCCCGGTTATATACAGGGTCCCTGCAAACTTTAGGAGATCAAAGCTGGTCTCTCACAGGAGATTTGATAGAGACATGAACAGGGGGAGTTGCAAAGTCCTGTGAACATCTGAAGAAGTCTATGGCAAAAGTGGGCATTTTCATTACTCCGAGAGGTGCCAGGAGGCTAGATGGTGAACCCTCAGGGCCAGGCATATGTGCAGCCCGCCTGGGACAGTGCTATGTTCTATTTGTGGTCCCTGCCTGGCCAATGATTGTGCCCTTTTATCCCCTCTTTGAGATGCCTCAGCAGAAAGGTCAAATCTCAGGTCTCCTGATATGAGACTCCCAGCGGAGTCTGCAGCTGGAGAGGCTTAGGTTTTTTTTTTTTTCTCCAGCATGGCTGAGAACCCCAACTAAAACTGTCATAAACCCTGAATGTTAAGCTTGCATGCAGGGTGTTTCACTGTCAACCACACCTCCTGAGGGTAGGGATAGCAGTCAGGCCATGTGGTCAAAGTTACTGGCATTTGCTGGATAGCAATGATCTATTTCCATGGCTTTAGCTAAGCTTCTAAGTGGGGTGTATGCCTAATTAATGTGGACTGGTGTGGAGTCTTGATTCACATGCAAGGCAAGGTCTGCATCTCTACCTGCGTAGCCTTGACCTTCAGACCATCACAAGCTCCAGCCAGGCAGTGGCCCCAAGCCAACCTCACCACTGAAGCATGAAGGGTGTTCACAGAGGGCTCTAATGAAATGCGAATTACTCCAGGAAATTAATTCTCTCCGAGCGTTAAAAGAATACACCAGCCGTACCTGTCCGTATGGCATAAAAGGATGCTGCACACAAGCCCAGGTGTGAAAAAGCTCTTGTGCATAGACAGCGTCTGTGATAAACTGAAAGCCGCTGGAATGCCAACAATTGTCCCAGAGACCATGTCAAATGCAAATGAATAAGTAAGTGGGCATTGTTTAAAAAGAAGAGCAACATGTCCACGGCTGTCGGGTCGAGCATGAAACAGAGCCAGGCCTCATTTATTCACCAACTAAAACCTCCTTCGTCTCGATTAGCAGATGATCTCGACCGAAGATCAGAGAGAAGGGAGCTGCGTTGCCTGCTGCTTTGGGGAAACAATATGCTTTGAAACACAGCGTCTGCTTTGCCGTCTCCAATGAGAAGGCTTGCATTATTAAACAATCTGCTTAATAATTTAGGCTGAAATAAACTTGAAACACAGAGGGAAAGTGCTCTATCCACCAGGAAATGCTATTGGACTTGAGTTTGAGGGATGTGGGCATCCAGTTATGCTGAAGGATGTCTCCCTGGCTGTGACTGGGAGGAACAGATGAAAAGGGCCAATGACGAATGTCTTCTGTGAGTCATTCCAGCACATCTCTAAAGCCTAGGTAGGGACCTGGGAGCATAAGCTTGGTCTCTGCGTCTCCTCCAGGCAGACCCTAGGGACTCCTCCAACCTGTATTCCGGGACTTCAGTTGCTCAGCTCAGAAGGAGTCACAGCATGCTATCTCAGAACTTTCTGCTAGGCAGAGACCTTTAGAAGCCTTCCCTCTGGTGTCTTCAAAAGGCTGGCCTATCCCCTTTTGAGGTTTCCTAGTCAGGCCACCCATTCTAGGAAGCCCTGAGTAGAGTGCAGGCTCTGGTCCCTCTCGAGCTGAAAAATGACCCTAAGTGGATCTGGGTTTCACGAGCTCTTCTGCCTTCAGGAGCCCACCGAAGAGGTCTTGCAATGTGCTAAGCCTCAAGCTCTTTGTGTTGATTGGCACCATCTTATCTTGAAGGTGGGCAGCACTCTTTACATAAATATGTGGCCATTCCACGTTGGACACCACCTGATTTTATCCCAGGAAGCAATAGCTCTACTTGTTCAGTCCCAGGTGGCAGCTTGCAGTCGCACTAGTCTCCGGCCTCAAGGGACTCCTGAAATCTTCCTTTGAGCTCTATCCATCTATCTGGTAGTCAGTGAAGAATAGGAATATGGTCCTTCCTGTGAAGGGGTCAGTGAGGTGTGGTATGTAGTCCTCTAATGACGGCTCTAAAGACCAGAGCCTTAGAGTCAGAGGTTTAGGAAGATCAGAGGGGAAAGTACCCTTTTGCTCAGATAAAACCAAGATACCACAATGGTACTATCCAGTGGTGTGTCGGGATCACACAGGGGATCCTCTGTGATGCCCATGGCTAGGATACTCTATGATGCCCATTTGAAATGAAATCCGGGCCAGAAGAAACCAATGACAGTGTCTCAGAGATACAGCAAGAACCAACTCCAGGAATCAGAGGTAGTAAAAGCATCTTGGAGAGTTGGGAAATGGCATTTGGCATCCCTTGGACCTCTTGAGCCAGCATCATATAAGAGATTGTAGATTAGATAATAATACTTAGGGCAACATCTGTGGTAACCCCTTGGTTTTCAAAGAGAATGTGTTGGGCATTGTTGGAGGGTCGTGGTTGTAAGAACTCAGTAGATCCGGAGTAGTAGATAGTAGTAGTAGTAGATACAGGGGTGTCCTGTGGTCCTGTTTTGCTCATGGTTACTCAGGGAAGTTAGTGTAGAAGCCCGGATTTGAACTCAGAACACTCCATACTAACCTCTTCTGCACTTCTGGGGCCTGCCTGTGCAGGCTAAGCAGGATTTGGGTACAGGAAGCAGGAACAAGAGTAGCAGACACTGGAGATGGGGTGATGAGGTGTCCTCATTTTCTTGCTTTTTTATTGTCATGATAGGCCAAGACCAAAATCAACTTGTGGAGACAAGGATTTGTTTCATCTTACAGTACACATGAGGAGAGTCAAGGAGGAACTCAAGGCAAGGACCTAGAAGTAGGGTAGCAACTGAAGCAGAGACCATGGAGGAGTGTTTCTTCCTGACTCTACTTGCTTATGTTGTCCAGACTCACCTACCTATCAGGTGGTACCACCGATAGTGGTATGGGCCCTCCTACACCAATCATTCATTAAGAACAGGTTCCACTGACTTCCCTCCAGGCACTTTCTCAGTTGAGGTTCCTTCTTCATAGATGACTGTAGCTTATGAAAAGATGACGGACACATGAACCAGCATGGGGAGGCGAGCAGAACTCTTGCTTGGACAGTGTCAGGGGAGGGGCTCTTCAAGGCTGGGTGTCAGTGTTTAAGTTCTGCAGGGCTGTGCTCAGAGTGGTGATGGTTGGCCTGTCCTTGATGAGCTAGCTGCTGAGGACACCCTGGCAGGGGACTCGGGTGCTTGCTCTTCAGGAATCTACCGCCTACTTTACAGTAACTGCATATAGATAGTTTTTGAAAACAATGGGATCTTTCTCAGTTCAGACAGGTGTGACCCAGGAGCTTATGAAACCAGAAACTCAGTGGTCACCCCCAATCAACCCGAGAGAGTGCCTCTTAAGTATGTTCTCTCGTGCAAACGAAAATTTAAGATGTGGACGTATTTGTCTGAGACCCACAGGCAAACATTAGGGGAGCTTGGGGACTCCTGTAGAAGAGGGTGAGGAAGGACTGTAGACATCAGAGGTGTCAAGGGCACCAAAAGAAAATGGCCCACAAAATCAACAAACAAACCAGTGCTCATAGGGGCTCATAGAGACTTAACCAATAATCAGGAAGGCTCCATGAATCTGACCTGGGTCCTCTGTATATATGTTAAGGTTGTGTAGGTTGGTTTTCTTGTGGGACTCTTAACGGTGGGATCGGGGTCTGTCTCTAATGCTTTTGCATGCTTTTGGGACTCTTTCCCTCCTACTGGGTTGCTTTATCCAGCCTTAATATGAAGGGCTATGCCTAGTTCTATTATAACTTGATATGTCATGGTTGGTTGATATCCCTGGGAGGTCTGCCCTTTTCTGAAGGGAAAGGAGGAGAAATGGATCTTGGGGAGAAGGGAGGTAGGGGCAGGAATTAGGAAGAGAGGCGGGAGGGGAAACTGCATTTGGGATTTAATGTATGAGAGAAGAATTTAAAAAGATATGGACATGTGCACAAGAAAGATCAAAGCAAGAATTATTAATAGAAATTAAGGAAAAGTGAGAGACATGTCCCAGGGCAGAAGGAGTTCCCAAGAGAGGAAAAACCACTGAGATATTCATGTAGGGTAGTGGTTCTCAACTCGAGGGTCATGACCCCTTCAGAGGGTCAAATAACCCTTTCACAGGGGTCCCATATCAAATATCCTGTGTACCAAACATTTACATTAAGATTATTAACAGTAGCATAATTATAGTTATGAAGAAATGATGAAAATAATTTTATGGTTAGGTCATCATAACATGAGGAATTGTATTAAAAGGTTGCAGCATTAGGAAGGCTGAGAACCACTGGTCTAGGGGATTTTATAGACATAAGGTAGAATCGGGATAAAGAATAAAGAGATTTCTACCAAGATGAATTAGTTCTCTGGGCATACCTGGGCAAGTTAGGGTTAACAGACTCTGCATGTTTCTCTGACCAACGAGAATTGAGGCTGGTGCCCTCTTCTGGCCACCATGAGTACCTGCATTCACATTGCATGCATGCACTTAAGTATAACACACACACATGCATGTACACATGCATATACATGAACTGATGATAAAACCTGTTCATGTGCTGTCCACCCAATTAAGGGACTGTTCATGCTTTGAACCCCCTTCTGTCTGTCTCCATTGGGTGCTAATGGCTGGACTTGTCCTGTCTGCCAGCCGTTAGACTGAGCTGTCATTGCTGGTTCTGCCAACCTTGATGATCTTGCTTGTCTTGGACTTTGACAGGTTCTGTTGGCTGTCAGACTATGCTCTTTTTATGTGGCTAGATTGCAGCTTCTCCAAAGAGTTCTTATCATGCCTATCAAAATATAGCTGCAGTCTTTCCTGGTTGCCTCATTTAATGCCTAGTCTATAAGACAGTCTGGGGTATCTGGGGTATCTGGGGTATCTGAGGTATCTGGGGTAGTCTCTTTCCTGAGTAAAATGGAAGACTTTCAGAAGCCATTATTTTTTAATTTATTAGATTTTTTTTTTAAAAAAATACCAATCCAAATTCTCACTCCCTCCCCTCCTCCCATTCCCTCCATACTTCCTCCCACCCCACCCCTATCTAATCCTCAGAGAGGGTAATTCACATTGCTTTGTGGAAGGTCCAAGGAACTACATACTATATCTAAGCTGAGCAAGGTATATATCCAAAGGGAATAGGATCCCAAAAAGCCAGTACATGCAGTAGGGATAAATCCTGGTACCACTGCCGGAGGCTCCTCAGTCTTCTCCAGCCATGCAACTATCAACCACATTCATACGGACTAGTTTGGTCCTATGCTTTTTCCTTCCCAGTCTGGCTGGAGCTGGTGAGCTCCTATTAGCTCAGGTAAACTGTTCCAGTGGGTGTACCCATCATGGTCTTGACCTCTTTGCTCATATTCTCATTCCTTCCACTCTTCAACTGGATTTTGGGAGCTCAGTCCAATGCTCCAATGTGGGTCTCTGCCTCTGTTTCCATTAGTTGTTAGATGAAGGTTCTATGGTGATATTTAAGATAATCAACAGTCTGACTACAAGACTACAAGTCAAGATTGGGCCCCCTCTCCTCTATTGCTTAGGGTCTTAGGCAGAGTCATCCTTGTGGATTCCTGGGAATTTCTCTAGAGCCAGGTTTCTGCTACTGCTATAATGGCTCCCTCAATCAAGATATCTCTTTCCTTGCTCTCATCTCTGTCCTTCCTCCATCTCTACTATCCCATTCCCTCAAGTTCTCCTCAACACTCTCCTTCTCTCCTTCTCTTCCCCTTCTATCCCCCCCCCATGCTCCCAATTTTGTCAGGCGATACTCTCTATTTCCAATTTCCAGGTGGATCTGTATATGTTTTTCTTAGGGTTCACCTTATTACCTAGCTTCTCTAGGATCATGAACTATAGGTTCAATGTCCTATGTTTATAGCTAGTATCCACTTATGAGTGATACATACCATATTCATCTTTTTGGGTCTAGGTTACCTCACTCAGGATAGTGTTTCTGATTCCATCCATTTGCATGCAAAATTCAAGGTGTCATTTTTTTTTTACTGAGTAGTACTCTAACATGTAAATGTGCCACATTTTCCTTATCCATTCTTCAGTTTAAGGGCATCGAGGTCGTTAAATAGCATGTAGGCTATTACAAATAATGCTGCTATGAAGAAAGCTGAACAAATGCTTTTGTAGTATGATTGAGCATCTTTTGGATATATGCCCAAGAGTGGTATTGCTTGATCCTGAGGTAGGTTGATTCCCAATTTTCTGAGGAACTGCCATACTGATTTCAAAAGTGGTTGCACAAGTTTGCATTCTCACCAGCAATGGATGAGTGTTCCCCTTACCCCACATCCTCTCCAGCATAAGCTATCATTAATGTTCTTGATCTTAGCCATTCTGACAGGTATAAGATGGTATCTCAGAGTTGTTTGGGTTTTCATTTCTCTGATAGCTAAGGATGTTGAGCATTTCCTTAAGTATCTTTTGACTGTTTGAGATTATTCTGTTGAGAATTCTCTGTTTAGTTCTATATTCCATTTTTAATTGTGTTATTTAAATTTTTAATGTCTAATTTCTTGAGTTCTTTATATATTTTGGAGATCAGCCCTTTGTCTGATATGGGGTTGGTGAAGATCTTTTCCCATTCTGTAGACTGCCTTTTTGTCTTATTGACTGTGTCCTTTGCTTTACAGAAGCTTCTCAGTTTCAGGTGGTTTCATTTATTTATTGTTTCTCTCAGTGTCTGTGTTACTGGGGCTATATTTAGGAAGTGGTCTCCTGTGCCCATGTGTTGCAGACTACTCCCCACTTTCTCTTCTATCAGGTTCAACGTGGTTGGATTTATATTGAGTTCTTTAATCCATCTAGACGTGAGTTGGGTGATAGATATGGATCTATTTTCATTCTTCTACATGTTGATATCCAGTTATGCCAGCACCATTTGTTGAAGATGCTTTCAATTTTTTCCATTGTGCAATTTTAGCTTCTTTGTCAAAAATCAGGTGTTCATAGGTGTGTGGATTAATATCCAGGTCTTTGATTCGGTTCCATTGATCAACCTCTCTGTTTTAATGCTAATACCAAGCTGTTTTTATTACTGTAGCTGTGTAATAGGTCTTGATGTCAGGAATGGTGTACTTTATTGTACAGTATTGTTTTAGCTATCCTAGGGTTTTTTCCCATATGAAGTTGATTATTGTTCTTTCAAGGTCTGTGAAGAATTGTGTTGGGATTTTGATGGGGATTGCATTGAATCTGTAGATTGCTTTTTGGTAGTATTGCCATTTTTACTATGTTGATCTTTCCTATCCAAGAACATGAGAGATCTTTCAATTTTCTGCTATCTTCTTCAATTTCTTTCTTCAAAGACTTTAAAGTACTTGTCAAATAAGTCTTTCACTTCTTTGGTTAGTGGTACCTCAGGATATTTTAAATTATTTGTGGCTATTGTGAAAGGTGATATATCCTTGATTTCCCTCTCAGCTTTTATATCTTTTGCACATAGGAGGGCTACTGAATATTTTTAGTTGATCTTGCATCCTGCCACATCACTGAAGTTATTTATCAGCTGTAGGATTTTTCTGGTAGTTTTGGGGGCCATTTATATACACTATCATATCATCTGCAAATAACAAAAGTTTGACTTCTTCTTTTCCAATTTGAATCCTCTTGATTTCCTTTTGTTGTCTTATTGCTATTGCTAAAACTTCAAGAAATATGCTGAAGAGATATGGAGAGAGTGAACAGCCTTGTCTTTTTCATGATTTTAGTGGAATCGCTTTGAGCTTCTCTCCATTTAATTTAATGTTTGCTGTCGGCTTGCTGTATATTGATTTATTATTTAGATATGTTCCTTGTATCGCTGATCTCTCCAAGACCTTTATCATGAAGGGGTGTTGGATTTTGTCAAATGCTTTTTCAGCATATAATAAAATGATCATATGATTTTCTCTTTCAGTTTATTTATAGGATGATAGATTTTTGTATGTTGAACCAGCCCCGTATCTCTGGAATGAAACTGACTTGATAATGTTGGATGATTTTTTTTATGTGTTCTTGGATTTAGTTTGCCAGTATTTTATTGAGTATTTTTGCATCCATGTTCATGAATGAGATTGGTCTGTAATTCTCTTTCTTGGTTGAGACTTTGTGTGGTTTTGGTATCAGGGTAACTTTAGCCTTATAAAAAGAGTTTGGCAATGTCCCTTCTGTTTCTATTATGTGGAACACTTTGAGGAGTATAGGTATTAGCTCTTCTTGGAAGTTCTGGTAGAATTCTGCACTAAAACCATTCGGTTCTGTTTCTTTTTTTTTTTTTTTGAAGGTTTTTGACGACTGCTTCTATTTCCTCATGGCTTATATGTCTATTTATATTGTCCATATGGTCTTGATTTAATTTTGTTATATGGCATCTATCTAGAAAATTGTCCTTTTTTTTACATTTTCAATTTTGTGGAGTACAGGTTTTGTAGTATGACCTAATGATTCTCTGAATTTTCTCAGTGTCTGTTGTTATGTCTCCCTTTTCATTTCTGATTTTGTTAATTTGGATGCTCTCTCTCTGCCTTTTGATTAGTTTGGCTAAGGGCTTGTTGATTTTCTCAAAGAACCAGGTCTTTGTTTCATTGATTCTTTGTATTGTTTTCTTTGTTTCTATTTTGTTGATTTCAGCTCTCAATTTTATTATTTCCTGTCTTCTACTTCTCCTGGGTGAGTCTGCTTCTTTTTGTTCTAGAACTTTCAGGTGTGCTGTTAAGTCACTAATGTGAGCTTTCTCTGCTTTCTTTATGTGGACCCTTAGTGCTATGAACTTTCCTCTTAGCACTGCTTTTATAGTGTCCCATAGGTTTGGGTATGTTGTGCCTTCATTTTTGTTGAATTCTAGGAAGCATTTAATTTCTTTCTTAATTTGTTCCCTGACACAGTGGTGGTTCAGTAATTTCACTGTTCAATTTCCATGAGTTTGTAGGCTTTCTGAGAGTAATATTGTTATTAAATTCTAACTTTAATTCATAGTGATCCGATAAGACACAGTGGATTATGCCAATGTTTTTGTATCTGTGGAGGTTTGCTTTGTTACTGAGTATATGTTCAAGTCTAGAGAAGGTTCCATGAGGTGCTGAGAAGAAGGTATATCCTTTTGTGTTTAGGTGGAATGTTCTTTAGATGTCTGTTAAATCCATTTGATTCATGACATCTGTTAGTTCTCTTATTTTCTGTTAAGTTTCTGTCTGGTTGACCTGTTTACTAGCAAGAGTGGAGTGTTGAAGTCTCCTACTATTACTGTGTGGGGTTTGATGTGTAATTTAAGTTTTAGTAATGTTTCTTTTACATAAGTGTATGCTCTTGTAATAGGGGCATAGATGTTCATGATTGAGACTGCATCTTGATGAATTTGTCCTGTTATGAGTATATAGTGTCCTGCTCCATCTCTTGTGACTGATTTTAGTTTGAAATCAATTTTGTTAGATATTAGGATAGATACATCCACTTGTTTCTTAGGTCCATTTGATTGGAAAACCTTTTCTCAGCCCTTTACTCTGAGGTAGTTTCTGTCTTTGAGGTTGAAATGTGTTTCTTGTATACAACAGAAGACCAGATCCTGTTTTTGTATCCATTATCTTAGCCTGTGTCTTTTTATAGGTGAATTGAGTCCATTGATATTAAGCGATATTAATGACCAGTGGTTGTTAATTCTGGTTATTTTTTGGTAGTAGTGTCTGTGTGTTTCCTTCTTTGGGTCATGCTGGTGGAAGATTACAGATGTCTGTGTTTTTGTGGGTGCAGTAAGCTTCCTTGGGTTGGAGTTTTCCTTCTAGTACTTTTTGTAAGGCTGGGTTTGTGGATACATATTGTTCAAATCTGTTTTTGCCATGGAATATTTTGTTTTCTCCATCGATAGTGAATGAAAGCTTTGCTGGGTATAGTAGTCTTTGCTTGTATTCATGGTCTCTTAGTGTCTGCAGCACATCTATCTAGGGCCTTCTGGCTTTCATGGTTTCCATTGAGAAGTCGGGTGTAATTCTGATAGGTTTACTTTTATATATTACTTCACCTTTTTCCTTTGCAGCTCTTAATATTCTTTCTTTATTCTGTATGTTTTGTGTTTTGATTATTATATGGTAAGGGGATTTTTTTGATTCAGTCTATTTGGTGTTCTGTAAGCTTCTTGTACCTTCATAGGGATATCCTTCTTTAGGTTGAGAAAGTTTTTTCTATGATTTTGTTGAATATATTTTCTGTGCCTTTGAGCTGGAGTTCTCCCTCTTCTACTTCTATTATTCTTAGGCTTGATCTTTTCATGGTGTCTCAGATTTCCTGGATGTTTTGTATTAAGGATTTGTTGGATCTAATGTTTTCTTTGATCAATGAGTCTATTTCCTCTATAGTATCTTTAGTGCCTGAGATTCTTTCTTTTATCTCTTGTATTCTGTTGGTTATACTTGATTCTGTAGTTCCTGTTCATTTACCCAGATTTTCCATACCCAGAATTCCCTCAGTTTGTATTTTCTTTATTATCTCTATTTCAGTCTTCAAGTCTTGAACTGTTTCCTTCACCTGTTTGATTGTTTTTTCTTGGGTTTCTTTCGAGGGATTTATTAATTTCTTTGAAATTTTTGTTTGTTTTCTCCCCCATTTCTTTAAGGGAGTTTTTTATTTCCTCATTAAAGGTCTCCATCATTATCATAAAGTTATATTTGAAGTCATTTTCTTCTACTTCTTCTGGGTTAGGATGATAAAGTCTTCCTGTTGTGTGACTTCTGGGTTCTGGTGTTACCATGTTGCTTTTTAGTTTGGTGGAGGAATTCTTGTATTGGAGCCTACCCATATCTTCTTTCAAATGAGGCCGGCACTGTTTTTGTGTCTTGGTCCAGTCCTTGCAGTGGCTGTCTGAATGTTTGGGAGTTTTTCTTTGTCTGCTCTGTATTGTCAATGTCTGTCTCAGAAAGCCTCTGAGGTCTCTATATGACTGCTGTCTTGGTCTTCTCTCCTGGTTAGCTCTCTTGGTGCTTTCTCTTAATACCCTCAGTGTTGTAGCAAGCTCTTGGTCCCCTCAGTATTAAAGCAATCTCTCAGCTCTTAGGTAGAGTGTGGCTAGTAGCTTGGGAACTCCAGTAGATGGGTTTGGGTTTTGGGGACCCTAGCTGCAGGAAACTCCCTGCTGATTGGCTAGAAAAGCCAAGGGAGTTGGGGAAGGGGCCTGGGATTTTGTCCTACTGTGGAGGTCCTAGAGAGTGGGTCGTCCCACCATGTGGATGTTCACTCAACTCTTAAGTCCCCTCAGTATAGGAGCAAGCTGTGTTTCAGAGTTCCACGGAGGTTACAGGAGGATAGGAGAGTTTGAAGGCAGGGTGTGGCTAGTAGTTTGGATGACTGCTGAATGGGTTTAGGTTTTGAGGGAACCTAGCTGCAGGAAACTCCCTGATGGATGGCTAGAAAAACCAAGGGAGTTGGGAGAAGGGCCTGGGGTTTTGTCCCACTCTGAATGTCCTAGAGAGTTGGGTATCCCACCATGTGGCTGTTCACTCACCTCTTAAGTCCCCTTAGTTTTTGAGCAAGCTGTGTTTTAGAGTTCCACTGAGGTTGCAGCTAGAAGCCATTCTTGTGGAAAATTCCTTTACATTGTGTGAATATATGTCTCAGTGATTGGTGTAGTAAAGAAGCTGACTGGCCAATAACTGAACAGGATAAGGTCGCGTGGGAAAGCCAAACTGAGAATGCTTGGAGGAAGAAGGGCAGACTCAGAGGAGTCACCAGAAATGCAAAGAAAAGCAAGATGGGTATGCTACACTGATAAAAGGTACCAAGTCATGTGGCAAAGCATAGGTAAGAAATATGGGTTAGTATAAAATAGAAGAGTTAGGTAGTAATAAGCCTGAGCTATTGGCTGATAATTTATAATTCATATTTTCTCCACATCAGCTATTTGGGAGCTGGCAGGTGGGAAAGAAAAGTTTGTTTATACATCCTTGTTTACAATTTATTCCATTACAATTAACTGCATTAGCGGGAGAATTGTGAAAAGGTAACAGGGCCTTGCATAGGTTTCTTGGGGCTTCTTAGAAGCTGATCCTGACCTTGCTTCTCAGAGTCCCTGTCTTTCTTCTTAGGCTGCAATATCATTCTCAATAGCAGCAAGGTTTCTTAATTAATCTTAAGTGGTTTTCACTCTATCTTTTGTGACTGATATGTTGCTTTCCTTATGGCGCTTTCCCCCATGTTTTCTACAGTGAGCTAGTGCCTGCTGCACTGTCTATTTGCAATACTAACTGAGGCTGAAAAGAGGACACTGTGGTTGAGGTATCCACTGCTCTTGCAGAGGCCTGGATTTAGTTTTCTAGGACCCAGGTCAGAAGGTTCACAATCACCCATAACTCCAGCTATGGGGTGACAGTGCCCTCTTTTGGCCTCCAGAGGCACCTGCGCTCACATGTGCATACCCACACAGATACACATGAATCCACAAAATTAAGAAAAAAGTGAATTTTTTTTTGAGACAGAGTCTCTATAGAGCTCCAGCTATCCCAGATCTCAATATATAGATAGGCTGACCTTGAACTCACAGAGATCCACCAGACTCGACATCCCTAATCTTGTCTGTGTGGGAATTAAAAGTGTGCATTATTACACCCCATCTGAAGTAAATATTTTTTTTTAAAGTTGCAAAGAAAAGTGCTAGCTTTGACTTTATTCAGTGCTCTTCTGGCCTGTCATTGGACATCCAGAGAACCTCCACATGTGGACTGTGTAGAATAGTGCTTCAGCAAACACAGAAAGTGTAGCAGGAGGATAAAAAATAAAATAAATTCAAATATTTGTAACTGTAATTCTTACTTGATAACTGTTTTGTCATATGTAATTTTACTATGCTAAAGTTAAAACCTTCATTTTTTTTATTTAAACAGAAAAGGGTAAGTGATGTGGCATGCCCCTCTGTATGCTGTGAATACCATTGGTTAATAAAGAAGCTGTTTTGAGTCTGTAATAGGATAGAGCAGATCTAGGCAGGGAAAACTAAACTGAATGCTGGGAGAAAGAAAGTGGAGTCAAGAGGAAGCCATGGAGCTGCCACCTGAGACAGACATGCCTGAACCTTGTTGGTAGGCCATGAGCCTCATAGTAAAATATAAACTATAGAAATGGACTAATTTAAGATATTAGTTATCCAGAAACACATTTAAGCTATTGGTCAAACAGTATTACAATTAATACAGTTTCTGTGTGATTATTTTGGCAGTCTGGGCAGCCAGGAGAAAACAAGCAGCTCCTACTACAGGAAAGAGCATTCATTAGAATCCAAGAGTATCAGTCATTAAGTGTGCTGGAGCCTCCGAGCAAGTTAAGACAATGCTGGACCTGGAAAACGTTACTCTGAGGCAAGCTCCAGTCAGCAGTGGGGAGGCCTGTACTAGGAATCGGTAAGAACTGAGCACAGGTGAAGCTCAGAGTTCCAGAGTGCGGGGGCTGAGCTTCTCAGGCCGTCGCTGTGGACTCCTGAATTCGGGATTTTAGGGAACTTCTTCTAGGGTAACAGACAGATGCCTGGGAACAGAGCCCTCATCTGCCTACCCTGGCGGTCTCAGTGTCGGGCAGCAGCAGGTGTCACACTCAATTATCTCGAAAAGCCAGGAAAACCCACCCTCGCTGCCACAGACAGGTGGGCCCTCCCTCGAGGCCGGGCCTCTTCTCAAGTGGCAGTGGGCCCGCGTCCAATCAATTACCTATTGAAATGAGACCCACCACCTGCAGATGGCAGGTCCTCACTAGAGCATATGGCTGTGCGGCCTCTCTGGGCAGCTGGGAAGCTCATTTTAAAGTCAACCCACCTGAAGTGTTAGCTCCCACGGACCCAAACCATGTGTTGTGCTAAGTTTTCCTGACGAGATGCAGAGAAATGTCTATTTGTCCCAGACAGGAAGTAGCAACAGAACAAAGGAATGAGTTTATTTGGCAAGCCGGGGGCTTCCCTGGGGTTCCTTACAGGAAGATGTGTGGCTTGAAAGCCCTCTCCAACCTTGGAGCCTGCTCACAAAAGCTGTGGCCTCAGAACTCCTTGCTTTACATGCAGGGGTGTCCACAGGCCAGAGACTCTCTCCTGGGAAGCTGAGCTGGTCAGGGGGGTCCCCTCTGCCCAGCAGTGGTTTACTTCTATAATCTTGGGACGAATCCTTGAGTGTCTTGTATGTTTCAGCTCTCCTAGCTTTATGAGGTCTGTTTACTTACTGAGTCTCACCATCTCAACCCTCTTTGCAGGAGTGAAAAGCTTCAATCCAGAGGAACTTGCTGCCTAAAAGCCTGTTTTCTAGACCACCCGTGAGGAGCAGAGACATTAGTCAACCTTCAGTCACATGCCCTACAGAGACCTTGTAGCTGCCCACAGGTGGAGGTGTTTCTTATGGACACACTGTGGATAAGAGCTGCCCTCCCAGGGCTTCTGTGTGGAGGCTCCATGGCTTCCTGAAATCACTGTCCCCAGTCCCCAGTCTAAAGTCTCCCTGTCATTTCACTTAGGCTCTGAAATATTTCCTTTGCTGCTCTGTCATCATCTCTTTGTCCAGAAACTTCCACCTGACACCCACAGATCTTTTCTCATAGATACAATTCTTACCATCTACAAGCAAACCCAGCTCATTCCTACTCCTCAGATATCCGTGACTTTGTTCCCACCCAGTAAATCTGAAACCCATCTTACTCTCTCTGGGATTCTAGAAGGCAGGACAAAGGACATTTGGTGCCTGTTTCTCACTCATTGACACATGAGTGACAGCTATAAGGGCCAGTATCAGCCCAGGACACCCTAAAACCAAGTTCTCAGCACAAAGGCCAGAGGGACTAAGGGTAGGGAGTAAGAGACAAAGGCAGGAGATAGAGGATTGGGGGGAGGGGGAGGGAACAATGGAGAAGGGGAAGGAGTATTTGTCCTGGGGAGGAGGGGGTAAAGGACTGTCTCTGGATTAAAAGGAGACAGATGTGGTCATAAGCAAAGGGCAGTTTATAAAAATAAAAGTAAACTTCATATTACGATGAAGTTTAATTTTAATTAGACATGTTAATTAGGTGAGCCAAGGGGTTTTCTGATTGCTCGACTTCAGTATTTTGATGGTTGGACCTTGGCAGTCAGCCTTCCGAGGAGGAAGTGGCTATGTAAGGGAATAAATGGTTTTTAGCAAGGTGGAGGGAATGGGGGAGAAGGGCAAGGCCTGCCAGAGCCATGTCTGTCTTGCTTGGGCTGGCTAGGGTCAATGCCTGTCCGACCCTCATTCCCAACCCCTTTCTGAAGATGTCCTCCATGCCCATACAGCAGTGGGTGTTTAATGGGTGTGTGACATCCATTAATGAATAAGAAATGAATGATTCCACTGGAGCTTTTCACTCCATCCACTTGAACTGTTTACCATAGCATCCATTCTCAGAGTTCCCTGTACACCAGCTCGCAAGTCTTCTCTCACTGTCTTCATCTCCTCATCTTTAGGCGTTCCCCTATAGCCCCCATGGTGCCCCCCTTGGCCCATCCACTCCACATCTGTGTACTTACTCTTCAGTCTGTCTCTGAAAGCTGAGTGGGTGACCTCACCCCACTGCACGGTCTACGCATGCATCTCAAATTCCCGTTGAGTAGACCACACCTTGCAGAGCTGAAGCCCTGAGCACCAGCAGCATGATGGAGCTCTCCAGGGTATCCCCAGACTCAGTCTGTTCCACTGCAGGAACCCGCCAGTACTCCTGAGGATGAAGCTGTGGCTCCTCGTAACTCAACAGCAGCTCCGTCTATGGCCCACCAGTGCACATGACTGGTCATGGCTCTCTCCCTGAACCCTCCTGTGAGACTGGCCATGGCTCCCTACCGTTACTCCTGCACTGTCCCCTCCATCTCAGCACTGGATCCGCTCACTAACTTTGTTCCTAAACACTTAGATTAAAGTCACAGCCTCTGTGACTGATACCATTCTCTTGGTATTCTGAAGGTCTTCAGTCTTCGTTGGAAGAGATCAGAGAGGAGAGAGATGGAGGGAAGGCTGTACTTCATAGACCATGCTTCTGGGATCTTGTGAAAACCCCAAATAGGTGGGGCCCTTCGTCTTATAATCAAATTGCACACACAACTGCAGCTACCTATTCCACTCCATGTCATTCCTACTTCATACACCCTGTCCTTTTTCTGTCCCTTTTCATCCCTTTAACCATGGTAGATCTTATTTTTCACTGTAGACCCAAGCATGTAGTACCTTCACTGGGATCTGTCTTCCTTTGTTCGTTCGTTCATTCATTCATTCATTCATTCATTCATTCATTCGTCAGTGCTCACTGAACAGCTGTGAACTTGGTAGTGGACAGTGTAGATTATGTCTGCCTGAGGGGTTTAGAGACATCAGCGACTGTGTCTTGGTCTCTAGTCTATTTTCAGATTTGTACAAAGTTATTGGAAGCAGGCACAATGGATGGATAAATGAAAACACTAATGACCGTGTAGGGCCATGCAGGGTTGCTCAGCTCTCTTGGTGCTGAGTCTGAAAGGCAAAGTGTGGTCTTATTGTGGATGGCATCTCCTGCTAAGAGGTTCACTGAGTCCCCAGGGACAGACACCCAAGCTGCTCTCTGTGGGGTGAAGGACAAGGAACTGAGAGGCTTCATCAGAAAGTCAGGAGAGGAGGCTTGATGAGACATGGCTGGATGGTGATGTTTTCGCAGCTCTGGGATGTGGAGAGAGAGACCAGTAAAGATGCTGCATCCCAGAGGACCTGGGTATCTGGGGATGGAGAGAGAGGCCTCAAACAAGGAGTTCTCTGTGGATGATACTAGAGGCTACAGACCAAGAATACTTGATGAAAGGCAGGGAGGTACGGGCAGGTGCTGAAGGCAGACCTCACAGGCTCCAGAGAAGGGATGAAGTAAAGGCAAGATCCAGGTTCTAAAACATCTTTAAGATACTCAAGTCTTGCCCGGGAGGAGCGGGTGATTATGGACTTGGGTTGACTCAGAGACTGTGGCTTCCAGAGGTTCACTGTTGCAGCTGCACTCAGAGGGCAAAGTCAGTCCTGCCTACCACCAGCAGGGGAGGCAGTCGGCTAATGCCGGATCATCTCCTGGCTCCAGCAGACCCTGCCTCACTGCTGAGTCACACACAATTAAGCTCCGTGAAGACCTCAGCAGCCTTTATGGACAGTTTAATTATTTGCCGCGCGCACTGCACTTGCAAGCATTTGATTTACTGGGCGGACTGCTCGCGGACTGAGCAAATTGACAAGGGCTGTGAACGGCTTTCCTGGTGGAGCCCATCCTTCCATGGTTTGCCCAATAATGAAAGATTAATTAAGTAAGACTGCTTCTAATGAGAGCCTCCTACCTGCAGTTTCCTTCACGGAGCCAGAAAGCGCAGAAAGGAGCAGGGCTTGTGTTTGCCAGCACGCTGCCGGGAGCGTCTGCCATGGGTGCCAAGGCAGGGCATATCGTCGTGTGGGAGCCAGTAACAGTTGCTAGATTTCAGGGTCTCTATTATTTCTAGAGTGTTCTGAGTTAAACTCACAGCTTGTTCCTGGCTTACAGTAAGAAAGAGGGAGGGAGAGAGAGAGAGAGAGAAAGAGAGAGAGAGAGAGAGATCAGGCAACAGAGAACACAGAGAAAAATTAAAATCACAAACCACCCACAGAGAGAAAGACAAGCATACTGACACAGAAGTTATATGTGCTTGTGTAAATATATAGAGGTGTTTGAGTATATAGAGATGATGTGGTTTTAGACTAGAGGATGCACAGACGCAGAAGTTATATGTGCTTATGTAAATATGTAGAGGTGTTTGAGCATATAGAGATGATGTGGTTTTAGACTGGAGTGAAGCCATCCTTCTGTGTTCACAGGCCAATGGTCCCAGGCCCAGAGCCTTCAAGCCTTGTGTATAAAATGCCATGGTGTTTGCGAGCAGCCTCTGCACATCCCTTTGAACATTCTTAGCATCTCTAGATGATTTGTAATGTCCAAATGCCTGCAAAAATGCATTATAAATTGGTGCTTCACGTCATTGTTGAAGGAGTAATTAAAAGGCAATAAGTCTGCCCCTTATTGGTAAAGTTGAGATATTTTCCAGGTTATTTTGGGCCTTGATCTGTTGACTCTGCAGATAGATGTGGTGGATACAGAAGGTCCTGGAGTGGCATGTACTAGGCGAAACCACACTTTCTGGAAGATGCTCGGGCTGTTCTTTCTCAAACCTGTGATGATGCATCTTAACGTGACAAAGAGGAGCTCAGGTTGAGATAGAACTGCAGTTACTAATTAGTTATCCAGTGTGCATCAGCACCAGGGACATTCAAAGTAGAAAAAGGAGACAGAGAGACAGACAGGAAAGACTTGCACCGCAGCTGGTTTGGTTGAAAGGAGGTGAACATCAGAAGGATGCCGTGTGTCTATGGGCAGGAGAGGATATATTTTCCCCAGAGCCCCGGAGGGCATAATATCACCCACACCATGATTTAAACTTGACTAGACCCACTTTGGACTTCTGACCTGCAGGTTCCAACTACAAGGCAATAGATTTGTGTTGTTTTGAAGCCGTGAGGCTTGTGGTTCTCTGTTCTAGCAGTGGGAGATGAGTGCAGACATACTGCCTTTGAAGTGTCCACTGTCCCTTTTCTAAAGCGGCCACCTGCTTTCTCTCGGTGATAAGATATGATTCCACATACATGTTCTGGAAAAGCCAGTTGTAGGAACTGTCTGTCCTTTGAAGTCTGGTAGATTTCCATTTTATTGTAGTCTTTCCCAGAGTGTTTGAAGAGGGAAGTCCTTGGTTATAATTTAAATTTCTTCAGTCAGTAGTAGTTCTTTCAAGTTTCTTATGCATATTACAGCTAGTTTTTTTTGCATTTAAAAAATCTATTTAATCTAAGTTTGCAAATGCATTGGTAGACAGAGTTGAAATATGTTTAAGGTTTTATCTCCGCTGTCTTCAGTTCTATCTATATATCTGTATATCCATATATGTGTGTATATCATTCAAATAAAAATGATTGTGCATGTATCTTTCAGTAAGAAAAAAATGGAACTAGATTCCGGAGAGATGGCTCAGTCAGTCAAGTACTTATTGTGCAATTACAGAGAGAGGCACGAGGACTTTCATTCCCTCAAACTGTGTGTTTTGGGAAGGAAATCTGGGCACTGTGTGCACATCTGTAATCCCAACACGAAAGAGGCAGAGGCATGTGAATCCCTGGGACTTGCTGGCTGGACAAGATAGCTGGAATTGTAAGCTTTAGTCTCCAAAAATAAACAAAGACATGAAAGACAGTTGACATCAAATGTGTCTGCACACAAACAAGTGTCTACCTGGATGTGTGCATATGAATGTACCATACATCTGCACACACACAAGTGTGTACCTGAATGTGTACACATGAGTGCACCCCAGACATCTGCACACACATAAATATGTACATGAATGTGTGCATATGAGTGCACCATACATCTGCACACACACTAGTGTCTATCTGGATGTGTGTACATGAGTTACCATACATCTGCACACATGTGAGTGTGTACCGAATGTGTGCATTTGATATACCATACATCTGCACATATGCAAGTGTATACTTGGATGTGTGTATATGAATGCACCATACATTCGCACACACACGAGTGTGTACCTGGGTGTATGCACATGAGTGCACCATACTTCCACATTAAAATTTTTTAAAGAAAATAAACTCACCTATACCATCAAATAGTGAACATAGGATACAACCAGGTATCTTGAATAAAGTTGTAAAACATGATGAATCCCACCAAACATAAAACATTCTAACAAAGACAGGTCTCTTCAAGTGGCAACCTTGGAGGAACTCAGACTGCAGAGAGGTCATGAGGCTGACATGCTCTGGGCATGAGGAGTTCTTCATGGGGATCACACAGGACAAGAACCTAGAGAGGGTGGATTTGGACAGCCGGACCCTCACCTGTCCTCCTGAGGGTCGCAGGCACACCCTAAGTCCCACAGGTTCCTGATCATCGGCTTCCTGGACCCTCTTCAGAGCCTTGGGAAGATGTTGTATGCTCACAGAAGCAGGGTGGAAAACAATAGCAACAACAACAAAAAAACCAAAAAGCCAACCAAACCAAACAAACAAAAAGAAGCAGGATGGGTGTAAGGGTTTGGAAGAGAAACATCCACCACAGTCTTGAACATTTGAAAACTAGTCCATAGTTGGTGGTGCCGTTTGAGGAGGCTTGGGAGCTGTGGCCTTGCTGGAGGAAGTGTGTCACTAGGGGCAGCTTTGAGAGTTTAAAGACTGGCACCATTTCTAGTTCACTCTCTCTATTTCAAGCTGGTGGTTCAAGATGTGAGTCCTCAGCTTCCTTTTCCTGCCGTCATGAATGCTGCTTGATGTGAGGTTTCCTTACCAACCTTCTCAAACTGCAAGACCCAATAAGCCTTCCATCCATAAGCTGCCCTGATTCTGGATTGTTATCACAGTGACAGAGACTGAGACAGTGTGGGTGGATGGCTCAGAACCCCCTGATTGCCTCAACCATTAAGTCTGATGGGATGCTGTGATCTTAATGTCCCCAGCAGAGTCAGGGTGGAGTTTTCTTCTCTGTGTGCTAGTAAGATCTGGCACTTGGGGAGGTGATCAAGACTAAATGAGGCTGAGAGAGTAGTAGGGTCCTGGTCCAAGGGACTGTGACTTTAGAAGGAGGATGGGTTGGGCTTTCAATCTTCCCACACAAAGGTCTATGTTGATAGATTCTATTCCTTTTTTTTTTTTTTTTTTTTGATTTTCGAGACAGGGTTTCTCCTTAGCTTTTGGTTCCTGTCCTGGAACTAGCTCTTGTAGACCGGGCTGGCCTCAAACTCACAGAGATCCGCCTGCCCTGCCTCCCGAGTGCTGGATTAAAGGCGTGCGCCACCACCGCCTGGCTTAGATTCTAAACTCTATGATGGCCTTCAACCTGACCTCACTGAATGGCTGCTTGACCCTGTGTTTCTGGACCTTCAGAACTATACCCAGAATATCTCAATTTTATATAAATTACTTAGCCTGTGGTATTTAGTTGTCGCAATGGGAACCAGATTGAGGTCCAGGCTTAGGGTTGATGACTGTTGGAGGAAGGCCACTTGTTTGGTTCCTGGCTGCTTAGCCCCAAAATAATCACACAGAAACTGTATTAATTAAATCAGTGCTTGGCTCATTAGCTCTAGCTTCTTATTGGCTAAACCTTACATATTAATTTAGCCCTTTTCCATTAATCTGGGCATCACCATGTGGCAGTGGCTTACCTGGTAATGTTCCATCCTACTCTGGAGGGGCTGACTACATGTCTTCTCTCTGACTCCACCTCCTTTCTCCCAGCATTCAGTTTAGTTTTCCTTGCCTACCTCTATTCTACCCTATCAACAGGACAAGGCAGTTACTTTATTGACCAATGGTATTCACCGCATACAGAGGGGCATCCCACATCAGGTGGCCATGGGGACAATGCCCTGTGTGCTCTCGCCCAGGATGGCAGACCTGCCTGAGGTCTGGGCCTACAGGAGGGAACTGGTCCTCAGCTTGTTGTTCTTGAGCTATCATCGTTAAGAATCTTCTCTCACTGCTATCGTCAGACTTGATAATTTGTGCAATTTGTATCTGCCCCCCTAATGGCCAATTTCAGTTACACATGTTTTGTGTATAAATAACACAGAGCCCCCCACCCCCCAGTCTGTGGACTCCCTGTATCTCACATCCCTTCGCTGAGCTGCTGCTCTTAATTAGAATTGACGGGATGCCTCCATTTGATTGGCCTTTCCTGAGCAAAGGCTCCTGAACTTAATTATTCCACGGCACTCCACTCCCGAGCCAGCACTCTCTGCTTTTGAGTTAATTAAATCCTTCCTGCTTTCTGTTGGTTGGAAGTCGGTCGTGTTTCTAATTTCTTAGGCTTAATGATCATTTTGCTTTGCATTTTGTAGTTATTGTTTTTCGGGACAGGGTTTCTCTAAGCAGCTTTGGAGCCTGTCCTGGAACTGGTTTTGCAGACCAGGCTGGCCTTGAACTCACAAAGATCCACCTGCCCCTGAAAGGCAGACACCACCACTGCCCCGGATTTCTTTGTACTTTTTGTTTAAAAGAGGGGGTAGATATAAAAGCAATGAAATTTAATTCAAGTCAAGTTTTGATTCCATCCACAAATTTTCAGATGAGGTATTTTCTTAGTCAATTAATTGTATTATGACTCTGATTATGATCTTGGATTAAGATTGAGTAAGGGGAAGTTTCTCTCTTTGGTCCAAGCTTTTGTGTTTGTGTAGGCTTGCTTTTCTTGGCAGCTTCTGTTGTTACTTTGACAGAGACCACACACTCTCTGTATAATTGAGTCCAAGGTTATTAAACTGTGGTTTGAATTTTTTTTTAATTTTCAAAGCTCTCCTGTGAAATTAAAATAAATTTCTTTCTACCTGATGTCTTAGGACCTTTCCAGTTCCACTCGTGTCTCTCGCCTTTAACAAGTACAAAGGCACACAGGTTAGGGAGGCCCACACTGTGGTGTTATGTGTCCCTCTTCTCGTTTTTGCCTCACACACTGTGTAGGGACAGGATAGTGCAGGAATACGACCGTGCAGGAAGAGGAAGACAGGATGCAGTCACGCAGGATCCCAGGTCACACAGGCATGTGCCAGCATGAGCTGTGATGGCGGCATCTCATCATGGGTCCCCCCATTTCATGTTGATCTTTGGCTTCTTAGTCATTTTGTGTGATATGACTTAAAATTTTCTTCCTATTTGTATTTTGTTTTCCTATTCTTCGGCTATTAAACAGCAAATACTTTGTTTTAGGAATTTTTTTTTTCCTTAATTGACAAACAGCCAAATATTTGTCCTCTTCCAATTTGGGCAAAATTTCCTTTGGGGAAGTTCTTCTGAATGTTAAAGCAACATTTCAAGTACAAGACATGGCAAGTGTTGATACTTACGTGTGACAGCAATAAGGCTTTAAGTAGCGCCTCAGATATTGATCACGAATGCCTGCATTACCTGTCATCCAACCTAACAACCACTGTCTGCGGGTGTTGGAAGCCATGGATGCCCCTTTTCCCAGAATTCCCTTGCTTGCCCCACAGTCAGGCTGAAGAGCAGCGCTCCACCCTTGTGTCTACACCGTGTGCCTCCTACAGATGCCCCACCCCTGTAGCAACACACTTCTTTATCTTGCCATCCCGAATGATATTTACTTTTTTGACCTGACCCCTGTTTTCAAGTGTGCATATTTTGGGGATTCATTCACTTTGAGTACATGAAGTGTTTTCACTCTTGCCTTTAGGTTTGTATGTGTACTGTATGTATACACTCCATGGTTGATAGACACTTGTTTCAGTTAAAACAGCACCAAGACAAGATGAAAAAAAAAACACACACAACACCCAGGGAGATTTACTCTGCTGCCTAGAAAATGAATAAATAAATAAACAAGCAGCAAACAGACATTAGATGGGACATGGTTTTCAAAACACTGGAAATCAGACAAATATGGACAATTATCCCCCAAAGAAAAAGAGATCAGCTACGTTCTGAGGAAATTCCATTGTTATTTGAATCAGAAATGACCCCAAAGAGCAGCTGGCCAGCACAAAGCAAACTCAGTGGTATTGTTTTGGACTTATAATCTTATTTTGCTTTGTTTGGACATTTATTTTTGTCTTACTGGTCTTTAGCTTGTTCATTTTGATTTCTCTTTTTGCAGAGGTTTTTGTTGTTGCTGCTGCTTTGCTTTTAAAGAGACAAGGTGGGGAGGAAGGAGGGGAGAATCTGGCATTGGTTGAAGTGAAGACATGACCAAAATATGAACAGTATGAAGAACTGTTTTTTTTTTTTTTAATGAAGAAATAAGAAGAAAAGAAATTACCCTGAGCATTTGTGTGATGAAGTGGTGTTATTGCCACGACTGGATCATGAGGGTTTTGACTCCATCAAGGGACAGAAAATACTGGTGGAGTCACACTTGGATGGCATTGTGGAAGATGCCAAATTAAAGGGCGGGGTCTGTGTGATGGGAGGAAGTTGGTTACTCTGAGTGTACCATTGAAGACTGTCTGGCCCCTGGCCTCTTTCTCTCTCTCTCTTCACCCCGACTGAAATAGTGGGTGGATATATTCCATCATGATCCCATTGCTATGATGCCATATTTCATCACAATCCTGTTGCTATGATGCTATAGTTCATCATGATCCTGTTGCTATGATACATATTCCATTATGATCCCATTGCTGAGATGCCATATCCCATAATGATCCTGTTGCTATGATACTGTATTGTCTCACCTCAAACTCCAAGCAATGGATCCAGCAGCCACGAACACAGCTGAAACTGTGAGCCAAAGTGAATCACTTTTTCCTGAAGTTGGTTCTATTAGGCATTTGTCACAGTGATCGAAATCTTAAAATGAGCCAAAAGTGACTTCCTTTGTAAGTCACTCCCATCTCAGAGCAAAATTCAAAACTCAAAACAAGCAAACAAAGGAAAGGAAAATAATATCCAGCATTGCACCTAGTGAGATACAGTCTGCCACTCTAAAATAATTTGACACCCAAGAGGATAAAATTCACAGTATCCGCTATCTACACCCAGGAGTGAAAAGAGCTGATAACTAGACCTTGCAGTGCAAGGGCAAGGGAATCACCTGGAAATACAAGCAATTTTAAAAAGAGACAGAATTGTAGGGTTCTCATTACCTGCTTTCCAGGTTTATCATGAGGCTTCTACATTTTTGGCCACGAGACAGCACATTAACTTGCTCAGAGATTAAGGAATGGATGAGAAGCAACAGCAGAGATGGGCAGACAGAGCAGAGAACAGACACCACAGAGACTGGTAACTAACTCCTGTCTGAGTCACATGGACAAAGCAGGTGATCAAGGAATAGCACAGCTGCAATAGAGAACATGGGGTCTGTTATGACTGGCACCAGATGAAAGACTTCTTCATGAGGTCAATGTGTATGGCGTGAAGTAGGACTTGCTTGCTTCCTAGTTCAGTTTGATTACTAGTTAAGCTGTGCTTAGTAGTAACTATTGCTTAAGTCAATGGAAACTCTTGGCCACACTGAGCTGTCCTATCAGATGACACCTTCCTACAGAGTGACTTCTGGTTCTGGCTGTATGTACCTGCTGTGGGCTAGGGGCTGAGCAGTCATTCCTGCCTCCCCTCTGCTCTGCCGCAAGGCAGGAGGCATGCTGAGTTCTATGCCTTGGTCTGGCCACTCTGTCCACACTTTTACTACTAGACAAAGTGCTTATCTTGAGAGTTGGCTAAGGATTTTGCCATGAATGGCTGCAATGCTCAAGTCTTCATTGTGAATGTGGCTGGATTTGGAGTCACCTAGGAGACACACGGTGGTGTGGTTTCCTGAGAGGATTAACTGAGGAAGGAAGACACACACCGGATGCGGGTGACTCCATTCCACTGGCTGGGTCTTTGACTGAATAAAAAGGAGGAAAGGAGAAGGTCAGATGAGCACCAGCATTCATCTCCCTGCTTTCTGATTGGCCCAGGAGTCGGCAGCTTCCTGCAGCTGCAACTGCAGCTGTAGGCTACTCCTGCCATCCTGTTCCCCGCCACCAGTGTGGGCTGCATCCTCTGAACCACGAGGCAGAATCGATCCTTCTGTAGATTTCTTCTTTGCCAGGTACTTGATCACAGCAACAAGACAAGTGTCCAAGACAAGGGTTGTTGAATTTTCCAGTGAGAATTGTTTTTATCAGCTGAGATGTCCCAAAGTTATCTTAATATCATTTTCTTTATTATCGGTGCTTTTAATGGATTCCTTTTACATATGAAAACAACTTTGCCTCCCTGGGGAAGCCAACCTAGTTGGGACATGTTTCCCCAGATTCCTTGTTTTGTGTTAAAAATTCCCACATACCACTCGGGGCATGAACCAAAGAAACAGCATGTGGAGGGGGCGGAGACCAGATGAGAGACTCATCTCTTTGTGATGTCTCTGGAATCTTGGAGGAAGAGCACTCAGGGCCTGGAGTAGGATGGTGCAGGTTTTTATATCCTGACTCCTCTAATTTTCAAGTTGAAAAGCAAGACTTTCCCTGCCATTGAGAATTCATTAGGGGTTTCCACCAGCAGACCTGTGAGCAGAAGTCACCTCATCCCCTTTGATCATTGCCAGACATCAGAATGAGATGACTGGAGATTCCTCATTCATAGGAGAAGCCCGAAGCTCTCGAGAACCACACTTTGGAATGACTTGTGTGTGCTCACCCCAGTGTGGACCTCCTGTGCCTCTAGGAAATGAAGTTGCAGGTTTCATTGTTAGCATGAGACCAATGGCTCATCGTGACTGTCTGCTGAGTAGATCTGCTAACAGATGACCTTTGAACCTGCCTTCAGGTGCAGCCTGGGTGTGCCACATGACTGAGGACACACCTTGTGGCCTGCCTCTTGAGGCTGTGAGAAGAACCCATTTGAACAGAGGCCATAAGACTCACGCACATCCGAGCACCATAAGTTCATAAAGAAGCATTCGAAGGCTCATTGACAACATCAATGAAATGTTCCTTTATCCTCACAAGGAGAAAGAGGACTTGGTTCTGATGGAGTTAGTTCATAGGGCAAGACTGAGAAAAAGTATCAGTGGAAACACCACATTTCTGTTCTAGGTTTTATGCTTACTGCTACAAAACAGGAATTTTCTTCCTCCCCCCCCCTTCCTCCTCCTCCTCCTCCTCCTCCTCCTCCTCTTCTTCTTGAAGGTTGAGAACCACTACTATTTTTCTAACATACTTTTTTGATTCTTTGGTAATTTCACATTATGACCCATGGTGTGGGATACCCCTTTGTATGCTGTGAATATGTTTTATTCTCATTGGTTAATAAAGAAGCTGCTTTGCCTGTGGCAGGGCAGAATAGAGTTAGGTAGGAAAACTGAACTGAATGCTGGGAGAAAGAAGGCAGAGTGAGAGAGACAACATGTAGCCACTGAAAGAGAAAGATACCTACCCACTGGAACCTTACTGGTAAACCATGAGCCTCATGGTAAAATATAAAATAATAGAAATGAGTTAATTCAAGATATAAGAGCTAGCTAGAAATATGCATAAGCTATTGGCCAAACAGTCTTGTAATTAATAGAGTTTTTGTGTTATTTTTTATTTGGGCTTGGGCATCCAGGAAATGAATGAGCAGCCACCGCCTATAGCACCCCAATCCCACTCATTTCCCAGTACCTCTGTACATGCTTCTCCCTTGTAGCACCCGCCACAAAATAAAATTTTAAAATAAATAAAAATAAAAATATTAATTAAACAAACAGCCAAACAAAAACCCCACTTTATTCTTGTCTGTCTATCACCTCTTCATTCGTCTTAATGGCACTGGAACCTGCAGTGTGTCACATGGTAGATCTTTTTGTCCAAAGAGCTTTACTTGCAAATGTTCATTGTGCAATGAGTTGTTGGTCAGGTTTGAGGTCTCTGGTTTCTGAAACACCATCAATACTGGACCCTCACCCAAACTCCTCCCAGATACCCTGCTGCTGCCCTGTGTCATGGAGATCCTGCAGCTGTGGTTCCACAGTCCCTTCATGAGGGCCAGCAGTCATAGATGGTGCAGATGTTGGGGTGGGCCATCTTAAAGCCCTGAATGTGTGCCTGGGTGGTAGCTGTATCGGTCAGTTTAGGGTATTGGGATCACCATATATTCACTCAATATAATGGTGCCCGATGCCAGGCAGGTCTGTGGTTGTCGTCTACCCACCCAAGTCAAGTGGGCAGAAAACATGCTTTTAAGGCCTGATTAAAATAAATTAAAAATATTCATTGTCTCTTAAAGCAAAGAAGAACTTCTAGTTGATTCTAGAATGTTTAAATATTTTGAATACCTTTAGTTATTGTTGCATATGAACCCCCTGAGAAAATTTAAAGACAATAAGAAAGTTATTAACATAACCATCATTAAATGTACAGCTTATAAATCCACTTTAATTTTCTTGTATATGAGTATTGAATTGGTTGGTTCCTACCAACTTCCTGGCTTAACAGTTTACATCTGTTTATTAACTATCCTTCTATATAGTCATCTATAAATCAATTACCTATTTATCAATCATCTATAAGCTATTATCTTTCTATATATGTATCTATCATCTATTCATCTACTATATCCATCAATTATCATCTATCTACCTACCCACCTATCATCTATCCGCCATCTCTCTACTAATATTTTTCATCTATTTACCTCTCCCTTCATCTGTTGTGGGATATTTGTACACTATGTGAAAATATATCGCTGTGCTTGGTGTAATAAAAAGCTGAATGGCCCATAGCTAGGCAGGAAGTATTGGTGGGATTTCCAGGGGGAGAAAGGAAAAGGAGGAGGAATCTAGGTACAGGAGAGAGACATGAGGAGACACAGGGGAAGCGGGATGGGTGGTATGCGATAGAATGTGGATTAAAAGAAATGGCTTAGTTTAAGTTATAAGAGCTAGTTAAAAACAAGCCTAAGTTATAGACTGAGCTTTCATAATAAGAAGCCTCTGTGTTGTTATGTATGAACTGACAGACTAAAGAAATATCTGTCTACTTTCATCTATCATCTCTTTGTGATCTGTCTACCTGTTCTCTATCTGTCTGTCTATCTATCTGTCTGTCTGCCTGTCTGTCTATCTCCCTATCGATTCGTGTATCCATCTATGCCTTATGATATATGAATTCCAGAATCTCCCTCTAAATAAATTATAGCTCACAAAAGTAATGAGATATGAACAGGAAATTTGCATAAATATATATGAATGTTCAATAAAGGCATAATGTACCCAACCAGTCTGTTAATAAACATCTTAATTATAAACAATAAGGCATCTTGTCAAATGGCAAAATTCAATAGGTTCATAAAATTCAGGCTAACGAGAGGCTGGGGGAATGTGTTTCCTCAAGGGCCATGGACAAGACTCAGCTGGGCCATCTCTCTGGTCATTCATTCAATAAGTGTCCCTCCGTACTCAACATACAAATGCCAAGATGAAAAGAGAACCCATGATGAGGAGTTCCCTAGCATATGAAGGCCGAGACTACCCAAACAGGTCAGAGAAGGTTCCATGAAGAAATCAAGATACAAAGCCAGAGGAAAGAGACGTCTCAGGGACAAGGTATGTGTTTGTTGAATGTTGAAGCATAAAGTCCCGTCTTTCTGTCCAGTGGTTTTTAGAACTGTCTATAGATGCTTATGCGAGTGTAGAAGGCTAGGTGACTGGACCTCATGGAACATTGCTCGTCATGGTGACTGTGTGCAAATGACATACATCTCCACCAGAAAGCTGGCTGTGTAACAATGATACAGTTACAACCTCCCATTCTCCAGGTGAGTAGTATGAGGAATGAAAGCGAGGTGATGGGGAATGCACAGGCGTGGGACAAATAGCAGCGCAGAGAAACCTCCAGTCTTCTGCAGCAGTTGTCTGCGAGGAGAACTGAATGAGGTATTTGCACCAGCACCATTTCTGCCCCTTGAGCAACAGTGCAGGCAGCAAGAGTAGGAGGTAGCTTGTACATCAAACCCCAGTCAAGGGGTAAGAAATTCAGGGTAAGCAGCCAGCTCTCCACCAATGCTACAGCCTCTGCACCCCTACCTGCCCATCTGATCATCCTGGTGATACCATTCCTCCAGTGAGTGTGTGGGTATCCATGCTCATAGTTCACTCTGGAAACAGGTTTGTGTGCACAGGCTCCCCCATCTCCCCATGGTCCCTCTTAGCTCGGGAACTCTCCTCAACTCTCTCACCCTATTTAAGGCGTGTCCTGTTCCCCTAGAAACCAGACAACTGGGTGGGGCTTGCAAACTTCTGCCTGGGCTTTGAAAAAGTGCCATGAGACTCAGGATGAGGGTGACAGGGTGGGATGTCTTGGGGCTTCTGCCAGGAGCCTTCAGGTACCAGCTTGGTTCTGAGCCCCGTTGGCTCGGGACTAGAGCAGGTTGGACTTTTGCCATGAGCCTTTATGTCCCTGACTCACATGGCAAGTGTACACAGGCACACACATACGTCACTGGGGTTTGACAATCAGAGGCAACTGAGTGCTCACTGATTTGTGTCTGTTTCCCACAAGCCACCTTCTCGGTGTCTGCTCCTTAATCACAGCTCTAAAATCTACATTTGGTAAATAATTATACAGCTTATGATTTCACTCCGTCTGCCCAAGTGGGTGTAGACAGTGTTGATCACAACACAGTGTGGTGGAACCTGTGAAGGACTGTGGGGCAGAAGCGGCAGAATGGGAGCAGGAAAGTTCCAGCCTGGGCAGTGGGCAGTTATGGATATACTCTTTGCTTGACTAGGTCCCATACAGACACAAAGCCGCCAGCCTCAGTCCAGGTAATGTCAGCTAGCCTGGGTGAGGACCTTTGGACCACACATCCATGCTGCACTGACTACTTGCTTCTCCAGCTTCTCCATCTTCCGAGGTTCCATGGCATCCTGGTCCCACAAAGCTCCCAGGCGGGAAGAATGTTGTACGTTAAGGATGTAGGAAAGGAGCTGTGGTATTCTTCCCTGGAGGTGGAGGAAGAGAAAGAGGAATGGTTTGGGGCAGACTGGTGATATCAGAAGAGCCAAGTGGACAAGCTGGAGCTTCCCAAGGACCAGAGGACCTTCACATCACACCGAAGGGTGTCAGATAGAGTTAGAATCGCTGAAAGACATTTAAAAAGAGGATTGGTAAGGGCTGGAGAGATAGCTTAGGGGTTAAGAGCACTAGCTGCTCTTCCAGAGACTCTGGATTCAATTCCCAGCACTCACATGGTGACCCCGAATTGTCTGTAACTCTATCCCCAAGGGATTTGATGCCCTCTTCTGACCTCCACAGCCCCTGGATGAAGGTGGTACACAGAAATATGCATACAGTAGAAATAAATAAAAAGAAGTCATTGGTATATCAGGGTGAATGCCAATACAAATAGCTGTTAAAATTATGCTAAAATAATCATAAATAAAATTTATGATTCTGAGTATTTTACATGCATTCACAGTGGCAGTTAATCTAACCACACAGTGTACTCGTCACCACCACCACCCCTCCCAACTGAGGCCTTTGTATCTTCTGACCATGAAATAGTCTTCATTAAACAACTTCTTCTGCTCATCCCCAGGCCTGGGCAGCACCGGCTCTCCTTCCTGTCTTTGTAGTTTATATTCTAAGGTTTGGGTAAGAGACTCACGAGGACTCTGTTTCTGTGGCTGGCTTAGCCTACTCAGAGTATCTTCAAGGTTCATCACTCTGTAGCAGGCTGAGCTGTGTTCCTCTGTGTGGATGAGTCATGGTGTTCACCACCTATCCATATGCAGATGCCCGGACAGCTTCCATTTCTGGCCACTGTGGGTCCACCGTATATAGTCATGTTGGACACAGGGGTCATCGAATGCCTGTTGCGGGAGACTAATTTGAAGAGAAGTATGATGTGCAACCACTGCCTTCCCTTCAATTTCGGAGGGGATCTGTGTGTCCCTTTAGTCCCAGGAGTTTGGAGGAGCAAGGGAGGCTAGGTTGTAGAGAGCAGAGGGTATGGGGTGCCGAGGTGTGGATGGGCTGGATCAGAGCCATGGGAAGCACAGTTGCCAGCAGAGGCTTCATCAACTTTGCTCCTGGTAAGGAAAGAATGGCTGCAAAATTCTTGATGAGTTTTGCTTCCCGTGGGCTGTGCTTTTGGTTTTCTGTGTTCTGATTCTTTGACATAGGACTATACTGGTCCTGGACACCTGGGCTGACCAAATCTTAAAGCTGGTCAAGTGATTTGCTGTAGCTATTCAGATGGCCGTATCCTCCATCTCTTGTTTGATCTTCCTGTGTGGTCCTGTGTGGTCTGGGAGCCCCTCCATGTCTTCTCATTGGGGGGTATCTCTCATTTTCTATTCATGAACTGTGTCTTATCGCACCGCATATCCAGTCTTCTCTGCCTGGAAAGGGAAGGGCTACCCTAAGTCTCCAAAAGCAATGGGGATGCTGTATTTTTAGAGATCCTGCCAGGCCTGGACCCTGGCAAGTGAGCCCCTGGAGAGACCGTGTCCTCTCTAAGTAGAAAAGCCCTGTCTGAGTGCCCTGCTGGAAACTGAGTCATTGACCTCTGCCTTGGCACCTGTGAGCCAGCACCCATGGCTACTCTCCAAGCCAGACCATTCCCACTCTTCTGGGCCTTTCTGCAGAGATAGAAGCATTCATCACTGTGATTCTTTGCTTTCTGCTTAGAGCTGGCTGCCGTCCAGTAGCCACCTGCCCTTACCAATCTCACTGCTAATTGAATTGAGATATAACGGTAATATGGGCCTGAAGTTCTGTAATTAAAATAGACTTGGAAACAAACCTAGACACAAACTTCTGCAAGCCAGGCAGCTCCTCTCACCAGCGTTTTGTTCTTGCCCATTTCAGTCACTTAGCTGAGCAGAGGTCTATTACAATCTAGCCTCCAGGCTTTGAATCTGGTCCTCATCTGGCAGAGGTGGAGATGAGTGTTTACAACCCTTGCAGCATGCAGGAAGCCAGAGGGATGCTGTGTTCCGCATTCCATCACCGATTCTATTTTAATTTTCACATCCTAGGACAGGATGAGAGCTAAACCCTCGCTATCCACCTCTTGGTGGCATCCTTGGTTCTTGGAGAGGGGCAGATAACTGGGCCATACCTGACTAGCAAACCCCTGGGGAGGATTGCCTTTCCCTCTGCAAGCAAGAGCTGCTCTGGAGTGCTTCGGGACCCTTCCTGTATGGGATGCTGTCTTGTCTTCTGATATTCTGACCAACTGTTAGCAGAAACCTGAAGGAGGGGTAAGAAGAAGTCATGATGTGCAGTGATGCCTGTGTCTGTAAATCAGAGGTGACAGGTGCCCATGGTAGGCCTTTGTCTGGGCTGTAGCCCTTGCAGATCAGAGCCAGTGCTGTGGGGTGGTTGATGGTCCCTAGGGACCCTAGGGCTGGGGTGGATGGAGGAAGAGTTTAAGGCACCTCAGTGCCTCAGTTTCTGCCTTCTAATCTACAGGGACTTTGCATACTGTGGGTCACAGGAGAAAAAAAAAACTGGGAGAGTGAATGCACAGGGTTCTGTGTCCAAGGGCCATTCACATTCTTTTTTTTTTTTTAACCCTTTGCTGCTTCTGGTCCACACTGAGCACAGTGTCTGTGGTTCCTCTACCCTGCCCAGAGACCCAGCCACAAAGTAGTGGTACAGGTACCCCAATCCTGCAGTGTGACCCATTAGATCCTATGCCATGTGACCCCCATCCTCACAAGAGATGGAAGTGGATCTCTGGGGTAGGAGGCTGAAAGTTGACACATTCATTTTCCACCATCCCCAGAGTCTGCCCCTTTCCCTCCATGCATACAGACCCTGCAATGGCTCAAGGACATTCAGTAACCATCTGCACACAATCTGGAGGGCTTGGATGACAAGTCCCAGTCCCACCTATTGCCACATGCAGGCCCAAGTGCTCCTCTGCCTGCTGGCTAGACAATGCCTGCCCAGAGACCCCTCACGGGATCACCCCACCAACCTTCTGCTTCTCTGAGGAGTCACACCTGTGTTTGTACTTCAGACTTTTCCATAAAAGGGGAGTAATTCCTTAAAGAGATATTTATTCTTTAGTGTGCTCACTGGGCAGAGAATAAACCCAAGTTTCTAAAAGAATATAGTCTTTCTGTGATCCATCCACCACCTACCGTTGGATATTTTCTGCCCTGACATTGGTCGCTCTTCCTCGAATGATCTGTGGACAGCTGGGTGGTGTCCCTCCCCCACACCTCTGGACACTCTGTTAGCAGCCAAGAAGCTTTCCTTGCCTACCACTCTGGCTGCTCCCGGAGTCCTGTCCCAGCCTTTATACTGTGGGTGTGTGGCACCAGGTGTGCTCATCATGACTTCTTGAGTTTCATCAACTCCTCTTTGTCTCAAGAAAGATGCTCTGCTGTCGCTGGGTGAGGCAGGGCAGGGAGTGGTGTCTGGTTGGCTTGCTGCGTAGGCACTGGGTAAACAGGAGGTGAGCACCATAGTCCTTCCAAAGAAGCCACATTCTGAACTTGCGTTAAAATATATTTAATAACCTCACACAACAAGACTGTGATAAGTAAAAATAATAACGGGACGATAAAGGGACCATAGGCAATGAGGCACTAACTAGGCGTTGGCTCCTGGCACTGAGGGCTCCCTGGAGGGAAGCGGCCATTCTGTCTGTGTGCAGGTCACCTGGTTACAATATAATGTAAAATGTCAAATACAGACTCAAGATAAATCTGCTGGGTTTAGACCTAGGACACAAAGCCAGCAATTTGTACCAGTCCGAATCTCCCAGCTCACGGGGATTTCCAAAGGACCAAATGCTGATCCTAGGGGCTGGGGTTACTGGGAGGTAATGCTTCAATTTCGTCCCGCCAGGCTGGTACTCTCCTGTTGATTATAAATAACTGCACGTAATTTCGGATGTGACATCTCATTTTCTAAACAGAAGCAGAACGCTCCCACCTGCCCCCCCCCCCCCCCGCCTCACAGCTAGCCCTGCCCAATGGAAAAAAAATGTTCCCGCAGAAGCTCTGCTCATATCTCAGTCCTAGCTCCTTCCTCCAGGGGTCTGGGGACCGTTGGCTCCGCATGCCTCAGGGTCTAGTTCCCATTCTGTTCTGCTCCGGCAAAACACTCACACACTTCGTGCCATCCCACACCCTGGAGCCAGAGTTCTTAATAACATTTTCCAAAGATCTGAATGCTTTTTTTTATGAATGTATGGTGAAAATATGGCTTGGCTTTAATATCGCATTATGAGCTTCTGACTAAGGGTTTTAAAAATATGCTTTATGCATGTATATATAAAGTGGGCATATGTCGCAGGGAAGGCTCACTGCTGTGTATAAAGTGTATTATAATAAAGCTGTAGCATGAGCCTGGGGTGGAGAATCAAAAGAGAGAAGACGAAGTGCTTCCAGCCGAGGGGAGGCCTTCTCCGCGCTGTCTTGCTTCGCTCCCAGGGCCATTTGCTCTCCTTGGAAACCTGACAGGTTAGTGACTTAGGAGGAGAAATCTTTGCCACACCCCACAGCCACTGCGGCACCTGTGAACACAGCCCAGAAGAGGGCTGGGATTCCGCCCCAAAATCTCTGCTTCGCTGAGCTCCTGGAACGCTTCCAAAGGAAAGAGCGAGCGGGTCCAAGTTTGGGCACCACTATTTCTTCTTGTGGCAGATTAGTTCAAGAATGGATATTGGGGTCACTCACACTGCACTTGACGGCGACGACTGTGTGTGTGAACATTTAATTTTCAGGACAGATGGGAAAATCCCTTCAGGGCAGTGACTTCTTATGATTCTTAGGAATATGTCCCACGCTTGGCTCCCTAGTTCCCTGACCACATACATACGCTCTGTACAGAGCTGTTAGCGCTAATTAGCCAAGCACATTCCTGAATTTATCTTAAAAAAATACTCAGTGAACCAAATAGAAGTCTGTGGTGTATAACTTTGCAGTCCCTAGACTGGGCAGCAGAGGACAGTGTGTGAAGGTCAATGACACTGGGGAATGCAGGGAAGAGATAGGTGTCGTCTGGCTTCTGAATGCAGAGTGGGGCCAGGTGTAGACAGAAGCCTAGTGGATAGAAGGCAGAGTGTCACAATTCTGGTACAGTTTGGAGCTCAATGGGTTTCAGGCTATGGTGTCATCCAGCACACAGGCAGAAGACAGAGTAAGTCCTCTCTGCTGATGCTGGGAGCGGACTCAGAAGGAAGAAGAGGAGTTCCCAGAAGCAAGGGAGTAGAGCCACTCAATGCTTTCTGCATGTGGTCTTCTGCTTCCCCGAAACATGGCACAGAGGGGGCTCTTCATGTGACACAAACACCAAGTAGATAAACCATATGAGAGAATGGGTTCACGACATTGTTCACGACAACGTACAGGACAATCCGAAGAGTAGGAACTGAAAACCTCTGATAGTACCCAGTGGGCATCTGGGTTGAGAATCTGTGAATTCTAAGGGAGATCAAAACAGAAGGGTGACGTACAGAGTGAGGGGCTCTCTCTCCCACATTCAAGAGTGTTATTAGGATTCACAGTCCCTGACCAAGGCCTGGGAAAGACCCCTTTGGCAGTTCACAGGCTCAAGTGATCACAAAGGGTTGAGTAATGTGTCCTCCACCATTAAATCACACCAAGAACTCCTGGAGGTCCAAGAAGAGATACAGAAGGACCTGCTATTATGTGATGCTTTACTCTTTTGGCTTTTTGAGGAACTCGTCACCCAGCTCCCAAATAAATCACACACAGAGGCTTATTCTCAGTTACGAATTCCCAGCCTTAGTTTGGCTTGTTTCTTGCCAGCTTTTCTTAACTAAATTATCCCAACTACCTTTTTCCTCTGGGCTTTTATCTTTCTCTATTTCTGTATACCTTTCTTTCCTTCTTACTCCATGATTGGCTGACTGGCTGGCCCCTGATAACCTCTTTGTTCTCTTGCTCCTTGTTCTCCTTCTATTTATTCTCTCTGCCTGCCAGCCCCGCCTATCCTTTCTCCCACCTCGCTATTGGCCATTCAATTCTTTATTAGGACCACCAGGATGTTTTAGACAGGCATAGTAACACAGCTTCACAGAGTTAAACAAATGCAGCATAAACAAAAGTTACACACCTGAAAATAATATTCCCCACCAGCCTTCCCTGAGGGTAGAGCTAACCCTGGGCTGAGCACCAATCCCCTTCTGCTGAGCACATGTTAAATGTAATTTAATTGTGACCTAATTGCACTTTAAGCTCCACAGTGTTTTAGGAATCTGAAAGTTCTCATTACCCAATGTTGGGGTTTGAAAGAAAATGGCCCCCAAAAGGCACACCACTATTAGGAGGTATGGCCTTGTTGGAGGAAATACGTCACTGTGGGGGCGGCCTTTGAGGTCTCTGGCTCAAGCCTCTCTCAGTGTGGCTGTCAACTTTCCTGCTGCCCACAAGATGTAGGACTCTCAGCTGCTCCAACACCATGTCTGACTGTGTGTTACCGTGCTCCCCACCATGATGCCAATGGACTGAACGTTGGAATCTGTAAGTGAACCCCTCAATTAAATATTTTTCCTTATAAGTGTTGCCGTGATCATGGTTTCTCTTCACAGCAATACAAAGAACTAAGACACCCATCAGGGCAAACTTCAAAGTGTCCCCACCACAAGGAACAACGGCCAGGCATTCAGGAAAAAAGGACCCACAATGAAGAGAAAACAATACGTTGGAGTTAGTAGGGAAGGGCATTCAAAGGTCACTTTGTAATGAAAAATAATTAACGTGTCAAGGATCACCACACTTAAACATTGATGTGCCTAACAACAGGATGGACTTCAAAATTCATGAAGATTGATAGAACTAGAGGGTCTGATGGTGAAGCCACAATTATAATTAGAGCTTTAAATGTGCATGCTTCAATAATGTATAGGAGAGGTAGACAGAAAATCGGTAAAGATCTAGAAATTCTAAACCATACCATTAACCACCTAGCCCTAATTGACATTTACGGAACACTTCACCAGACAGTTGTGGAATGCACGTCACCCTCCAGTCCCCATGGGAAATTTGTCAAGGGGGACATACAACTCATATCATGAGTTGTAAGATGAGTCTCACAAATTTAAAAGGATTTTAATCATACAGAAGCATGACAAGAAAATGGAATTAAAAATTAATAACAGAGAGATCGTCAGAAAGTCTGCCTGTATTTAGAAACTAACATTTGGAGATTACTATCAGATGAAAGTGTAAATGAAAAGGCATTGGAAGAAGCATCTTGACTGTGCTTGGCACTCACAGACCTAGCTACCGGGAGAAGAAACAGAGGCAGGAGAATCACACATCAAGGTTCAATCTAGGCTCTTGCCTAAATGTGAGAGGCTCTGATGTCAACCCCCAAAACAGTAAAACAAAAACCCAAATATAAGATGTGTAAATGAACTAAAGTAGAAAAAATATGAACAAAGTAAAACAATGTGTATGTTGTCATCAAAGGAATGCTCGGAGGAAGGACAGCTTTAAGTCTATGTAAAGAAAAATTTTGAAATCGTTAACCTTCTGTTCTACCAAAAAAAAAAAAAAAAAAAAAAAAAAAAAAAAAAAAAAAACCAGAGAAGGTAAACAAAAGAGAAAATAAAATCCAGAGTGAAAAACCACTGGAATGGAAGAGAGCAGAAAACAATCTCACAAAGCAACTGAAGCAGAAAATCTGGTTCTTTGAGAAGATCAATGAAATTGATAAGCTTCTAGCTATGTTGATCAGGAAAAAAGGGGAGGGGGAATGATTGTTACCTGGAACAAAATAGGAAGCATTAGGGACTCGGAAACGATGGCGAGAACAGTAGTGCTAGTACATCCAACACCTTACACTTTCCTCAGTAAACAGGACACCAGAGCTGCTCACGAGGAAACAGATGAGGCAAATACCCCCAACTAGGAAAAGAAGAGAAGTTCCCTGCAAAGAAAACCCTGGTCCAAATTCACTGGAAAATTACCATCTCTTCCCAAACATTTAAGGAGCAAATATTCACCTGTGTGTGTGTATACATACATACATTAAAATTTATATATTATATATAAATATATGCATATGTTCTTCCAGAAAATTCCCTCTGTGAGCCCAGCATCACCCTGACTACAGAACAACCAAAAGCATTGTAGTCAATAAAAATCACAGAACGGGGGGCCTGAGAGACGAGAGATGATTCAGCAGTTGAGAGCACTTGTTGCTCTTTCAGAGAACCTGGGTTAGATTCCCAGCACCCGCATGGTACCTCACAACCCTTTGTAAATACAGTTGCAGGATTGGACACCGTCTTCTTAGGCATCCGTGTGGTTTACATATATACATGCAGGCAAAATACTCAAACATATAAAATAACTGGGAGAAGATCTTCACCAACCTCGCAACAGACAAAGGTCTGATCTCCAAAATATATAGAGAACTCAAGAAAGTAGACTGTAAAGGGCTAATCAACCCAATTAAAAAATGGGGCACTGAGCTGAACAGAGAATTCTCAACAGAAGAAGTTCGAATGGCCAAAAGACATTTAAGGTCATGCTCAACTTCCTTAGCGATCAGGGAAATGCAAATCAAGACAACTTTAAGATACCATCTTACACCTGTCAGAATGGCTAAAATAAAAAACACCAATGATAGCCTTTGCTGGAGAGGTTGTGGAGAAAGGGGTACACTCATCCATTGCTGGTGGGAATGCAAACTTGTGCAACCACTTTGGAAAACAGTGTGGCGGTTTCTCAGGAATTTCGGGATCCACCTACCCCTGGACCCAGCAATACCACTCTTGGGAATATACCCAAGAAATGCCCTATCATACAACAAAAGTATATGCTCAACTATGTTCATAGCAGCATTGTTTGTAATAGCCAGAACCTGGAAACAACCTAGATGCCCTTCAATGGAAGAATGGATGAAGAAAGTATGGAATGTATACATATTAGAGTACTACTCAGCAGTAAAAAACAATGACTTCCTGAATTTTGCAGGCAAATGGATGGAAATAGAAAACACTATCCTGAGTGAGGTGAGCCAGACCCAAAAAGAGGAACATGGGATGTACTCACTCATATTTGGTTTCTAGCCATGAATAGGGGACGTTGAGCCTATTATGCGTGGTCCTAGAGAAGCTAATTAAGAAGGTGAACCCAAAGAAAAACATTTAGGCGATGAAAGGAGACAGAGACAAAGACCCACATTGGAGCACCGGACTGAAATCTCAAGGTCCAAATCATGAGCAGGAGACAGAGCACGAGCAAGGAACTTAGGACCGCGAGGGGTGAATCCACACACTGAGACAATGGGGATGTTCTATCAGGAACTCACCAAGGCCAGCTGGCCTGGGTCTGAAAAAGCATGGGATAAAACCGGACTTGGTGAACATAATGGACAATGAGGACTGCTGAGAACTCAAGAACAATTGCAATGGGTTTTTGATCCTACTGCACGTACTGGCTTTGTGGGAGCCTAGGCAGTTTGGATGCTCACCTTACTAGACCTGGATGGAGGTGGGTGGTCCTTGGACTTCCCACAGGGCAGGGAACCCGGATTACTCTTAGGGATGATGAGGGAGGGGGACTTGATGGGGGAGGGGAGGGAAATGGGAGGTGGTGGCGGGGAGAAGGCAGAAATCTTTAATAAATAAACAATAAAAAGAAAAAAAAGAATAAAGAAAAACAAACAAACAATAAATAAATAAAAATAAATAAGTCTAAAAACAAAACAACAGAGAGAGAGAGATCAGAGAGAGAGAGAGAGACAGACAGACAGACAGGGAGAGAGACAGACAGGGAGAGAGAGAGAGAGAGAGAGAGAGAGAGAGAGAGAGAGAGAGCAGTCTTGTGAATGAAGAGGAAAGAATTGACAGATGGATGCTGGCACTATGGAAACAGGAAGCTGCATCTTTACTGGTGGAATTCAGGTGGTAACATTCAAAGTGCTATGGCTGAAAGTCAGCATCATTTACTGTCTGACCCAGCTGAGGAAGCAAAGCCAGCATCGGCTCCACAAAGACCAGCACTCACAGTCTAGAGGACTCCTCAGCATCCAGCTATGGGAAGTGATGCTTTATGAACTCTCAGTGCAAACACCACAGCAGATAGCATGAACTGAGGGAGCAGATGAGATGAAAGAGAAGACGTTCCTTTCTCTCTGCTTCAGGTGAATCTTGTGCTGGCATTTAAGCTACTGGATAGGATAGAACTGAGGAGATATGGAGCATCTAGAGGATTAAAAGAAAGCAAACCATCTTTAGTCAGATTGGATGATTCTCTATGGAAAAATATGACGGCATCCCCACAAAAGCTACCAGAGCCGGTGAGTAAACCGAGTCACTTTCTGAAGGTTGCGGCACACGAGGTCCTTATACCCACATTTACTGTGAAGCCCTGCTGGTGGCAGCATGGAGTGGGGTGTCATCTGGTCCACATCCACTACACTCCTGGGCATCTACCTTAAAGAAATGGCATAGAAAATCACAACCAAGCAAAATTCAGAGTTCTCTTTCAGAGAACCTGGGTTAGCCCAATTCCAATGAATACAGAACACTCGTGTACCTAAAACCCAGGTAACATTGTGGACAAGGAGGCAGAAAGACTGTAAGAGGCAGAAGATCGGGGAGTTTGCTGTGAGATTATGTTTCCTGGTAATGTCAGAAGCTACTCCCATAAAGTTTCACCAATATGACTGCCCAAATGTGAGCTGAACAAGGATGGCCCCAATGGACATGCCACAATGGACTTGGAGAAGCCCTTGAGGCCTCAACCATACAGCAAGAACTACAGGCACCTGAGGAAAGTGGGGAGCAGGAGAAGTGATCTTCTATAGGGAAGAGCACACCAATTGGTTGTCCAGCACCAAACAATCATTCCTGAAGACATACACAAAGTAACATTATATGGACTGAATAAGTTATATTTAGAAATATATAAAATATATATGTACATATGAATATATATGTATGCAATACAACGAAAAAGGCTATGAATTTAAAGGAAAGCAGGGAGAGTTTGGACGGGTGAAAGGGAAGGGGGACATGAAATTATATATGATCTCAAGAAAAGAATAATAATTTCAAAATCACCTCATCTGTTCATAGGAAGACTGTGTGCGACGATTCATTATTGTTTTCATTATAATAGCCTGAAGTAGAAGCCGACCCAAGAGTCCATCAACAGCGAAAGGGTCAGCAAAGCTCTGGAGTATCACTGCAGCAAGTCATCAAATGCCCTGATAATGAGAGAGAGAGAGAGAGAGCACAGGCAGACAGCAGAGAGCACACGTTGTGTGTTTTCACTGATGTTAAGTTGCAGTGAATACATGCTGACGCACGGTAGCAGAAAGCAGACAGGAGGGAAGAGGAGCCAACAGTGCTGGGGAAGGACATGAGAGCCACAGGAGGCCATTGAGATGTGCTTGTGTGTGCTTCAGGAAAAGAGAGGGTGTGGCTGTTGGGTACACAGGTCGATGCTCAGCAAAGTGACACCGTCTGTGTGTGCAAATGATCGGACATCAATGTCAATGTCAATATTGCCACTAAAGAGCTGCCTCCGGGGCTGGGGAGCTGGCCCAGTGGGTAAGGTCCTTGCTGTGCAAACATAACGACCTGACTTTGATCCCCTGAGCCCATATTTGAAAAGAGGTGAGAGTAGCGGCAGGTGCATGTGCTTGAGAGGTGAAGACAGGAGAATTCCTGGGGATTGTTGGCTAGTCAGCCCGGCAGAATCAGAGATCCCAAGCTACTGAGAGACCATGTGTTCAAAAGATGGTGAAGTGCAGTTGAGGAAGATATCTGATTTAACCTCCACACTTTCCTGTAAACACATATGTGCACAGCCAGACACATTCATGTACATCCATAAACAGACAGACAGACAGACAGACAGACAGACAGACAGACAGACAGAACGAACTATTTTAAAAACTAGGGACTGGAATGTAGCTCAGGGGTAGGACTTACCCACATCTGAAGTCCTTGACTCATCTGCTAGTACTGAAAGCAAATGGGATTGCAGATGAGTAAAACAGATGCTGAGCTGTGTCATTGTGTGTGTGTGTGTGTGTGTGTGTGTGTGCATATGATGCTTTGGAATCTGAATGTTTCTATTCTTGGGGTTCACAATGTGTGGCGTGGTCCTCTTCTTAAACACCGGGCAAGAACCGCGAACCGTGGTTCCTTGTCCAGCAGTTGCACTCGCGGCTCCACAGACCTTCCTGAAGCCGGTTCCTCACACTGCCCCCTAAGGACTTCGGAGCCTTTGTCAGTGTTTGGAAACTCGCCTTCCTCTCAGCAGAGGCCTGGCCCCAGGGCTTTCAGTGTTGGGTTGAATTATGAATCCTCCATAGGCACAGTGGCTCCCATACCTCCACATTGGATTCAACCGACCACAGATCAAAAATATCCTTGGGCGGTGCTTGGTGGCAAGTCTCTGTGATCCCAGCACTGAGGCGGAAGGATCGCAAACTCCAGGGCAGCTTAAGCTGCGCAGCAAGACCCTGTCTAAGAAACAGAGCACCCTGTTGTGAGGTAATCCAGGCTCAGCAAGACAAACGTTGCCCTTTCTCAAATACCGCACGTTCCCTGTCGGGGGGGGGGGGGGGATCCTAACTTCTGATTTTTATATATGTGTGCGTATGTGGGAGGAGCGAGCA